>NC_081847.1:65301635-65628614 GCF_963259705.1 Myotis daubentonii
GTTTTGGATTTTGATGACTATTTTCTGGATCTCCGATAGGTCTGTTTCTCTTGTACTTGGGCCACATTATCTTGAAACATCATGTGTCATTGATTGAGTGGTGGACTTTTATAGGAAAAGTTGTTGAAATAATTGGAGGTCATGGGGGATGATATCTTCCAGACAGGATTTATGTTTGCTTCTGAAAGGAAGCAAAGAACTCTATCAATCTCAGATTACTTTACTTTGGTTTTTGAGTTGAGGTCATTAGAACTGAGCCTCACAAGAACATACAATGGAGCCAAGATAGTCTCTTCAATAAATGGTGCTGGGAAAATTGGACAGATATATGCAAGAAAATGAAACTAGACCACCAACTTACACCATACACAAAAATAAACTCAAAATGGATAAAGGACTTAAATGTACGACAGGATACCATAAAAATTCTAGAAGAATCCAAAGGCAAGAAAATCTCAGACATATGCCGAAGCAATTTCTTCACTGATACAGCTCCTAGGGCACTTGAAACTAAAGAAAAAATGAACAAATGGGACTACATCAAAATAAAAAGCTTTTGCACAGCAAAAGAAACCATCAACAAAACAACGAGAAAACCCACTGTGTGGGAAAACATATTTGCCAATGACATATCTGATAAGGGCCTAATCTCCAAAATTTATAGGGAACTCATACAACTTAACAAAAGAAAGATAAACAATCCAATCAAAAAATGGGCAAAGGACCTAAATAGACACCTTTCAAAAGAGGACATCCAGAAAGCCAAGAGACATATGAAAACATGCTCAAAGTCACTAATCATCCGAGAGATGCAAATCAAAACAGCAATGAGGTACCATCTCACACCTGTCAGACTGGCTATCATCAACAAATCAACAAACGACAAGTGCTGGAGAGGATGTGGAGAAAAAGGAACACTTGTGCACTGCTGGTGGGAATGCAGACTGGTGCAGCCACTATGGAAGACAGTATGGAGTTTCCTTAAAAAACTGAAAATGGAACTCCCATTTGACCCTGTGATCCCACTTCTAGGAATATATCCCAAGAAACCAGAAACACCAATCAGAAAGGATATATGCATCCCTATGTTCATAGCAGCACAATTCACCATAGCTAAGATCTGGAAACAGCCTAAGTGCCCATCAGTAGATGAATGGATTAGAAAACTGTGGTACATCTACACGATGGAATACTATGCTGCTGTAAAAAGGAAGGAACTCTTACCATTTGCAACGTCATGGATGGAACTGGAGAGCATTATGCTAAGTGAAATAAGCCAGTCAATAAAGGAAAAATACCACATGATCTCACTCATTCGTGGACAATAGAGACCATTATAAACTTTTGAACAATAATAGATACAGAGGCAGAGCTGCCTCAAACAGATTGTCGAGCTGCAACGGGAAGGCCGGGGAGGGTTGGGGGGCAGGAGGTAGGGGGGTAAGAGATCAACTATAGGACTTGTATGCACGCATATAAGCATAACCAATGGACATAAGACACTGGGTGATAGGGGAGGCTAGGGGACTGTCTAGGGCGGGGGGATAAAATGGATACATATGTAATACCCTTTGTAATACTTTAAGCAATAAAAAAATAAAAATAAAAAAAAAAAAAAAAAAAAAAAAAAAAAAAAAGAACTGAGCCTCAGTCTGTAGGAGGGCCAGTCTAATTTTTTTTACTTTGACTCCTAGGGTGTAGTCCTCTCTGGTCTCTCCCTAAATTATGATGTTTATCAGGGTCACTGCCTGCCATAATTGGCAAATACTGAACTTGAGATTTTATGCTTTTACTCCCGTAAGAACAGCTTTGCTTGTCTGCTTCTTGAAATTTAATGAGCTGCCTCTTGAAACAGCAGATTCCCTAGGGAAAGCATCTCCAGTAATGGACTCACCTGTTTGGGATTCTTTCTTTTGAATTTTGGCCTCATAGTTTTTTATTCTTTTTTTTAAAGCTTTCCAATGCCATTTAAGGGATGTCTTTGAATATGCTCTCCAGTTCTAATTGCTCTCAGCAAGAATTGGTTTGTATTAGTTTGTTCTTATTGGAGGCAGAAGTTCTTAACTTGCATTTTTGAATATTAAATATGTTTGTTTCTATTATTTGGTTCCACTTTAATTTTTTATTCTTGATTCCTATTTATGTCTTGCCTATAAATCCTTTTGTAAAAACTTGAATTTATTGAGTTGATACTGGTTAACAAAATTATACAGGTTTCAGGTGTATAATTCGACACATCATTTGTACACTGTATCGTGGGTTTACCACCCCAAGTCAATCTCTGTCCATCGCCATTTATCCCCCTATACCCTCCACCTCCTGCCCCCCTTGCAATCACTGCATTGTTGTCCATATCCATGAGTTCTTTCTCTTATTTTCTTTATTGCTCTATTTCTCCAGCCTTCCACCTAGCCCTCCACCCCCAGGTGTCAGGCTATTCTCTAGTCTGTCTCTGTTTTGCTTGTTAGTTCATTTTGTTCATTAGATTCCACATATGAGTGAAATCACCTGGTACTTGTCTTTCTCTGTCTCTCCTGTAAATAATTCTACAATTGGATGATATTACCAAGAACTATACTTGGCAGTCACAATGTCACAATGGCTTCCCAATCTTATTTTCTTAATTTTTTGGTTTTAAATTATTTTTCTGATTCCTTTTTAGTATCTTTTACTCCTGAAGATTTTTTTTTAACAATTGATAATGAGATTATATAAGTAATTCAGTATTCAACAATTGAAGTTGATAGCAGCAGTTTTTTGGTTTTTTTTTTAGGATACTTCACTGCTATACCCTTAAGTTTTTGCTGCTATTAAATCTTGTCTAGCATCTATATATATAAAAGCCCCCTAACCGGTTTGGCTCAGCGGATAGAGCTTCGGCCTGTGGACCAAAGGGTCCTGGGTTCGATTCCGGTCAAGGACACCTGCCTGGGTTGTGGGCTCGATAGGGGGCGTGCAAGAGGCAACTGATCCATGATTCTCTCTCATCGTGGATGTTTCTATCTCTCTCTCCCTCTCCCTATCTGAAATAAAATATATATATATATATATATATATATATATATATATATTTTTTAAAAGCCTAAGCAACTGTTACGACTGGTCAACCAGCCACTATGACACACACTGACCCACCAGGGGGCAGACGCTCAATGCAGGAGCTGCCCCCTGGTAGTCATTGCACTCCCACAGTCAACCTCCAGCGGCCCAGCCAACCTCCCCTGGTCCCTCCCCCTGGCTGGCTGGCCCCAGTCGGCCCTGATAGGGACTGGGTGAAACAGCCCTGATCAGCCCCGATCACTGGCCAGGCTGAGGGACCTCACCCATGCACAAATTCGTGCACCGGGCCTCTAGTTTATAAGTAATGATTAAAACGTACCTGTTTATGGACTGAGGTAAATTTATCTGATGTAAATTTTCTCATTTCTAGGATACTTTCTTCATGAATTGCAAACCCCAAAGATGTAAAGGCAAACTACCTGATGGTGATGATTCTGTACTTAGGATAAGCACCATTGCTTCAGCGATTGCAGATGCATCAGTGAGTACTGATCCTTCCCAACTTGCTGCCATGATCAAAGCACTTTCAAATAAAACCAGAGAGAAGACTTTTCAGGAAGATGGTGAACAACAGGACGTTTCCATTGTGTCTCATTTCATAGCTAATGATTTAGAAAAAAGTAATGGATCCAGTGCATTTGATATGGAGAAATACCTTAGAAAAACGGAGTTTAGTAGATGTGAAGGTGGACTGGGAAACTTTTCAAGAACTGGTATGTCTGACATTTGGGATTTATCTTTGCCAAAAGAACACACTACACAAGACATCCATACAGTGGACTTAGATGCTACTAGTGTAAGTGTAAGGGAATCAGAAGAAAATACACCAGCTGCTTTTTATGGTGAAAACAGAGAGAGTGAAAACCAGGAATCATTTAGAACAACAGACTCGTCAAATTCAGTTATTACAAATACAAGAGAGAGTGAGAGTGCAATAGTTGATGTGAAGACATATTCCATTGACGACAAATTACCAGATACTGGTAACAGTGAAAAAGCTACCTCAATATCCATTCCAACATCTAATAGTTACTCATTAGTAAAGGGCCCCTTTTCACTGTCAGAAGAGTGTGAAGAAATGCAAACTAATAGAGAAAATCAGAGGCAAAATGAATATGTTAGTGAAACAAGTAGCAGTGAAAAGCATGTGACTTTTGGAAAACATTTCTTAATCTCACCTAAAAATGTCGGTAAGTATCAGAATAATTGATCACATTTCACAAAATTATAGAGAGTAGGTTTTTTTCCTGTTCTCATTAGAAACTACATCTTTCTGATAGATTTGAAAAATTCTTCTGAGCATGGTGGACATAGTTCAGAAGATGATCAGGATAGCTTCAGACCTTCCACCACTCCACTGAGTCATTCTTCTCCTAGTGAAGTTTCTGGAACGAGTTTATCAGGGTAGGTGCTTACCTTTTTTCTTTAAATAATAAAAATACATACTCAATATAAGAAAAAAGTACATAAAAGAAAATTAGTTATAGATTCATTGCTCAAAGGTAACCATTGTAAATATTTTGTCGATTTCATTCAAGCCATTTTTTGTCCAAATTTGCTATACTCTTGTTTTTTCCTCTTATAATAATTCCCTGTATTTAAAAGAAAATTAGTAATGTTACAGATTGTGTAAAGAATCTGTCGTGGTTTACGTGCTCCTGGTGGATACTTACTACATTGTTTCTGCCATTAGAGTGATATTGAGATGAACAAATTTGCTCATAAAATTTTTTCTCTGTTTTCACTGATTTCCTTAGGATAGATATCTAGAAATGAAATTACCAGGTTGGGAGTAAGTATATTTGAAGGCTCTCTCTATTAGCAAATTATTTCTAGAAGGGTCTTAAAGACTTTCACCCTTATCTTCAGTGTGTGATGAGAGTGTTGATCTCACTGTTTTCTTATTAGCATTTTAAATAGCATTAATTTTGGATTTTTTTCTCTTATAGTATTCACTAGGGGCCTGGTGCATGAAATTTGTGCACTGGGGGCAGGGCCCTCAGCCCAGCCTGTGGCCTCTCGTGGTCTGGGACACCTCAGGGGATGTCCGCCTGCCGTCTTAGGCCCAATCACCCTGGGATTGGGCCTAAGCCGGTGGTCAGACATCCCTCTCGCAATCTGGGGCTCTCGCAGTCTGGGGCCCTTGCTCCTTACCACCTGCCTACAGTGGAGGTGGGAGAGGTTCCCGCCACCACCACTGTGCTCGCCAGCCATAAGCCTGGCTTCTGGCTGAGCAGCGCTCCCCTGGTTGGAGCGCACTGACCACCAGAAGGCAGCTCCTGTGTTGAGCATCTGCCCCCTGGTGGTCAGTGCATCATAGTGACCGGTCATTCTGCCAGTCATTCTGCTGTTCAGTCGATTTGCATATTAGGGTTTTATTATATCGAATTTGCATTTTTAACACTAGTAAGATGGGTAAATACTTTTTCAAGAGTTAGAATAAGAAACTTATTTCACAGATTTTATGACAAGTTTATCAGGGTAGGCATAAAGTAACTTAACCTTCAAGTTATAGGAATTTTCTAAAGTTTAATTTTTTGAAAAGGCGTAAGTTAACATTCAAAAATTACGGACATATATAGATATATGTATGTATCTTAACCTAATAATAAATAAACATATAAATTGACCATCCCTCCGCTATGCTCACCAGCCAATCAGGAGAGCATGCAAATTAACCCAACAAAGATGGCAGTTAATTTGCATACGCAGGTGCGGAGTGAAGATGGAAGGCTCGAGCTGTAGCAGCGAAGACTGAAGGCTGAAGAGGCTTCGCTTCTCCTCTGCGGCCGGAGCGAAGGGCTGGGTCGTGGGTGCCGGAGGAAAACCGGTGCCACAGCCAGGGGAACGAAGGCCTATTGCACGGATCTCTTCCTGCAACGGGCCTCTACTATATATATAATTTTTGACAGTAAATTTATTGCTGTATCAAATATAATATATGTGTATTCATGGATAAACAAAATTAGATTTACAGTTGTAATAAAATAAGATTAAACCCATAATGTAAACCTATAATATAAGAATAAACTTGTGTACTCACAACTGTAAACCTACTTTTGCCCACCCCTGTCTATTGCAGAGTCTGAAGATTAATAAGATTGTAGGCAAAACAGGATTGGCTTTTGCTAGTGTAGATAATGTTAAATAACAGAATGGACACCTCTAGTCACGAGGTGTTTTCTCTTTCAGGTGTGCCTCAGAATCTTTTGGCTCAGCAGCTCATCATCAGAAGCCCCCCTGTGAGAGTGAGTTGTCTCAGTTGATGTGTCCACAGGCTAGTGTGAGTAGGCTCACTTACGTGTCTGAACAAGAGAGCACCTGTCTCACCATGGCCTCAGATCATGGCCTTGAGGACTGCAAGGTGGGCAGCACTTTTACTATTTCTTTAGTAAGACTTCTGGCTCTAAAGTGTTACTGATGTAGGGTTCAGATTAAAGTTCCTGCCTGTATACTTTCTGTTGCCATTTTTATCTATAAAATGGGGGGTAGCAGGGGTACAAGGAAGGAAGAGGGAGGGATGGAGAAGAGAGGAGAATCAAACAATTTCTCATGTTGGGTAGGCACTAGAGGTACAAATATTTAGTATCTGCCCTTCAAACACTCTCAGTCTGGTGGAAGACACATACATGCAAGACACACTCTAGTGAAATGCACTGTGCTGGAACTATGCTCTGGGTATTCAGAAGGAGATAACAAAAAGTATGATTAGGGTGTCGCTAGGAGGGATAGTAATGTACTGAAGCCATCTTTTTCAGGGATACTTAGACTTAGGCAGGGAAGAAGCAGACAAACAAATGGGGAAGGCAGGTACAGTAGGGCCTTGATTTAGGAGTATCTCGACTAACAAGTTTTTTGAGATACGAGCCGTCTCTCGGCCGATTTTTTGCTTTGAGTTGCGGGCTAAAATTCAGGTTATGAGCCAGCTTCAGATACCCCACCACTAGTTGGCGCAGCGAATGTCACAGTGAACGCCACAACATCAGCCCAGCATCACGTGTCTCACTCGTTCACTTTTGATTTGACATACAAGTAATTTGAGTTATGAGCTCTGTCACGGAACGAATTAAACTTGTAAGTCAAGGCCCCACTGTAATTGTAAGTACAGACTGCATTTGAGGGACTCCCAAGAAGTTTGGAATGGCTGCAGTGAATCATGTACTTGCGGCAAAGAGGAGAGGCCAAACCAAGAAGCATCTTAGATGTAAAATTTGTGATTTTGAAGGTTCTTAAGCAGAACACTGACATGATCTGTGTTGATGTTTTCAAAGCTCATTGCAGTAGCAGTATGGAGGAGTCATTGAGAGGGGCAAGATGAGGACCATTTCACTGAAAGCTCTTTTGAAGATTTTTTATTATTATTTTTTTAATTTAAATTCTTTACTGTTTGAAGTATTACATATGTCTCCTTTTCCCCCCATTGACCTCTCCCCGGCCCCTCCCACCTCCAGCACATGCCCTCACCCCCCTACTGTTTGTGTCCATTGGTTATGCTTATATACATGCATACAAGATCTTTGGTTGATCTCTTACCCCCAACCCCTGGCTTCCCTCTGAGGTTTGACAGTCTGTTCGATGCTTCTATGTCTCTGGATCTATTTTTGTTCATCAGTTTATGTTGTTCATGAAAGCTGTCTTTTAGATGATGCTTTTAGATGTTGAGTCTCTATGTTCTTAGCATAGTGGTTAAGGGCTGAGTTGTGCAGTCTGATGGCTTCTCTGCTACTTTCAGATGGATACAATCTCCCCAAGCTGTTTCTTCATCTGTAAGGAGGGACAGTGATGTGAGAACAGGGCTTGGGAACGTATCACTGAATACATATAGGCTCTTGTTATTTTTATTGATTGATTGATTAAGTGATGGATGGATGGATGGATGGATGGATGGATGACTGGCAAATAATTTGTTTATCAGAGTCTTTGTTTCTAAAGTTTTGATCCAGGAGAAATTTTCAGACCAAGTACCAAAAATAATCAACGAGGTTAAGTGCATCTTAAGTTGTGTGTAACAGTTGTGGATGTCACCTCTAAGGTGATGCATTATAAAGAAATGAATATATTAACATTGACTAGGGCTATTACTTCATACTTAAGAAAACAGAACCACATAACTTAGATATTTGAAAAGACTTTGGTGCTCATAAAAACTATCATTTTTAAATATGACAGCAGTATCTATATATATAAAAGTATAATATGCAAATCTACCGGTCGGCGGAACAACTGGTGAGCTATGACATGCACTGACCACCAGGGGGCAGACGCTCAATGCAGGAGCTGCCCACAGGCCCCGATGTTCTGATTGGGGCCTGCCTGCTGACCTCTTGGTTCTTCCTCCTAGCAGGCAGGCTCCGATTGCCTGATGGGGAACGAGGAACCGGGGAGTGGGTGGTGATGGACGCAGGCAGTACTGGGGTCCTGATCGCCCCACCAATTGCCCCCCACACACAGGGTACTGGCAGGGAGTGGGACCGGTTGCCAAGGAAGATTGGCCCTGATCGCAGGCCAGTCCTAGGGACCCTACCCATGCACGAATTTTGTGCGCCGGGCCTCTAGTAGACAAATAATGTGGGTGGGGGAGAGAGCCTTTGAACTGGTTTTCTGTTGATTCTTAACCTCATGCTGATGTAATTTGAAAGCTTGCTCACTGGCCCCCCCCCCCCCGCCCTATTCCTTTGTTACTAATTTACTTAAATTTTTATTGTACAGTTTAGAAGGAAAAAATTCCTTAAATTTTACAAAATTAGTTGACTCTTGTCCTTTATGTAAATTTTTTCAGAAATAGAATTGGTATATACCTCCTCTTTAATCTCCTCATAATTATTTCTATAAAATAATGAATGCAAACTTTTTAAAAACTTAATCCTGCGTTTCATAGCTGCCAAACTACATTTTTTTGTGTGTAAGCAGACTTTTTTCAGAGTTAATATTGTTTAGGTCTGTTTATTATGTTATTTGGATTTGTAATAATCTATGGATTATTTCTAAAAAATTTTTGTCACTCAGAGTGATATCACCAGTGAGTTGAGCACCACAATTATTCGAGGAAGTCCAATTCCACCAGAGGAACAGGCTGTGGAAAAGTTGAGAGAAAAAGATTCATTTCAAGGTAGAGGAAGAGAAACATTGTCACATATTATCCAGGAAAAGTCAGATACAGAAAAAATGACTGAAACGACTTCTCTGAGTAGCAAACCTGAAGATGTAAAACCTACATTTAGATTTAGTAAAGATCTTTCCTCAAAAAGTGAAGATCTATCGGAAACCACTGCCACCGGTTTGACTACAAACTCCAGTGAATTGGACCAAATCAGCCTGGCTCATCTGAGCAAGTCAGGTCTCAGGCACCCGATTGTGTCAGCATTGCCACGCCTCCCTTTGACACTCCAGGCATCTGGGAACGAAAGTGAGAGAGTAACTTCAGAAGATACGGCAACTACCAACAGTGCAGTGAGTGGCCAGGTTCCTCATCAGATGGCCTCTGGAAGCCAGTGTGCCTCTATTCCCAGCTCTGTGGTTTATGGCTCTGCTCTCGACACGCAGAACACGCCCACCTCAGTTCCTGCACTGTTGACTCGACATTCTTTAGCCACAGCTCCCTTTGCCCAGCAGTATTTGAGAACACTACCTGCAGCTGGAAATGCTGCTTTGCCTCCGTGCTATACTGGCAGCACCACCGTCTGTGGGTTCTCAGGAAGCTGTTCTTATCCTGCTGTCACAGGCGAGCACGTTCCGAACTCTGTGGCTGTGGACATTTGTTTAGGACAAAATATCACCTCTGGATTGATGGGTTCTTCTTCCCTTTGTAACCCATATTCTAATACCACACATCAGAATCTTCTAACTACAGCAAAATCTTTTTCTGTGCAGTCTGTTGGTGCAAATTATGGCATTGAACCATGGGATTCAGGAATGATGTCAGGATTTGGTGAGATGCTTTTTCTGTTATTGCCTGTTGTTGCTTGCTATTACTTAAAATTGAGTTTTCTCAAATGACACCATAAAAACTAGTTTTGTTTCAAGGAGATAATTATGGGCCTGAGTTTCTCATAAGTTTTTTCCTGTGTCCTGGAATTTGGAATATTTCTGGGCAAGGGTCCCCGAAGTGGCCTTAGAAAAATATGAAAACTTATGTAGATGAAACTCCCAGTACCTTTGTCTTCCTGTCTGTTGTATTCTGCACTTGTGTTCTGTTAGTCTTTCAACTAGGAAATGTCCAGTTTAGAGTCACCTCCCTGCAGGAGTGAGTCTCCTTCCAGCTTTTAAGTCTTGGAGGCTTACTGTGTTGAGAGAGGGCACCCTTCCGCTTCTGTCTGTAGTAGCGGAACTGCCCCTGATTCTCTTGTTGACGGTCACTCTGCTAAGCAGAGCTGGGTGCTGTGCTTTTTCTGACCCAGTACACACAGCCACTGGAGTGCTGTCTTTAAGGAAATTCCAGAGTAACTGCATAAGGGTGGTGAAAAGACTGGTTGTATTAAAAATCCAAGTTAGAACCTCTATCATTTCTTACTAGGTTAGGCAGTGGCTTATATTGGGGGGGAGAGGGCGGAGGGCGGGGGAGGAAGAGATTAGTAATAGGTAGTAACATCTGAGAGTTGATGAGCTTTAAATTGTGAGCTTGATCAGTTTTAATTGTTCTTATTCTTTGGCTGGATTCAGCAAGAAATAATTATTGGCCAACCTATTCTGAGGCTTAGAGAATATCAAGGAGCCTGAAGACCTGGAGCACTTTATACCATACCTCTGGGCATAAACAAGTAGTCTTCTATAAAACTTCCATATCACACGCTGTGCATTTAATCAGGTATTCACTGTAACTTGCATTTTTTAAAATACATATTTTTATTGATTTCAGAGAGGAAGGGAGAGGGAGAGAGAGATAGAAACATCAATGATGAGAGAGAATCACTGGCTGCCTCCTGCACACCTCCTACTGGGGTACACCCGCAACCCAGGCATGTGCCCTTACTTATGTGGGAATCAAACCTGGGACCCTTTAGTCTGCAGGCCGATGCTCTATCCACTGAGCCAAACCAGGCAGGGCATAACTTGCATTTTTGACTATGCTTTATCTTTACCCAGGGAATGTAAGAGTACCTGAGGAAGTGAAGTTTCCTCACGCTTGCTGTGTTGGTATTGCTTCACAAACCCACCTTAGTGTACTTAATCCAACCACCCGCTGGCTGCAGGTCAGCATAGGAGTTCTCAGTGTTAGTGTTAATGGTGAAAAGGTAAGTTTTTATTAACTTTCTCTTTTGACTTAACAATTGCATTATGATTAATGCTGGATTTCTTTTTTGTCTAGTACGTCCTTTTATACTGGGAGTATGTCCCTCCCCTTATACCTTGTACAAAATCATTGGAATGGTATCTTTCTTGGTCCCTCTTTTGTTGTAATACTTCTGGTGTAAGAGGTGAAATCTGAATGTGTTTCTCATTTTCTGCCAGTTATTATTTAATTAATCATTATATTTCATTGTTATTTATTTATGAAATTATGTATATGTCCTTTTAGTGCTATTATTTAAACCACTGAAAGCTCTTGAGTTTCTAGTTTTGTTAAATGTGATTGACTATAAGTTACTGTCATTTATCAAAAAAAAACACAAGTTACTCTTAGGGCCCACACCTTTAGTAGTCTTTTTGACTAATTTATTATGTTTTTACATGATGTTTTGAAATACCTGGAAATACAATTTTAACATTAACCCATAGTGAGGATCTCTCACATGATCAGTAACAGCTGCCATAGTTCTAGAATATAAACCTCCTCTTATGATTGCATATCAATGAGTAGGGAGGGTGGGAAATATGGACAGCAGCACCTGTTCTGTAATATCCTGATTTTTTTAAAAAATATATTTTATTGATTTTTTACAGAGAGGAAGGGAGAGAGATAGAGATTTAGAAACATCGATGAGAGAGAAACATCGATCAGCCGCCTCCTGCACACCCCCTACTGGGGATGTGCCCGCAACCCAGGTACATGCCCTTGACCGGAATCGAACCTGGGACCCTTCAGTCCGCAGGCCGACGCTCTATCCACTGAGCCAAACCGGTTTCGGCGAATATCCTGATTTTGCAACTGCTACTTGCAGACCAGCATTGGTGGTCTACTCTCCCCTATTACATCCTAGTAATAGCCTTTTTGTGGTAAAATAAGACAGTCTCTACCCTACTCTCCTTTTTTCCTAGCTTATACCCTCTGCTTTTATATCCTGAGGTTAGAGGAAAAGCAGGTAGTTAAAGGAAAGGGTTGAGGATAGAAGGTGGTGAGATTGAAGGCCTTCTCAGGAAGCAGTGTTGTCTCTGGAAGTGGGGGCAGAAAAGATGATCCCCATTTACAGTGAGTGAGAAGGGAGGGTTTGGAGCGAATCACAATCATAGACTTGGAGGTGTGACAAGGAGTATTAGAGATCAGTCTAACCATCCTGCATTGTACCAAAAACTAGGTCCGGGGGCCATGCGCAGGGCTGTGAAGTACTGCAGTTTTCAGTTTCCTTTTCAAGGAAAGTGTGGGTATCAAAAACTGTGTTTGCTTTAAAATAGACTATGGGCCATGAATTCAACCTATCTTCATAAGGTTTCACGAGTTTGACTAATTGTACTCTACAGATAATGAGTTATAAGACTTGGATATTTTTGAAGAGGTAATATATGTCTAGGTTTGGTAGTTCAAGTGACTGGGGAAAAGGATCTTAAAACTAGTTGATTCTACTTCTTGATTTTCATTGTGAAGCCATTTTTTAATAAACCATGTGGCTCTTTGTTGTTGTTTTTTTTATTAAGGTGGATCTTTTAGCATATCCTTGTTTAGTTTTCAAGAATAAAGTCATCGTAAGACCTCATGCCACAGAAGAGATAAAAGTACTTTTCATACCCTCCGATCCTGGGATTTTCAGATGTATATTCAGTGTTGCTTCTTGGCCATTTACAGCAGATGCTGAGACAGTAGTCCAAGCAGAAGCCTTGGCAAGCAGAGTCATTCTCACCGCTATTGCTGAGACCCCTGTGATCGAGGTAACTATTTGTAAGCAGATCTTTTAATGAAGTCAGTATAACCTTAAAAGTAATATTTAGTAAAAAAATGAATTTGTGAGTAAATGTGCCACAAAGTTCACTTCCAGCTAAGCATTAGTTCTTAATATCTCCTTATTCCAAAATTTAAAATTATTTCTGTTGTTTTACAGAAACATGGATATATTTGCTCAGATGTTTATAAAGCAAAGTGTAGCATTAAATCTTATTTTCAAACCTTATATTCATTTTATAATTTGATATTCACTTAGGAAAGTGCTATGTTCATATTATTCTTTCTTTTCTATACCTGAAGACTATTTGCCAGCTGAAGAAATTTCTCTTCTGTAGTCCTCTGTTTTCTAGAAGTGAAAGAGATAAGGTCTAGCCTAGTTGGGATAATGGGGCAGTTACCGTGTTATATGCCGCTTTAGGACAGTGGCACTCAGCTTTGGCTGCACATTAGAATACCACTGGTGTTTTGTTTGTTTGTTTTTATTGATTTCAGAGAGGAGGGAGAGGGAGAGAGAATCATTGATCAGCTGCCTCTTGCACATTGGGGATTAAGCCTGCAACCCATGTATGTGCGCTGACCGGGAATCGAACCATGACCTCCTGGTTCATAGGCTGACACTCAACCCCTGAGGCCCTTTGGGCCGGGCTCCACTGGTGCTTTTTTTAAAACTGAATTTATTGGGGTACAGGCTTCAAGGGTACAACAAAACATCATTTGTACACTGCTCATGCACCCATCTCCCCAAGCATAGTCTCTTTCTATCCCCATTTTCGCCCCCTTTGCCCACCTCTACCTACTCCCACTCCCTTTCCCTCTGGCTATCACCACACTGTTTTCTGTATCTTTTAGTGATACATATTTTTTTCTTTTTCTTTTTTCCCCCCTCTTAATCCCTCCATCTTTTTTCATCTGGTCCCCCCAAACTCCCTCCCATCTGATAGCTATCAGTATGTTCCATTCCTCTGTTTCTATTTTGTCAGTTCATTTTATTAGATCCCACATATAAGTGAGATCATGTGGTATTTGTCTTTCTCTGACTGGGTTATTTCGCGTAGCATAATAATATCCAGGTCCATTCATGCTGTGACAAAAGGTAAGATTGCCTTTCTTTTTCTGGCCAAGTAGTATTCCACTGTGTAAATGTACCATAGGTTTTTTATCTCCTCATCTACTGATGGGCACTTGGGCTATTTCCAGTTCTTGGCTATTGTAAATAATGCTGCAGTGAACATAGGACTACATATAATCTTTCGAATTAATGTTTTAGGTTTCTTTGGATATATTCCCAAAAGTGGGATTGCTGGGTCAAAAGTCAGTTCCATTTTTAATTGAGAAAACATACTGTACTAGTCCGCATTCCCACCAACAGTGTATGAGGGTTCCCTGTTCTCCACATTCTCACCAGCACTTGTGTGTTGCTTTATTGATGATAGTCATTCGGACAGGAGTGAGGTGATATCTAATTGTGGCTTTATTTACATCTGTCTGATGATTAGTGATGTCGAGCAGTTTTATCATGTGTCTATTGGCCATCTCTATATCCTCTTTGTAAAAGTATCTATTCAGGTCCTTTACCGATTTTTTAATTGGGTTGTTTGTCTTCTTGGTATTGAGTTGTATAAGTTCTGTATATATTTTGGAAATTAACCCCTTATCAGATGTATTATTGGCAAATATGTTCTCCTATTCAGTGGGTTCCCTTTTCATTTTGTTGATGGTTTCTTTTGCTGTGCAGAAGCTTTTTAGTTTGATGTATTTTGTTTATTTTTTCTTTGTTTCCCTTGCTCTAGGTAGGAGATATATCGGCAAAAATATTGCTACCAGAGATATCTGAGACTTAACTGCCTATGTTTTCTTCTAGGATTTTTCTGGTTTCATGGCTTACATTTAAGTCTTTTATCCATTTTGAGTTTATTCTTGTGTTAGATTGTTTTAAGATCTAAGACTTTTCAAAGTAACAGCAGCTAAGTGTTGCTTTGTTCTGTACAATATTTGAGTAATAGACTAACAAAAAGAATTTAACATTAATTTTTTTAGAAATAGCAATGGTAAAATAGCCTGGGGAAACTTAGGTAAGTTTACCTTTAACGTTGACTCTTGTGGCTGAAAGGGCAGTGATATGAACATATGCTGTGATATTTATTAATACATTGCTTTTTATAAATTAGTCCTTTTTTTTTTCTTAATTAGGTAGAAACAGAAAAGAAAGATGTTCTTGATTTTGGTGACTTGACTTATGGTGGCTGGAAAGCTCTCCCATTAAAATTGATAAATAAGACACATGCCATCGTGCCAATCAGACTTATTATTAATGCTGTAAGTACTAACGTACAGTAAGAAACCGGTTTACAGAGCACATTGATTTTGAATTCTAGACACTGCTAATATTATTCTTTGTTAATTTTTCTTTTATGAAAGTAAATTTTTAAAAATCTCTGTTGTTGAAAGTATTACAAATGTCCCCTTTTTTCTCCCAGTGACCCCTTATAGTCCACGCCCGCCCTCAAAAGTAAATTTTTTTGTTAAAGATTCTTTCAACAAGTTTAACGTTTTACCAGCTTTGGCTTTATTGAAAATGATTCTTCTACTTCTGCACAGAATGCCATAGCCTGGCGTTGCTTCACGTTTTCCAAGGAACCTGCCCGTGCTTCGATGAGAGCTGCTCCTTATGCTGATGCGATTGCTCAGCTGGCAGCTCCTTCTGTGATCAATCACATGATGCCCGCCAGTTACGATGGACAGGTAAGCTAGGTGTTTTAGAATTAAAAGGGAAGTTAAGTTTCTAAACTACTTTTCTTTCATTAAGATTTTAATCTTAATGCCAGTATTCACTTAATTTTTAAATTTTATTTTACAGGATCCTGAATTTTTTATAATTTGGGTTCTTTTCCATAGTCCAAAAAGACACATCACTTCTTCAGGTATCATTTTTACGTTTTGTCAGAATTCCTTTACTCTGTACCTGAATAAATTTAAAAAGTTGAGGCTTATTTCCTTTATCAGTAAATATGAATACTTTGAGTAACTTGTCAAATATTTTATGTTGTTTTAAAAATGAGGCAGAGATCATGGTCTTTGGGGTTAAATCCTTATAACTGTGGCTAACTCAAGTAAACTGAAAACTTTTTGGGATCTTTTCTGTTAATTGATTTGATCATATCTACCAATTGGATGTTTTCCCTTCTTTTTTTCCTCCAATTATTTTTATTTCTCTTTGTTCTTTCTTTATTTTTTTTTAAATATATTTTATTGATTTTTTACAGAGAAGAAGGGAGAGGGATAGAGAGTTAGAAACATCAATGAGAGAAATCGATCAGCTGCCTCCTGCACGCCCCTTACGGGGGATGTGCCCGCAACCAAGGTACATGCCCTTGACCGGAATCGAACCTGGGACCCTTCAGTCCGCAGGCTGACGCTCTATCCACTGAGCCAAACCGGTTCGGCATCTCTTTGTTCTTTAAAATAGTATCTTACTTAAGATTTCTTATGACCCCTGAGGGCATAATGTTTGACCACTCATGGCATTTAGAATTAAATAACTCTGAACTAAAAGAATGAACTTTTATAGAGATTCTGGACTCAGCGGAAGAATTCTTGGCAAGAGTTGATATAGAAGTTGATAGCCCAAACCCTACGCCAGTCATTAAAAGTGTTGCTCTTCGAGCCAGAACAGGAATTGCTAGGATACATGCTCCAAAGGACTTACAGGTACCCAAAACTCTTTGCCATTATTTTATGTTCAGGTTGGTCTAATTGTAATTGTGACAATTTTTTAAAATGCCTGTTTTATCCCATCCTCTAGACTATGCATTTGTTTGCCAGTGTGGCTTCCTCAACAAAACAGCACTTACCCTTGAAAAATGCTGGGAATATTGACGTTTACTTAGATATAAAGGTAAGAATTTGTGTCAGTGCTATGACATAGTATTTTCTCAGACTGTGAGACTGAAGGTACTATGCTACCTTCCTTGTCAGAGTGCCGTGGGATCAAATGGAAGAGTCTGCAAATGCTCTAAATGCTGGGTGTTACACTAATATAAAGTAGATGATAAGGACTTTATATAATGTTTCATATATAAGAACCAAGTTTTTGATTAGTTCCTGAAAAATGTGTGTTCTCCTTTCCCTAGGTAGAATTGGAGAAATAGACATTATTTCTGAATCATGTGGTTGAGTAAGTGAGTAGGGTTTTAGTGACCAGGAATTAAGAATAGGGTAGAAGATAAAGTTTGCTATGGGAGATGAAGGAGAAGGAAATATCCTGACAAGCTGGGACAGTGATGGATGAGGAGGAGGGAGAAATAACCTGTCTTAGTAAATGAAAAAGACACATAAGACAAAGAGAGTAACTGAGTAAAAGCCATATTTGTATAAATCGGCATTTAGTTATAATTATATAAATATTTAGATCCCAGATCAAGGAAGTCACTTTTCAGTGGTTCCAGAGACTCTATTCCTTAAACCTGGAGAAGAACACGAAGTTATTGTTTCATTTACTCCAAAGGATCCCCAAACCGCTGAGGAAAGGTAATACATAATTGTTTATAATGAAAAGTTTTTACTCTTTTCAAGTTCCTACTCACTTAACTTGGATATGCTTCAGTTCACAGCCTGAATGATAGAATACACATTTTACCTCACCTATCAGATAATAGCTCTGTCTTACCTCTTTCATTTAACCTTAGAGTTTCTTCCTCTATTTACTAAAAAAACACCTTCTTTTAAGCCTATTGACTAGAAATCTAAAAGTCCTATATCCAAGTATATTTTGACAAAAGTAAATAATAGAATTTTAGTCTTGATGTTTCTCATTAACTTTTTTTTCTCTTTCCAAGGAAACCATTGGTTGATCTTGTCTGTTGTTAGTTTAAAATACTTTTCTTCACCCCTTCTCAGTGCCTGCGACTTTTTGGCACCCAAGCCATAAATGAGTGAATAACACCATTGTTTTTAGTATTTGAACTTGCTTGATAAACCTAGTGCAGTACTTAGCATGTAGTCCTGAGACACATGACCTATCTCCTGCCTGGGTTACTGAAGCCTTAGAGGGCTAGTCTGCCACTCCGGCCTGCAGCACTTGCCCCCAGCTTCACTGGGTTAACTCTTTCATCTCAGAAGCTTCCTCAACTCTCCCTAAAGTCCTCGTAAATAGTATTTAGTAGTGTCCCTATTTAGTTAGCCCCTTGACCACCTAGTAGATGGCATTGTGACAGTCTCTGTCCTTATCTGTAGTCTCCTCTATCAAATAACCTCTAATGATGGGAAGGGCATTGTATCCTGGCACCCTGCTCAGTCTCATGGACAAAGGAAACATGTAGGAAATAGTTGCCAAGAGAATTCTGGACATTTAACTTAATTGGTTTTCTTTGTCAGGATCTTGAAAATATTTGTGCAGCCATTTGGACCTCAGTATGAAGTAGTGTTAAAAGGTGAAGTAGTTTCCTCAGAAAATAAACCTCTAGCACCTGGATCTGGCTGCTCAGACATTCCGTCCATTTTATCCAACAAGCAGTTTCTGGCTTGGGGAGGTGTCCCTCTGGGCAGAACACAGTAAGTATGCACATAGCAGCCTCTGCTGCGATCTTGCTGTTACCTCCCAGTGTGATTCCCCACTGTGTTATGACCATGTTAATATTTTTAGAATTGAGTAAAGCTGTCTTATCGTCCTTAATCTTCCTGTCATGAATTCAAAATTTTTAATTTAAATTTCCACCTGTTTTTAAATGCAATCTAAAAACATAGGTTTCAATTTTCTTATGCTTTTTGGCGAATTCCTTGCTGATTTCCAAATGTAGGCAATTAAGAGTATCTTTGTTTCTTCTCTGGAAAGCACTATGAAAAGGTAGGAAGACATTCTTTTTAAGGAATTTACAAATTAGTTGGTGAATGCTTTGTACTGTACAGTGGAGGGTATAAGGGGTCTCTAATAGAATAGATATATTCTCTTATAGGTTAATGTGAATTACATCTCTAATTTTATTTTTATATTTATTTTGATTATACATTATGGATAACTGAATAATAAAATTAATTGGCATATAACGTGTAGTATGTATAGTAATATTTTCCCTTCCTGAGTTTAGCAACATAGATAAATTTTTTTACCAACCTCATATCAGTAAAAATTTCTAATTAATAACCTACGTAATTATTAAACCTAAATGTTTACTCTTTTGTAATTTTACACTTTTGTGTTTATCCTAAGTGTTTTACCTGTACATTTCTATGGTACCTGAGAGATAAAGTTCTGGCTGAATCTACTACAGGTGTGAACAAATTACTTCTTTAAAATTATAGTTTTGTCAGTGCAAAAAGGATCTAATTGAACTTCCTTACTTTAAATATATTTTTATTGATTTTAGAGAGGAAGGGAGGGAGGGAGGGAGGGAGAGAGAGAGAGAGAGAGAGAGAGAGAGAGAGAGAGAGAGAGAGAGAGAACAGAAACATCAGTGATGAGAAAGAATTATTGATTGGCTGCCTCCTGCATGCCCCCCACTGGGGATGAGCCCACAACCCAGGCATATGCCCTGACCAGAAATCAAACTGTGACCTCCTGGTTCATAGGTTGATGCTCAGCCACTGAGCCACGCTGGCTGGGCTGAACCTCCTTACTTTATAGAGTTCATACCTCTGCTTAATCACTCATGTAGACACCTGTACTTGTTTTGTTCCAAAAGCAGTTTTCCAAAGGACACAGTAACATAAAAACTGTTAAGTGAGAAATTACTTCTGTGGGAAATTGAAGCAGTCATCATAAAGGTAGCCCTTGAGGTCTTGATGGGAGACCTTGTGCACTTGCCTTAATGTGAGTCTTGGGCTTGTTTCTGACACAAGTCACAGTATTCAGAGGTTAAGAGCAAAGCAGTTACTATGTGAGAGAGCATAGCCATTCCTGCTACAGACTTTAGAGAGATGTTTCTTCCAGGGGTCCTTTTAAAGAGAAAGTTGTATAATGCAGTGAATCTCAAGGAAAAACAATTTCACAGCGAATACTGCATCAGGATGCTCCCCCTGTGACTAGACGTGCACACCTGAACTCCCAAGTGAAGGCATTCTCCGGGTGCTGAGCATGTGGTGGTTTGATTTAGAAACCCCTTAGGCACCTGGAAGAATGTGCAGACTGCATGTTCTTTAAGCAGCTCTCTGTAAAGGTTTCTCTCAGCTATAGACTTTTCAAAATCCTGAATGACAGTGGGTATGAGGTACTATGCCCTCTTCAGTAGTTCCTGTGTTGTTGGTTATATGTGCTATATGTTTTTTGAAGCCAGTTAAGAGGGATTCAGGATTGACACTGATGTTGAAAGGAAGGTCTGAACAAGGACATGTGCCTATAGAGAAGGTTTTTCCTATTCTGTACAGTTGAACCTGAACAGTGTTTAAATGCCAAAATTTTTCTCAAAACATTAATCTGCGGTTGCTCTAGTACTTGTACAAATAGTTGATTGAGACCTTTAAATCTGTGCTGTGCAAGGTGGCCAAAAGAATGAAGCTGGTCAGCTCAGCCATTAATGTCCAAGTAAAAAAGAAGAGGAAAATTAGCTCCAGTCTGCCCTAGCAATCACAGCTTCTCTTACAGCTGCTCTTGTCCATTAAGTCAAAGGCTGAAGAAAGTCATTAAGAGCCATCATCATCCTTGTGTTTCTGACAGAATTTCCTACTTTATGATAGAATTTGTAATGAATGATTAATGTGGTAGAGATGGCTGTGCGTAAAGTTCAGCTGCTCCTCAGATGCCATACCACCCTGAAATCTCCCCTCCTCGGCTAAAACAAAGTTAACATGTGCTGTACTTTTTAAAATCAGAAATTACATTAGTTAAGTTGAAAGCAGAGGCGCTGTTTTGATGCGCTTTTGGACTTGTCAGCAGCATTTTCCCTCAGCCTTTTCCTATGTGAAGGGCCTTCAGGCTGTCCGTCACTTGACTTCATTTCCTCATGGAGATTCACAGAGTTCTTCTAATCTAACAGATGTATGAGTAAGTCACATGCCAGTTCAGGGAACTAACCCAAAAAGCCTCTTGTATCCCCAATTTACAGGAGTTGGTTAGGGTCTTCACTCAGCCTGGAGGAGCTTTCCAATCCTGTGAGAATAGCTCTACCTTAGTTGATGATACACCACATGGATGGCTAAAAGTGGGCTTTTGTGAATATAACAATTCCAAAGCATTAAATGGATGTATTTAGTACAGCGCCTAGCTAAATTATAGATTTGCGTTTCTTTATTTCTCCTCAGCCCCTGTCTTGATGTCCTGCAAAGAACAATAATTTTTCCCATCACAGATAGCTCCTGCTACTCCTCTGTAAATGTTGCAGCTGAGTTCTGCTTAGAAAATAATCTTATTTTCTTTTCCACCATGAAGTGTTCCAGGAGGCAGACAGAGGCTGTGTCTCAATAGTTACTCAGAGAGGACTTCTAAAAATGGATGGGAGATGCTGCTGCCCTAGTGGGTGCTCTTCCTGCGAGATACTTGCCTCGTAGAAGAATGTGCTTTTTGGAAAAGGGAGATCCGAAGTGAGCTCTTCATCCAAGAATGGAGAAAAATTAAATAATTTTGGGGGCAATATTCTCATTGAGTTAATGGGTTTTTGCCTCAGTTGCAAATAGGAATGATAATTAATAAAATTATATTTTCTGTGGGTAAAGTGGTCCAACTTGATATTTCATTCCAACTTGATATTTTTAGATTTCTAAAGTTCTGTAGTTTTCCATATTTTATTTGCTCATTCTAGTTTCTTATAAGTCTGCTTACATACTTTAGTTATTTGTTGGTTAGGATGTTAATATTTTTTTTCTTATTTGTCTACAATCTTTATATAATAAAGGTGTTAACCCTTTGATTTTTATACAGCCCCTTTTAAAAATTAGACACTGAACCCCCCCCCCCTTAATAGCTCTGCTATTTGAAAATGATAACTTTTTTTAAAACAAAAAAAGTAAATAAAATTAAAACTTTTTAATGATTTTTTTTTCAGGTAAGTCTTTCCTAGTCAGTGTACATGTGGAAGGCTTTTCTCGGGTTTGCTGATAGTCAAAGGTCTTAGATTTTATTCTGAGATAAAGTTCAGCTGCCTTCCCTTTGAACGCAGAGGGGACAAGGCATAGATCATAGCTTAAATAATTTAACTGCCAATCTTTAAAATTTGAGAAAAATAGAGATTTACTCATGTATTTATTCTCCAGCGACAAGAGGATTCATGTACTTTCAAAGATTGAAGGATTTTCTTCCAGTCAGCCAGCTGTTATTCATATGTCCATTCTACTTGCATTGTAACTTTTTAAAAGTAAGGTGAATTCAATGTACTGTTTAAAAGACTTTTGTGCAAATGAGCCTCTTAGAGTGAAAAACTTGGGCAGTTTGCCAGGGACCCCTTGTTTACTTGAAAGTGTGGTATTTGAGCCGAACATGGTATTGACTTAATGAATTTGTTAATCTGGATATTCATTTATTAATGTATTATAAGACAGATAATACCTATACATATAGTATAAATAATAAGGGCAGCTAAGGAGCTATAGTGGGAAAGAGATTAAACCAAAAAGCTTCTCTGATAAGGTGAGTCTTCAGTGTAAGCTTTCAGAAATGTAGAGTTCTAGGACCGGAGAGAGGATTCCAGGCTGCTAAAATGGCATGTGCAATCAGTCATCTCTAAACAAACTGGTTTTGGCTTTGTTTTTTATAATTGTAGCAATACCCATGAAGGAAAACCACATTTAAAATGTGTAATTGTTTTTAGGCTTCAGAAACTAGCTTTAAGAAATAATTCTACGTCCACAACCCAACACTTGCGACTGCTAATTAGAGGACAAGACCAGGACTGCTTTCAGGTATGTAGAGTGCTTGGTTCTGTTCTGTTCTATGTTCTGTCTGATCCAGAACACTTAGCTATGCAGACTATTGTGTGTAGTCTGAAGAGTGTGTGTCAATGGTATGTTTTATTTTTGCTACTGCTTTGCTTTATGCAGTGATTATTTTTAAATTGTAGCTTCAGCACACTTTTGGTTCAGAAGAGCGATTAACTAGTAACTGTGAGATCAAAATTCGTCCCAAAGAAGACATTACCATCTTTGTATTGTTTACACCTACTCGATTATCTTGTATGTTGGCTAAACTAGAAATTAAACAACTTGGAATTCGATCACAGCCAGGTATTAAGTTCACGGTAAGATCATTTTATGCCTCTTTTCCTCCTGTGGAATTTATAACATGTTATAACTATTGATTTAATAGTAAATTTACATATTCTGATTTTTTACAAATCAAAATATTATTGTCTAAATTTATGAATTAGGGATTAATTATGTATATTTAGAATTGTCAGGTTATAAAAACAGCTACCATAGCATTCTTTTTAGTAACAATCTCTTCTAATGCTTTTAAGTTTAATTTCAGTTTGAGAATTTTGAGCTATACCTAACTTTCCAAGGACACATTTTTTTGGCAATGCAGATCAAACTGTTTGATACTGTCTTCCCAAGTAAATTTTATTCATTCGATTAAAATTATCTATTGACACCATTTGCTAGATGCTGGGGTCCAACCCCAGCAGGTCCAGGGGTCCCCAAAGGTGTGGACGGAGTCGGCGAAGAAGGAATGACACGGAGACAGCGTTCAGTTGATCAGCAGCCTAGCCAGGATCTCTAGCCAAGTTCTGGTCAGGATCTCCAGCAAAGTTCTGGTCAGGATCTCCAGCGAAGTTCTGGTTAGGATCTCCAGCCAAGTTCTGTGTCCATGTTCTCTTGCTAGGTTCTCCAGGTTCTCCATCCAGGTTCTGTAGCCATGTTCCCTCGCTACGTTCTCCAGCCAGGTTCAGTCACCAGGTTCTAGTCAGGTTCTCTTGCCAATTTCTGTAGTCAGGTTCAGTCCAGGATCTTTTGCCATGTTCTCTCGCTAGGTTCTGTCTCTAGGTTCTGAGGCCAGTTTCTGTCCAGGATCTTTTGCCATGTTCTCTCCAGCAAAGTTCTTCTGTCTCTAGAGAAAGTTCTGTGTATGTTCTGTGCCTAGGTTCTGACTCTCTTGGTTCTGTCTTCTAAGTTCTGTGTCTTTCTGTCTTGTTACATCTGTATTTATACCAGTTGATTCAATCCTATCAATCTCTATTCCAAAGGTTAGGGCGTTTCTTATCTCCATTCCAGGGAGTAAAGATTATGTAGCTTAAGCATGATTGTTCGTAGTTAAAGTGATTAATTACCCGCCTGGCACTTAGTTGAGGGGTTTTATTCCCTCCCTAACTTCAGGGGGAAAATCCCTACTTGGGGAAACAACCTTTCTCAGAGAGGAGACCTTGGTTAAAACAAATAGTGCCAAGAAGGTGAGCAAACATTTTAAGAACAGTATGCCATATATGCCAGGTCCTTTGAAACAGCAAGGATGGACCGGCTCCCGGCAGCTAGATTCTGTTTCAGATACTAGGAATAAAAAGACAGGAGTTTTGTTTTTTTTTTAAGGTACATATTTTTAAAAAATATATTTTATTGATTTTTTACAGAGAGGAAGGGAGAGGGATAGAGAGTTAGAAACATTGATGAGAGAGAAACATTGGATCAATATTTCTGCACACTGCCTCCTGCACACTCCCTACTGGGTATGTGCCCGCAACCAAGGTACGTACCCTTGACCGGAATCGAACCTGGGACCCTTGAGTCCATAGGCCGGCACTCTGTCCACTGAGCCAAACCGGTTAGGGCAAGACAGGAGTTTCTATATTTTATTTCCTCCCATTGTAATTTTTAAAAATGATTTCAAGTCATTTCTTCAGGTACATTGAAAACACTAAGAGATAAAAGTGAGAAATCATTGAGGGAAGGAAAATAACCTCAAGCTTCACTAAAGTGCACACCTTAAAACTGCACAGTTGTTTGGCAGCGGGGCTGGGGCTAAAATTTGGTTCGTTTCCTAGTGTCAAAGAGGGAATGTGATAAATTACAAGAATGATAATAATACCTAAAAGGTTGTGGGTTTGTTTGTTTTTTAAGTTTTTAAAATAAAATAGATACTTAGGACATATCTAGCTTTGTTTGTTGCTGGAGCTAGACATGTTCTCTCCGGAGCTCTTCACTTGGCCCTGTGAGCTATGTTGGGCAAAATTGTTTAAAGATGTAAATGATCATTTTTAGAACTAACCTATTTACACAGGAGCCCAGGCAGTGTATCTTTTAGACTACCCTGAATATATTTTAATTAGTTTCAGTTCTACTGGCCAGGATTTTGAGGTCATTCCTGAGCAGGAATTTCTGGTGCTTTAGGGCAGAACCATTTTATTTGACAGCCAATCAAACAGAAGTTCAGCTTGGTGTCCTCTTAAGACAAACTACGATCCTAGTGGGAGTCCTAGCAGAGGTAGATGCCTTCTGTCTTCACTGAGAGTTGGGCTGAATGGGACCTGAATGCACAAAATATGGCTCTTATCTCACAAGAAGACTTAGACCATTAACTTTGTATCTTTGTGGAGATAAGTAGCCTGATACAGTGATGGAAGAACACTTAACTCAGGGATAAAAGAATCAGGAACACCCCTGCTTCTGTGCTTCTCACTCACCCTGAAGCAGTCATTGAACTTGCACATGCTTCATTCCCTTATCCGAAATGCAATTAATTGTCACCCCAACTTCCTGGTTTGGTTCTGAGGAACAAATGAAATTATATATGCTTTGTATACAGCATGATGGGACTACAGTAAAAATGTGTTGATTTCCGTCTGAGTACATGCCAGGCACTACTCTCGATCATTATACGGATCACCACATTTTCCTTCAGAACAGCTGTCTGAGATGATACCACTGTCTCCATCCTACACATATGGAGCTGAGGCCTAGCGATGCCTTCCTGTGCATCTTGCCCACCGCTTTGTGGTCCAGGACAGATTCACATTTAGGCTGCCTGACTTTAGGCACATGTTTATCTGTTGGACAGGCTCTCCGTGTTCATACTAGCTTTCCGTTCTCTAGTGCTGCAGAGCAGCAAAGCTCAACCAGAGGAATATTTGGCAATTTCTGGAGAGATTTTTGGTTGTCATAACTTGGATGGGAAGGGGTGCTTCTGGCATCTGGTGGCCAGAGGCCAGGGATGCAGCTCAACACCCTATAATGCACAAGACAGTCCTCACCATAATGAGTGATCCAAATCAAAATGTCCACAGTGCTGAGGTTAGAAACCCTGCTCTAGAGCAGTAATAGTTTTTCCTGTTGAATCTTTGGATTTATTAGTATTAGTTAGATTTCATTTTATTTAATCATTCTTCTTAACCTTTTATTCCGTAATTATTTGTAATTCCTTAGGCTTTGAAAATACAGGAAGAATGCTTACGTTGAGTGTTTGAAAACTAATAGGGTTCCCCCAAAAACATTTCATTTAAAAAATTCAGAATACTGGAATCTTAAAAGAATTATACAGTAGACCCACATACTTTACCACTTAGGTGCTATAATTAATGTTTTGCTGTATTTTTTATTACATATTTAACCATAAATTCATCTAATTTTTAAATGCATTTCAAAGTAAATTACAAACATCAATATGTTTTACTCTAAACATTCTAAGTAAGCATATCTATACTATGCTAATCTTTATTATCTAAGTTTGGCTTTTATAACAATGAAATAATTATTCTTAGTATATTAAAAGGAAAATAATTTTGTAGCTCTGTGATATGTTTTTCTTTTAAGATAGAGTCTTTAATATAATGCTGGACTGGAAGTGGGACAACTACTAGCCAAAGTACACAAAGAATAATAATTGTAATTGTAGTAATTCTAGTATATGTATTTTCTTCTCTGATGATAATTTAATCTTCTGCTTTCTGCTTATATAACAATCATTTTGAACCCACACACACACATACACATTTATAAATATATATTTTTTGCACTTACAGATACCTTTGTCTGGATATGGAGGAACAAGTAATCTTATTTTGGAAGACGTTAAAAAATTATCTGACAGTTACATGGTAACAGTGAATGACTTAATACCTGGCAAAGAAAGTAGAATTGTTTTTTCTATTCGTAACACTGGCTCTCGGGCAGCTTTTGTAAAAGCTGTAGGTTTTAAGGATTCTCAGAAAAGAGTTTTCCTGGATCCTAAAGTATTAAAGATTTTCCCAGATAAATTTGTTCTCAAGGAAAAAACACAAGAAGTAAGTTTTGCACTAAAAATATAAACTCACTTTTAGGTTAAATTAATAGTTGTGTATTTTATGGCTAAAAACTAAAAAAATTGAAATATATATAGGAATAGAAATACAGTAAAACCTCAATATAATAGACTAATTTGGGCATGGGGGTATCTGTTAAAGCCAAAAGTCTATTATGTAATAAAGTAGATTTTCTGAATGCATATTTTAAAAATAGTTTCTCTGCTTTTACTTATGTAGACACTTCTGTGTAATTAAAATTAAGTATGTATGAATAGTTTAATTTTACAGAAAAGTTTTTTTTAAATATATTTTATTGATTTTTTACAGAGAGAAAGGGAGAGGGATAGAGTTAGAAACATCGATGAGAGAGAAACATCGATCAGCTGCCTCCTGCACACCCCCTACTGGGGATGTGCCCGCAACCAAGGTACATGCCCTTGACCGGAATCAAACCTGGGACCGTTCAGTCCACAGGCTGATGCTCTATCCACTGAGGCAAACTGGTTAGGGCAAGAAAAGTTTTTTATGTAATACATACTGTAATTTTAAATTTATACTGAATATATCTAGTAAATGCGTGCATTCACCAGTCACTGAAAGTAAACAAATGGACATGCCTGGGGCGTGGCTTATCACACCTGGGCGTATGGGAGGCCTGAGTTAAAACTGCTGTAGAAAGTCATGCCACTGTAGAAACCAATTACCTTGCCTTGTGGTGTGATCACATGCTAATCTTTCAACCATTGTTTACGAGCAGTGACTCTTAGATTTAAATATGTAGACTATAATTGCAGATATGTAATGTTTATTTATGTCTGCGAAATAAGTATTTTTTTCAACATATGGCCTGTTTGTTAAAAATAATTAATGACAAAGAAATAACCTATTAATTATAAGCAAATCTTGGTTAAAAGCTTTCTCAAATTAAGAGGGTGTTAAGTTTCACTTATAACATATGGACTGGAAATTTTGTCTATTAAATCTGAAGTATGTTAAATTGAGGTCTGCAGAATCGAGTGTTACTGTACTTATCTTCTTGGAAATGCTGTACATATATATTCATGTCTATATTGATACTAGGCTCATAGAGAGTTTATTAAGAATGAAATAACTTACTAAAATATTTAATATTCAGTTTAATTTTTTTTCTTGGCATCAGACTGTTACTATAATATATCATCCATCAGAGAGAGAGAGCACTTACAGAACCACAACAGAATTGTCAACTGTGTACTTCTTTGGTGGAGATGAAATTTCACGACAGCAGTATCGAAGGTAGGCCACTTACCTTAGACTAGAGGGCTGCTGCATGAAAATTCGTGCACTTGGGGGTGTTCTCTCAGCCTAGCCTGCACGCTCTCACAATCTGGGACCCCTCGGGTAGGGTCCAGATCCATCGCAGCCTGGCTCTGGTTCCCTGGGCCTGCGGGTGGGAGGAGGGACCAAGATTCCCAGATTGCAGCATGGCTTTGGTTCCCAGAGCCTGTGGGCTAGGGGAGGGACCAAGAGGCCAGTCCGATGGCAGTATGGCTCTGGTTCCCCGGAGCCTGTGGGCAGGGGGAGGGACTCAGAGGCCAGGTCAATGGCAGCACGGCTCCGTTCCCACAGCTCCCTCCCGCTGCTGCACCACAGGCGGCCGGGACCCAGGACCGACTCCTGCCGTGGGCAGCTGGAACCCTAGCCTGGTGTTTGGTCATCCGTCCGGACGTTTAGGTCATGACAGACCCAGGCTCTTTATATATTAGGATGTTAATGGGGATTACTCAGTAGAAATAGTGAGGACTTAAATAATGGTTTGGGATTTGGAATTTATAGAACATGTTTCACTTGGTAAAATTTGTGTAGCTGATAAGAAGAAATGCCTGTAGGAAACTCATATGTATTCGCAATATTGTTTAAATACATCTGACTTATTTGGAATATTTCTGACAATGTTGTGAATTATTTGAAAGGTATTTTAGAAATGTGTGCGATGTTTAATATGGCTAACTACTTAAAGTGTGCACTTCTAGAAAATTTGGCACACCTAGTTTACATATAGTTTACATATGCTGAAATGTCAGATTGAGGTATTTAAGTTTAGGTATTATTTAACATAGGTAACATTCTTGTATGCTGAATTCAGAGTTCTTATAAAATTTTGTTTCCTAAACTAGAAGACTAAATATTAAAAAAGTGTGAAGTTCATGATGTTTCATCTGTTAGTAGGAAATCATTAACACCCAGTAGGGAAGGGGTATATGCCTATATACTGTCTTTTCTTCTTCCAACCCTTGTGCTCTGCTGTGTTTTATTCTGGGGCATACTTTAGAGAATTTTGTTTTATTTTTAATCTGTTGAAGATTATTGGAAGGTTAAAAAGAGAGAGCATAGTGATAAATTGCTACATGATGTTAGACCCAATTTGAAGAATTCAACTTTGAACCTGGTATTTTTAATTAAGTATTTTAGAGATAGAAACTGACATTGGAGAAATTAGATTACCAGCTTTTTTTTCTTTCCACTGGAATATAGAAGTCAAGGTATTGTTTTATTTTATTTATTTATTTATTTATTTATTTATTTTTATTGATTTCAGAGTGGAAGGGAGAGGGATAGAGAAATAGAAACATCTATGTTGAGAGAGAATCACCAACTGGCTGCCTCCTGTACGCCCCGCACTGGGAATCAAGCCTGCAACCCAAGGATATGCCCTTGGCTGTAATCGAACCTGGGACCCTTCAGTCCACAGGCTCTACCCACTGAGCCAAACCAGCTAGGGCTATTTATTTATTTATTTATTTATTTATTTTTAATTTATTGCGAGAGAGAGAGAGAGAGAGATTGTTCTACCCGTTTATGCATACATTGATTGATTCTTTTTTTATACACATATATTTTATTGATTTTTTACAGAGAGGAAGGGAGAAGGATAGAGAGTTAGAAACATCGATGAGAGAGAAACATCGATCAACTGCCTCCTGCACAGCTCCTACTGGGAATGTGCCTGCAACCAAGGTATATGCCCTTGACTGGAATCAAACCTGGGACCCTTCAGTCCGCAGGCCAACGCTCTATCCACTGAGCCAAACCGGTTAGGGCTATTTTTTTTTTTAAGGTATTGTTTTAGAACTTCAATTTGCCACAGATTTAGAATAATGAGATTTGTTTGTGAACATCTGGGTATTACAGAGAAATTTACATATCAGTTCTCACACATTAAAGATTCTCTAGAAGAGGCCAGGAAAACATAGTTACATGCTAATTTAAATGTCTTATTTGTGTCATTTCTTGGCATATTCTTTTTTTTTTTTTTTTTTTCTGAGACAAATTTCTGTCACCAAGTCACCACAAATAATGAAAATGTAAGACCTGAAAATAATCTTATGCTTCTTTGTACTTTTACGTTAGGAGTTCTTGTTCTGATGTTAATATTTAACGGAAACTCATGGTTGTACTACTATAACTTTTAAGAGAACTTGCAAAACAGATTTCTTTTTAAAAAATTACTCATTAGGATTTAAGACATGAGGTCTGTGTACTGATGTATCATGCAGTTAGTTGGATTTGCCAAACACACTGATAAAATAAGGTCACTTCATATGTAAAACCACTTTTGAATAAAAATCTCTCCTGGCAGAGCTCTGTTGCATAAACCAGGGATTCTAGAAGAGATACTTCCAGAGTATAGTGTGCTTCAGAACATTGATTTTGCTGAAACGTTTCAAGATGAGCTACTAGTAACTGAAGGTAAGAATTCCAACGTCTTAAATCTTTTGTGTTATTTGTAGTATTATCTAGATCCAGTGATGAAATAAGGAGGAAGAGTATTAGTTTGATTATGGTGTTAGGCTGAGTTTGAGCCACAGTTCTTCTATATTACTTTGGACATATTACATCACTGAGATTCAGTGTTCTCTGTAAAATGAGACTAATAATAGTATCTAACATTTCATCCATGTAGTGTATGTATTAGATGTCATTAATGTACTATTGCACCTATTCTGTGGGTAGACTTTGAAGCAGGAGGAGGAAAGTGGTTATTATTAAACTCAAATTAATTACTATTTAAGATTTAATGATTACAAACTTAGACTCATTTTGAGATTTCTTTTTTTTTTTTAATATATTTTATTGATTTTTTACAGAGAGGAAGGGAGAGAGATAGAGAGTAAGAAACATCGATGAGAGAGAAACATCGATCAGCTGCCTCCCACACATCCCCCACTGGGGATGTGCCCGCAACCCAGGTACATGCCCTTGACCGGAATCGAACCCGGGACCCTTCAGTCCGCAGGCCAACGCTCTATCCACTGAGCCAAACCGGTTTTGGCCCATTTTGAGATTTCTGTGCTTTTGTGCCTACTGTACAATTTTGGATGATGTCATGGCAGCATCCAAAACAAGTGGTGAAGTGACTGTAACTTAGATGTTTAGATCTGTTTGAAATAAACACCTGAAGGATTTCATGGTGTTTATTACTGATACAAAAGATTTGTATTGATATATACAAATTGTGTAAAAATGTACAGATTTTCAGCACAATCCTATCTAATAAAAGAGTAATATGCAAATTAACCATCATTTCGCGATAAAGATGGCAGTGCCCAGAGCCAATAAGGAGGGAATATGCAAATTGACGTGGCAAGGCGAGAGGTGGAAGGTGGCTCCGGGCCGGAGCGAAGACAGTGCCGGCTGCCAGGGGAAGGAAGGCCTATTCTTGCACGAATCTTGGTGCATTGGGCCTCTAGCATTGTTTATAATAGCAAGAAGTTAGATAGCTTAGATGTCCAAGAGTGGTGAATTGTTTAATTATGCAATATAATATTTTGAAACTATTAAAACAATGATGTGATTCTGTTTTAATGACATGGAAAGCTCTTATTGAGAAAATTTATTTTTAAAGTTTGCATAATAAGATCTCATTTTGGCATAAAAATAATTTAGTGTTTATATATAGCTGTGTAGGTAAAATTGCAGAACTATACACACCAAAATATTAACAGTGGTTATGTTCTGGTGGTAGAATTTCAGTTGGTACTATCCTCCTCCATCCCCATTTTTGTTTTTTAAATGATGAACTATATATTGCTTCTGAAATATGAAATGATAAAAGGATACTTATACTTGTGTAGAGGTGATGTACAGTAGTCTGTAATCTTTTCAGTAATTAGGAGTCTAGAACATCTATTCATAGGAAAGCTAGAAGTGGGGGTTAGAAATAATGAAAAGATTTGAAGTGGACCTTGTCAATATTGTGTTAAGGGTGCAGCGTATAGAAAGAACCTTGGATTTGGAGTTAAAACTCAATTCAAGACCCGTCTCTGCCACTTCAGCTGCCCTAAGCTTCACCTTCCTTATTTCTTCCTCCTAAGAAAGATTCCCAATAAAAGAGTTAAACTGAACTGTGCAGTATAGTTGGAACAGGAACATTTATTGCAACAACAGTGAAGACTGAAAGTAGGTAGTATTAAGTGAATCAGAGCTTGGCACAGTTTCATGATTCAGCAACATTTATTTCTTTGATTGAATGGACATGTATTTGAGAGTACAGGGTGCCAGTCTGTAGAGGTAAAAGATGCAGTGCTTGGCCTTTATGGGTTTACAGGCTCGAGGAAAGACAGATGATTAAGATGCAGGGTGAAAGTGCTATGCTAGAGCTGTGTTTAGGAATCTGGGAGAGCACACAGGAAGGGGTACCCTATGTAGAATGAGATGACTCTTGAGGAATCTTGAAGAATCAGGGAGAGGGAACCTCATTTACAAAAATTCAACAAATATATAATATTAAGAGTTGTGTTTATAAACCCAACCAAGAGATAAGTAACATGCCAAGATCACCCTTCTAAGATGGGGTTGAGTTGGGACTTAGGGGGCGTCTTTGAAATGCCAGATTCTACCTCAAAGAATACTGGATTTCTTGAGATGGTATATTTATCATCAGGATGAAGAGAGGAAACAATCCACTTTGTTTTATGTTAGCATAGTAAATCACCTATGAGAGTGCTGTAAGTGAACTTTGTACATGATTATTTTGAATAACATTTGTTTAAGCATATTATTACAAATATTTATAATCACATTTTTGTAAAATGCGTAATTAGTGACATTTTTACAGTTGATTTAAACTTTTATAGTCAGATATATTGGTTACTATAAATTTCCGTTTACACTTACTGTGTTCTTTTAAAATTTCCATTTAAAAATATAATTCTTAAAATCTAATTTATATGTAGATTATAAACACGTTATATAAAATTTCGTGTCTGTATAAATTCAGGTGGATTAGTCTAGAGATATTCAACTCCAGCACCATTTTATTAATCTATAATATTTAATGATATTAATACTGCCTGGTTTCTAGATTTGCTTAAGTTAAATATTTGCAAGACTGCCACTTATAAATTGTGTGCTCTTAACCTCTTTGTGCTTCAGATTCCTCCTCATCTTTGATGTGGAGATAATGCCTTTCTCAATGAGTTGTGAAAACCAAGTAGGTTAATATACACAAAAGAAATAGAACAGTGTCTGGTCCACAGTTAGCTTTATATAAATGTTTATGCCACATATATCTTTTAAAATTCTTATTTTAATGGTCACAACAATCCCTGAGATAGTTTGTTATTCTATATTGTACATGAGGAGACTAAAGCTTAGTCTTAGAGAGGTTAAGTTGCCAAAGGTTACAGAGCTAATGATTGGCAAGGCTATAGTTCAAATCTAAGGCCAGAGCCTGTGCTGCTAATCATTGATGCTGAGCTGCCTATATTTCATGCTCATCAATAGTATTAAAAATCAGGTTGTCACCTACTCCCAACCTAACAGAGTAATATTTTGTGGCTAGTAAATATATATATAAATTTACCTGGTGTTTGTAGTGTGGTTATGTGGATTCATATATTTCAAACATTATTTCTATTTCAGTTTATGATCTTCCCCAGCGGCCTAATGATGTTCAACTCTTTTATGGAAACATGCGTAAAATTATGCTTTCAGTAATTGGAGAATTCAGAGATTCCACTGCTAACAGAGAATTTCTTCAGTCTTCTTCCAAAGCTAACCGAGAATTTAAAAGGTAAAACAAACAAAACATCTGTCACAACAGACTTCAAGATTACTTGATTCATAGCATAGCTGGTCTTTTCCCTGTACTTCATTTATTAATTTGTTTATTTGTCTCAAACGTTTATTTCATCTTTTTTTTTTTGGGTTCAGTTGAATAATTTCAAATTTATGGAAAAGTTAAAAAATCGTTCAGGGAATTCCCATATATTACCTTTGCTGAGATTCCCCAGTTGTTAACATTTAACACATTTACTTTATTGTTCTTTATGTATACATAACTTTTTTCTGAACCATTTAAGGGTAAGTTGCAAGGGTGATGACCAAGTAGCCCTAAGTTTCTTTATTTTATTTTATTTTATTTTTATTTTTATTTTTTATTTTTTTATTTTATTTTTTATTTTTTTTAATTAAATCTTTATTGTTCAGATTATTACATTTGTTCCTCTTTGTTTCCCCCATAACTCCCCTCCTCCCAGTTCCCGCCCCACCCTCCGCCCTCACTCCCCACCCACTGTCCTCATCCATAGGTGCACGATTTTTGTCCAGTCTCTTTCCGCATCTCCCACACCCCTTTCCCCCCCAAGAATAGTCAGTCCATTCCCTTTCTATGTCCCTGATTCTATTATGATCACCAGATTATTTATTCACTTGATTCTTAGATTCACTTGTTGATAGATGCATATTTGTTGTTCATAATTTGTATCTTTACCTTTTCCTTCTTCTTCCTCTTCTTAAAGGATACCTTTCAGCATTTCATATAATCCTGGTTTGGTGGTGATGAACTCCTTTAGCTTTTCCTTATCTGTGAAGCTCTTTATCTGACCTTCAATTCTGATTGATAGCTTTGCTGGATAAAGTAATCTTGGTTGTAGGTTCTTGGTATTCATCACTTTGAATATTTCTTGCCACTCCCTTCTGGCCTGCAAAGTTTCTGTTGAGAAATCAGCTGACAGTCGTATGGGTATTCCCTTGTAGGTAACTCGGTTTCTTTCTCTTGCTGCTTTTAAGATTCTCTCTTTGTCTTTTGCTCTTGGCATTTTAATTATGATGTGTCTTGGTGTGGTCCTCTTTGGATTCCTTTTGTTTGGGGTTCTCCGAGCTTCTTGGACCTGTAAGTCCATTTCTTTCACCAGGTGGGGGAAGTTTTCTGTCATTATTTCTTCAAATAGGTTTTCAATATCTTGCTCTCTCTCATCTTCTGGCATCCCTATAATTCTGATGTTGGTACGCTTGAAGCTGTCCCAGAGGCTCCTTACACTATCCTCGCATTTTTGGATTCTTTTTTCATTTAGCTTTTCCGGTTGGGTGTTTTTTGCTTCCTCGCATTTCAAATCATTGACTTGATTCTTGCGCTCTTCTGGTCTGCTGTCGGGAGTCTGTATAATATTCGTTATTTCAGTCCGTGTATGCTTAATTTCTAGTTGATTCCCCAATATAACATCGAGGGTCTCATTAGTTTTCTTGTAGATCTCATTAAGTTTATCGGCGGCTTCTAAACAGTTCTTGAGAGACCTTAAAAGTGTGGTTCTGAACTCTATATCTTCCATTGACAATTTTGTCCTGTTTCTTTGTCTCCGCATTTTGTTATGCTTCCTTGGTGCACCCCCTAGTGGTCTTTGTTCGCAGTCTTATAGTTAAACCTTGATTGTTGTAGCTAATCCCAGGGAGGGTTTGACCTCCAGGCCAAGTGGCTATGAGAATCAGCTGTGTCAGCAGTGAGAGAACTTCTGTCCTCTAGGGAGGTGCTAATCTAGCCTTTGCCTGAGGCTATCCGGCAAATGCCTCTGTGCAGGGCTTGGGCAGGGCGGGTCGCACAGGATCAACAGGGTGGGCCGGAGAGAGCAGTTATGGCGGCTCTCAGTCCTGTCCCCAGGGGCTCTGCCTCTCTGAGTCCCAAAGCTGGGAGAGAAAGCTGCCCTCGCTCTGACCGAAGCCAGACAGTCCCGCCTCTCCCGTTTGAGTCTGGGTCCCCAAAAACTCGCCTGTATCTGGAGCTCAGAGTCTGCGACTCCCTCCCGATTGAAAACAACAACCGCGCCCTCCGCCGCCAGCCCGCTCCTCGCACTCCGCACCTCAGAATTTGACTTCAGCACTGCGCCTCCTCTGAGTGTCCATATGCGTTTCTCTTTCCTCCTAGTTGTAGGACTTCCACTCAGCCAGCGTTCCTGTGGTTCTGGGTGATGTCCGTTCCGTCTTTTAGTTTCACTTTGGAAGTAGTTGTTCAAAGCAGCAAACTCCGGCGTTAGCCTATGCCGCCATCTTGGTTCTCCTCCCAGGCAGGCTTATCTACTGTCTCACTATTTGGTTTCTTTTTTCTTTTTTTTTTTTTTTTAATATATTTTTATTGATTAAGATATTACATATGTGTCCTTGTCCCCACGTTACCCTCTACCCCCCCCCCCCCCCCCCCCCGTTGTCCGTGTCCATTGGTTAGGCCTATATGCCTGCATGTAAGTCCTTTGGTTGATCTTTCCCCCTTGCCCCCACCCTCCCCTACCCTCCCTCCAAAGCCCGACAGTCCAATCAATGCCTCTCCGTCTCTGGATCAGTCCTTGTTCATCAGTTTATGTTGGTCATTATATTCCACAAATGAGTGAGATCCTGTGGTATTTATCCGCTCTCCAGTTCCATCCATGCTGTGGCAAATGGTAAGAGTTCCCTTTTCTTCTTCCTCTTCTTAAAGAATACCTTTCAGCATTTCATATAATGCTGGTTTGGTGGTGATGAACTCCTTTAGCTTTTTCTTATGCGTGAGGCTCTTTATCTGACCTTCTATTCTGAATGATAGCTTTGCTGGATAAAGTAATCTTGGTTGCAGGTTCTTGCTATTCATCACTTTGAATATTTCTTGCCACTCTCTTCTGGCCTGCATGGTTTCTGTTGAGAAATCAGCTGACAGTCGTATGGGTACTCCCTTGTAGGTAACTGACTGTCTTTCTCTTGCTGCTTTTAAGATTCTCTCTTTGTCTTTTGCTCTTGGCATTTTAATTATGATGTGTCTTGGTGTGGTCCTCTTTGGGTTCCTTTTGTTTGGGGTTCTCTGCGCTTCCTGGACTTGTAAGTCTATTTCTTTCACCAGGTGGGGGAAGTTTTCTGTCATTATTTCTTCAAATAGGTTTTCAATATCTTGCCCTCTCTCTTCTTCTGGTACCCCTATAATTCTGATATTGGTACGCTTGAAGTTGTCCCAGAGGCTCCTTACACTATCTTCATATTTTTGGAATCTCTTTTCTTTTTTCTTTTTCAGTTGGGTATTTTTTGTTTCTTTGTATTTCAAATCTTTGACTTGATTCTTGGGATCCTCTTGTCTGCTGTTGGATCTCTGTAAATTATTCTTTATTTCAGTCAGTGTATGCTTAATTTCTAGTTGGTCCTTTTTCATGTCCTCCATGGTCTCACTATACTCCTTGAGGGATTCATTAAATTTATCGGCGGTTTCCATAAAATTCTTGAAAAACCTTATAAACGTGGCCTTGAACTCTATATCCAGTCGTTTGCTTTCCTCCGTTTCTGCCATTTGTGACCTGTTTCTTTGTCTCCGCATTTTGGCTGCTTCCCTGTGTTGATAGAGTGGCTTTGTGTGCTAGGTGTCCTGTAGGGCCCAGTGGCTCAGCCTCCCCAGTTACCTGAGGTGGACACTCTTGGTGCACCCCCTTGTGGTCTTTGTGCACAGTCTTGTTGTAGCTATGCCTTGGTTGTTGTAGGATCACTGGGAGGAATTGACCTCCAGGCCAATTGGCAGTGAGAATCAGCTGGGTCTGCAGCGGGAGAACTTCTGTGCTGGAGACACCCTTCTGGGGCAAGACTTGCTTCAGTGCGGCTTTGGTGCTCACTGAGACTGCACCCTGAGTGTGTCCCTTATGGATCTGAGGAGTTGTGATCTGGATGGTCCCCCTCTGACCACTGGGTACAGTGGCTCTTGGATCTAAGGATGTGCTAATTTAGCCTCTGCCTGAGGTTACACAGCAGGAACTACGAGGAGAACTGCAGATTCCCCTTCCTTTTTTTGGAGTTTGGAAGTGCCCTGATGATGCTCAGCTGTGTAGCAATGCAAGCTGCTGTGGGGCCTTGGGCCTTCTCTTGGAAGCTCTGGGTCTATCTGGCCTGGCTGAGGTTAGGTAATTACAGGTTGCAAATGGCTGGGGCATTCATATGCAAAAGCCTCTGCTGCAGCCTGGGCGGGGCGGGGTCTCAAGGAATCAAAGGGCGGAAGAAGCAGCTATGGCGGAGCCTCAGCCCCGCCCTAAGGAGTCACGAGTCCCAGTGTCCCGGCAATGGCTGCAAGCACCTCTGAGGGAAAGCTGTCCTCAAGCTCGCCCGCTGCCAGACAGACCAGTTTCTCCCTGTATGAGTCCTGGGACCCCAGAGTCTTCCCGGAACCAGATTTCAGAGCCGTCGGGAGCTTGTGTCTCCCTCCGGATTCAAAAAGACAGCCGTGTCCTCAGGTGCCAGACCCTTTCCGCGCGCGAGCCCCCGTACCTCTGCACTCCACCTCCTCAGCTCCTCTGGCTCTCAGTGTGCTTTTCTTTCCTTCTAGTTGTAGAATTTACACTCAGCCAGCTCTCCTGTAGTTCTGGGTGATGTCTGGCTTGTGTTTTTGATGCATTTATCAATTGTTGTGGGAAGCAGCAATTTCCCGGTGTTTATCTATGCCGCCATCTTAGTTTCTCCTTGGTTTCTTAATTTGGCTTCTTGATCTTTTTCAGTCTGCAGGCCGACGCTCTACTAACTGAGCCAAACCAGCTACGGCGCTTCTTGATCTTTTTGATGTGCCCACAGCATTCTTTGAGCACTTCCTTATTCGGTGGCACAACAGGATAGTCTAGGCTCATCTTATACTTACCCTGCCCAAGCCCTAGAATAGCTGGGACTTCTTCTCTTAGAAGTCTTGGTTCCTTTTAGTAGAGAATGGAATTGAAACCAGGATATGGGTAGTTGGTGTGCTACTGCTTTTCAGATGTCACTACTTCTAGGCCTCCTCAGTAGACAGAGCTAGAAAACAAAAGCATCTTACACTAATAAAAGAGAAACATGCAAATTAACCATCACTGCTACACCCACAAGCCATGCCCACCAGCCAATCAGAAGCGAGTATGCAAATTAACCCAACTAAGATGGTGGTGGCCAAGGAGCTGGAGCAAGCAGGAGGCTTGGGTTGCCCCTGGCGATGGAGGAAGCCAAGCTTCCCGCCTGCACTGGCCGGCCCTGGGCTCCGCTCAAGGCTACAAAGTTTCAATTATAGAAGATCAATAAATCCCAGATACCTGCTTCCAGCCCGCTGGGAAGTGGGGAAAAAAAAAGAAAGGAGAGGCTGGGAGCTTGGGTCGCCAGGGGGGCGTGACCAGCCTGAAAACGGCCATCAGCCCCTCACCCAGGCTGGCCAGGTACCCCAGTGGGACCCCACCACCCTGAAGGGGCTGTGGGCAGCCTGAAAACGGCCCTCAGCCCCTCACCCAGGCTGGCCACACCCCCATGGGGTGAGGGTCCCCCGTGGGGGGCTTGGCCAGCCTGCAAACAGCCATTAGCCCCTCACCCAGGCTGGCCAGGCACCCCAGTGGGAGCCCCACCCTGATTTGGGACACCCTTCAGGGCAAACCAGCCGGCCCCCACCCATGCACCAGGCCTCTATCCTATATAATAAAAGGGTAATATGCAAATTGACCCTACCAGCAGAAAGACTGGGACTGACTGGTCACTATGACACACACTGACCACCTGGGGGCAGATGCTCAATGCAGGAGCTGCCCCTGGTGGTCAGGTGTGCTCCCACATGGGGAGCTCTGCTCAACCACAAGCCAGGCTGACGGCTGCCAGCACAGTGGTGGTGGTGGGAGCCTCTCCCATCTTCTCAGCAGCGCTAAGGATGTCCGACTGCAGCTTAGGCCTGCTCCCTGCTGGCAAGTGGACATCCCCCGAGGGCTCCCGGGCTGCCAGAGGGATGTCTGACTGCCAGCTTAGGCCCTGTCCCCCTGGGGAGCAGGCCTAAGCCAGCAGGTGGACATCCCCCGAGGGGTCCCAGACTGTGAGAGGGCATAGGCTGGGCTGAGGGGACCCCCCCCCCCCGAGTGCATAAATTTTTGTGCACTGGGCCTCTATATATAAATCCACATGTATCCATGTCTGTTAATAAGTTAAAACTATGAGTATATACTGATACTTCCAATTCTAATCTAACAAAATACAGTGTATTTCTTTTTTCCTTTCTCTAATTGTATATTTTTTCTCCAGCACTGAGAATCCTGGCCCTGTTAGCCTCAATATATTTACATTTTATTCAATCCTTCTGTTTTTAACCAATCTTCTCATCACGTGGGCTGCCTCCTGGGCCGAGTGTTTGCCTGAGAGTTCCCTGCAAGTCCCAGTGCACTAAGTTCACTAAGTGCCACTAAGTTCACTGCTGACACACGCACTCACCTTCATCACCCGATGCCTCTAGTTCAGCCAGCTTGCTTTCTTTCCCCTATACTTACAATGTTAATTTTCTTCTAAGATATTGAGTCAAATAACGAATTAAATATAGTTACATATATGAAAAATTACCTTGAAAATCACTTATTATCTGGTACAGGTTCTTAGGAAGCTAAAAAGCCAAGAATAAACATTTTTATTTCTTAAAATTATTCCTGACATTTGGCAGGTGCCTCTATTTCCCTGGGGCCGTAGAGGCCTGCTTTGAAAAGGGGGGTGAGAGGGCAATGGGCAAGGGTAAAGCGGATTTCTCGGTGCTGAGTGTCGACTTAAAGATGTTCCACTGTTGCCCTGGCCGGTTTGGCTCAGTGCATAGAGTGTCAGCCTGCGGACTGAAAGGTCCTGGGTTCGATTCTGGCCAAGGGCACATGCCTGGGTTGTGGGCTCGATCCCCAGTCAGGGGCATGCAGGAGGCAGCCAGTCAATGATTCTCTCTCATCATTGATGTTTCTATCTCTCTCTCCCTCTCCTTTCTTCTCGGAAATCAATAAAAATATATTTTTAAAAAGAAAAAGAAAGAAAAGATGTTCCGCTGTAGAGTAGGAGAATTTGGCTTCTGCATAGTTGAACTTCAATTAATCCATGTGCTTTTGTGATTACAAAATTTGTTTTGAATTACTTTTTTTGTAATCTAAGGCTTATTTGAAAACACTGCTTCAACACTTAGTTAAAAACTTGTTAAATTTTATTAGCATTTTTTACTGTGGAATTTTTCCCAAAAGACTTTCTTATTTTAAAGTGTTTGGTGTTAGCATCATGAAAACAGTTAGAGATACATTAAGAGTTTAATTTTTAGAAAAAAATTCTTAATATTGGTTAATTTTCTAGTAAATCCTTGTAAGAGACCTTAGATGGCATGCAGAAGTCAAAGCAGGAAAGAAATTAAATCATTGAGTAATCTTAGTAAAAATTAGTATAATAGTATTTGACCTATTTTGTATTTTTTATACATTATTTTAAGTATATGCAATATGAAGGATCTTAATTCCCTGATAAATACACAGTATGTAACGCACTTTCAGTTTTATCTAAATGTTTTGAAATTTATCCAGAATTAATATAAAAACGTGACATGATCTGGCTTTTTATCACTTTTGATTTTTATTTCTTTTTTTCTGTAGTGAATCTGACAGTCTTGGGAAACATGGTGGCAATGTTTCTTTGGATGTTTTACCAGTTAAAGGTCCTCAAAGTTCTCCACTTTCACAAGTTGTTCACCCACCTCAAGAGAAATCATCCTCTGAAGAAATGTGGACTGTCCACCCTGAACACTTGATTTTGGTAGCCCCTTCTACGTGTGAGTATGTCAGCGACAACATGACAGGAATGCCCTCTGAAACCCTGCTGTGCTTACTTTGCACCCCTGGCTCATCTAGGATATATACGTGGACTTTATGCACATGCAGCCAATGGCTTTCATAGGTCTTCCTCTCACCTACTAGAGACCCAGCTCAGACTTGACCACAGCATCATCCTGACAAAGGCCATGGCCCTCAGTCCAAGTTCCCATTTCCCCGTATGGCAGAGCCACTTAGGACCCATCTTCCTTCCAGCACATCTTCTGCCCCAAGGAAATCATTTGGCACTTGGCCTTTTAGCCTTAACATTGATATAGTTGGTAAAGTAGGAACAAATCTGGTACCTATGTATGTGCCCAAGATAAGACCAGGTGGTAAGAACAATTTCCAGATTTCCTTTTCTCTCTCCCTTTGTTCGGTATTTGAACTTTGTTCAGTATCTTTGTCGTTTCCAAGAGTAAACAAATGGCCTTGCTTCAACAGGAATTTGAAATTCCTGTAACTGGGCAATTGAGAAAGCACAATAAGCTGGTTTACTAGTATGCTTATTTAGGATTTATTTTTACTGTTTATTAACTGGGTCTTATTCACTAATGCTAAATGAAAGTAACATTTATTTATCTGATATAATAGGTGACCTGGCAAAAACTGGACGTTTCCAGATTTTAAATAATTCTGTTCGGTTACTGAAATTTGAACTGTACTGGCCGGCACATTGCCTTACGGTCACACCACAACATGGATTTATTGAGCCAGAGTAAGTATGCTGTCTCTTTTCTCTGGGTGTGTTATTCAGATGCTGGCGTGGTAATCTTTTAAGGATCAAATAATACGCTGTTTTAATTTATTAGTAGAATTTTGCCATGTGCTGACTCTGTACAGTGTGCCATGTGTAGTTCTGTGGGACTTACAGTGAGTTCAAGACTCATGCTACTTAGTGTAATAAAGATCATGCCTGTAGCCAAATATGGTATACAGCCTAAAGGTCAAGAAAGACGTGAGAGGTAGGAAAGGAAGACGTGAGAATGTTTTCTGGCATATTACCCTGGCTACAAAATTACAAAGCAACAGGTATAGTTAGGGCTATGATGAGGGGTGATGGTCTCTAAAGCCCAGATGTTCTGCCTTTCATTACCTTGGATTTCACTCACTTTTTCTGCTGGTTTTGTCTGAAGGGCATTTTATAGACAAAGCTTTTTCTGACTTAATATGTCTGACCCACAAACCTACCTTGCCATTTTCTGCAACGACTATTCTGAGATAGAAGGAAGTCTTTGAGGGCCTAATGTTGATAAGCAGCTACCCTCTATTTGCAGCTTAATTATTGATAGGAGAAGGTAAAGCCTATCACAGCTCCGTAGCTTTTTAGGGACCGTGTTTGGGTCAGCACAGAACCTTCACATCTGATAGTTGCTTCATATTTAGCAATAGCAACTTTGCGGAACAACAACATGAAGTTTATTTACTTTGCAAAATGATGGAGTATGCATTTACTTGACTAAGACCTGAGGTGAGGTATGGTCAGGGACACTCCAGAGAAATATTCCTCAGACCAAAGCAGTCAACTAAACATTTACTAATTAATAGTTGAAAATTTAGAGAAATGAGGACAGGTTGTTCACAAACAACCTTTTCCACTGTCCCAGGTGTTTAGCTATTAGCAGTGGAAATAATCTTTCTCTGCCATTTTTGACCTGTACCAAAGTAGCTTTTGTAACTGGGGATTTGTTTAAGTCACAGATCTGGCTGTATTGTCCATATTTGTTCTTTGACATCCCATAGCTCTTGAAGAGAAAAATGAACACAGAAAATTTTAGTAATGGGGGTTGGGGAGGGGAGAAACAATCTGTTTTCATTCCTTTTTTGTCTTCTCCCTTCCAGTTTTCTCCCCACCTACATTACATTTCCTTTGTACTGTGACAGTATCATTCTTTATTCGCAAGTGGCTTAGAGCTTTGTCGTATTGGTTATTTGCTGTAGATATGTTCTTTTCTCTAGATATTTTAATTTTGAATTGCTTTTTTAAATGGTATTTCTACGGTATGGTCTGTTTTCATGGGAGTTTGCCTCTAGGTTCAGAGTTTCATGCTACTTAACTTTTTGTTAGTCACAGAGTTGGAGCTGATGCAAAATCAGATGTGCATGGGAACTCACCTCTGTTATCTGCTCTTTCTAAGCAATTAGGAAATAGTTGGTTATTGATAGGATAGTATTTATAACTCTTGTTGTTCTTGCTATTAAAGTGTAGGATATTCTTGGTTTTCATTATGACATTCTTTTCTTAAGGAGTAAGCTACAGATTCTTGTGAGCCCTAATTCCTCCTCATCCACAAAACAATCAATGTTCCCATGGAGTGGTTTGATCTATATTCACTGTGACAATGGACAGAAGGTACTTGTTAACGTTTTTTTTGTGTGTGTTTTTTTTTGAGCAACATTTCTCTTAACTTGTGTTGTATCTTAAGTGTTGTAATTCTTATTAGCACTTACATTTCCGAAGTGATATGAAGGTGTCTGCTCTTTCAGCCCAACTAGATTTATTCAAATAGAGTGTTTAGTGCAGAGATTTTCCATTAGTGATCTGAATGATTTCCCTGAGTGGGGGCAGGAATGGGGAGTGGGGCCTGGAAGCCATTATTAGTTTATAAAATTTGCTTTGAAAAATGGGGAGTGCAGGGACAGGGGATAAATTCAAAGATTTATTTTGATCTGAATAAATTTTAATTTATAAATTCATCAAGTATTTCGTATGGCACTACTTTTCACTACCATGACTTAAAAATAAGAGTTGTTTCTTTAAAAGTTGCAGCTATCGCCCTGGCCAGTTTGGCTCAGTGTTTAGAGTGTCGGCCTGTGGACTCAAGGGCCCCAGGTTCGATTCCAGTCAAGGGCATGTACCTTGTTGCGGGCACATCCCAGTGGGGAGTGTGCAGGACGCAACTGATCGATGGTTCTCTCTCATCGATGTCTCTAACTATCCCTCTCCCTTCCTCTCTGTAAAAATTCAATAAAATATATATATTTTTAAAAAGTTGCAGCTACATTTGTGTCTTATCCCTTTATTTGGCTCATTTCAGAAAATTGTGAAAGTTCAAATTCGAGAAGACCTGACTCAAGCAGAACTTCTCACTCGTTTGGCCTCCAACCCATTGGGAATCCCTTTTCCAGTCACTGAGCCTTTAACTAGACATCTTGTAAAACCAATGACAAAGCCACGTTCCACAAAAGTTGAGTTAAGAAATAAGACTGTTATTTTTCCTACAACAGAACCTGGTGAAACTTCAGGTATGGTATCACAAGATTATTTAATTCAAATGTCTACTGACGTATTGAGTGCGTGTAGTATTCTTAGTTAACCATATGTTAGTGATAGGTACAAAATTTTACCCCCTTCAGGACAAAATCACGTAATTATTGGAAATCATTTCAATGATGAGATGGATTTGGGGGAGCTTAAAAATCGTAACTATAAGGCATTTTATAAATCTGTGTATTCCAAGAGTCTTACATTGCTGGAGAAAACTACATGCTGACTTTATTTGATTTTATATGGTCAGAACCATCCTTTTCCAACTCTCACTAGATTTTTGACTAGAATCCTATATAGTACAAGCCTAATATGCTAATTGTCCGGTTGTCTGTTCAACCAATCAAAACATAATATGCTAATGATATACTAAGGCTGCCCAACTGTTCGCTATGACGTGCACTGATCACCAGGGGGCAGACGCTCTGACTGGTAGGATAGCTTGCTGCTGGGGTCTGGCCGATCGGGACTGAGTGAGAAAGACTGGACACGCCCTGGAGCCCTCCTGTGGTCTCTCCCCAGCTGGCCAACCTCCCGCTTCCCTCTCCAGCCCTGATCGTGCACTGGTGGGGTCCCTCAGCCTGGCCTGTGCCCTCTCACAGTCCAGGACCCCTTGGGGGATGTCGGAGAGCCGGTTTCAGCCCAATCCCACAGGCCAGGCCGAGGGACCCCAATGGTGCACAAATTCGTGCACTGGGTCTCTAGTTGCAAATAAGTTAGCTGAAGAAGAGAGGAAAGTGGGTAGAGCCTTGCTCTGTCACTGATGTCACTTTGAGAGTCAGTGTGTGTGTGTGTCTGTGCCTCTCTCTCTCTCTCTCTCTCTCTCTCTCTCTCTCTCTCTCTTCAGTTTGAAGGACTAGGATTATACGTGGGACCTATGAGAAAGAATTTTGGACCATCTGTCACTTAGCTCCTGGTCTCTTTCATTGATTTTGCCTTCCACTTAAGCTCAGTTTCCTACTTTCAGTCCCCTCTTAGATTTTGCCATATTTTCTCTCTCAGTTTCAAGCTTGTCACTTCCTGAACATCACGCTCCTGTCTTTCCAGCTCACTCACTCTAGGAATTACAGCAGTTCTTTGACCTCACTCAGACCTCCAGGCTACTGATCCTACTGCCTTTCCACTCTCCATCACCCTGCTCACATCCCGCTTCTCTGATAACCCTCCTTGAATTCTGTGGTCTATCATTGTAATTACTGCTTCACATTCTTAACTTCCTTGTGCCCCTCTCCCCCCACATTCCTGTCTGGCAAAATCCTACCCATGTTAAAACCAGTTGTTTACCTACTCCATGTTCATACCTTAGCAGCAGAACATTGCTGGAGAAAATGACATGCTGATTGATTCATGAGCTCAACTCTCAGATCAACAACACTAGGCTCTTTCCCAGCCTTCCTTAGTATGTGTCCTTCACATCTCTAACAGTATTTAACAGCTTCTTTCTTTTTAAAAAAAAATATTTTTATTGATTGCAGAGATGAAGGGAGAGAGAGATAGAAACATCAATGATGAGAGAATCATTGATCGGCTGCCTCTCGCACGTCCCACAGTGGGGATTGAGCCTGTAACCCAGGCATGCGCCCCACTGGGAATCAAACCCTGACCTCCTGGTTCATAAGTTGACCCTCAACCACTGAGCCACGCCAGCCGGCCAACAGCTCCTTTCTTAAAGATCCTACTCCCGCTATCCTCCCCTGTTCCTGCTCTCACTCTTTCTAACTCTTGCCTTTGCCTCACAGATCATTGAAAATATAGAAGCCATGAGGCTAAATGAAAAGCTTCTGTTTCCATCACAGATGAACCCTTTTGCTTGGAATCTAGGTCCATATCTGTTCTTGCCTCCTCAGGGACTTCCTTCAGCTCCATCTCTCTCCTGTGTCATCAGTTTTCTCCTCTTTGCTGATAGATTTTCATTGGCACACGATGTGCTCTACTTGCACCTATTTAAGAAGTGCCCTCTGCAGCCTTGCGCAGCTGCCTGCTTCCTCAGCACCCTTTCCTAGAGGAATGATGATGTTCCCGCCTTCACTTCCTCAGGTGGTTTAGATGCGCTACCACCGTGTCCTGAACCCACTCCTATCCAGGTCAAATCCAGAGTCTCTGCCATGTGACTGTTAATTTGACCTCTCAGTACTGTCAACCTCTCTTTCCTCCGTGGAATACTTCCTCCTTGGAAGCTCTCTTGGTTTGTCCCTGCCTCGCACACACTTTCTCAGGTTCCACTGCTGACAACTCTTCCTGGACCTGCCTGTGCCCCCTTTCTTCTCCGCTCTCCCTGTGCCCCAGGTGTACACACCAGGTGCCTGCTCAGCTTCTGCATGTGGGCATCTCACAAAAACAGCTCTTGTTTCACCCATGAAACCTGCTTCTGCTTCAACCTCACCCATGTCTCAGTAATGGCACCACTCTCTGCTCATTTTGCTAAGCCAGATCCTGGAAGTTGTTTTCTTTTCTTTTTAAATATATTTTTATTGATTTCAGAGAGAAAGGGAGAGAGGATAGAAATATCAATGATGAGTCCTGACCAGTTTGGCTCAGTGGATAGAGTGTTGGCCTGCGGACTGAGGGGTCCCGGATTTGGTTCCGGTCAAGGGCATGTACCTTGGTTGCGGGCACATCCCCGGTGGGAAGTGTGCAGGAGGCAGCTGATTGATGTTTTTCTCTCATCGATGTTTCAAACTCTCTATCTCTCCCTTCCTCTCTGTAAAGAATCAATAAAATATATTAAAAAAAAAGAAATATCAACGATGAGAGAGGCACATCCTACCCAATGCTTTTCCTCTCGTTGCTGCAGTTCAAGTTACTCATGCATCATCTCAACCGCATGCTGCAGTGACAGCTGACCAGGGCTCCTTCTTTCACTCTGACCCCTTGCCGTCTCTCCTCCACTGCAGCCAGTCATTTCTTAATCATGGAAATCACTTTATTTGCTCTCTTGCTTAAAATTAAGCCGTTCAGTAGCTTGGCATTGCACTTTGATTAAATACAAGTTAAGATATTGTCAAGTGTGATTTTGTTAGAAAGTACTATAGTTCCTGTAGGGCTTCTCTAGGGATCTAATGATTATATTTTTCTCTGTGATGAGGCAGTCATAGTAATTATCACAATAATCTGCTTATTTACTTACCTCTCCAAGAGACTGAGTTGTTGTACATGTGTTCCTTTTAGAAAATTATCTGGAACTTCAGAATTATGGTAACACAGAAGTAAAGTGGTATCTGTCATCTTTAGCTCCACCTTATGTCAAGGTCAGTAATCATTGCTGCTGTTATACTTGTTTTACTGTTTGAACTTTAGGGAGGGTGTTTCAAAGGCTGAATTATGAATATAGGTTGACATTATTGGCTTTCTGTTCCTAATTCATTTACTTAATTTTCTCTACAGGTTGGGCTAATACCTGCCCCTGTTTTTTTTGCAAGGTGGTTTTGAGAGTCAAATTAGAGAATGTATGTGAAAAATGTACTTGGCTCCATTTAATGCTATCTCCTACAGCTCTGATTTTTATCTGAAATAACTTTAGTATGAAAATAAGAAAAAATTTTGTTATAGAATGGAACAGAGTGTGTGTGCTCGTGCATGCACACTTTTCTCTCCCAGGTTCTGCGTACCATTGTGTGTTTGCCACCAGTGGGAGCTAGTGCAGGAGGCAGAATTTAATGCTCTTTGCCACTGAGTGTTAGCCTACTGTATACTGCAAGTAATCTCTGCCAGTGGCCATGCTGGAATTGAGTGTTGTCGTGTGTGTTGTTTAGAACACCGTGGCCTTTCTTATATTTTTTTCATGTGCTTGTTTAAATGATTACTTTGTAGGCAGTCGATGAAAGTGGAGATGTTTTTAGAGCTACTTATGCAGCATTCAGATGTTCTCCTATTTCGGGAATAATGGAAAGCCATGGCACCCAAAAGGTGAGTGTTGACATGGTTTAACAGCCAGCTGGTGTTGGCCAGGAGTGTCTCCTGTGTTTCCAGCAGAGCCGTTTGCTTCACCTAGACCAGTGCTGCTCACAGCCAGGCCGCCACAGAAGGGGCTTACACAAGTTAGAGGATTGCTTCCTGCAGCAGAGAGTCTTGCTCCCTAACAGCAAAACAAAATGCCATGCTTGGTCGTGGGATTGATGTACATTCTGATATAAGCACTTCATATGGCTGCAGGCTGCTAGTACTTAGAACCTACTTCAAGTAGTGCTAATTTAGACAATAGCTTCGTGGTGATGGTTACACAGTTCTGGAGATACACTAAAAACCTGTTGAAACCGGAGAATTGTATGGTATGTGGATTTATATCTCAGTAAAACTGTAAAAAAAGAAAAATGAGGGTACAGAATTAGATTGTCTCCCAGGAATTTTTCACACAATACTTAACATAGAAATGTAACCTCCGTGATTTTTGTTGTGTTCATACTGTATATCCTGGCCCAGAGCAACACATATCATCTTGTCAGATCACATTTGTCAGTGAATTTTAAGTCTGGCTTCTTAATTTAAGGTGGGGCCAGGGGAACAAGGCACATCATTCTGGGACCATTTATGGAAGCATTACCAAATAGCACAATTATTGGTGTATATAACAGTGTTCCAGAAGAACACTATTAGTTACAACCTAATTCTTAAAAAACGCACACAATAATTTTTTGGAAGCATCAGACAATTTTTTGAGCTAATGAATGTTAAAGTGCCCGTTATGTTCCCACTGTGTGACATGCAATAATATTAGGTTTTCTCTCTCTATTTTTTTGGTGTTGGAAGGAGGTGTAAGTAGGATTTGTCTAATTCATGGTACTGCCCCCCTGTAGTTCCTGAGAGTTTGTATATTTTCATCATTTAGGACGTGGTTGTCTTCTTTCTTAATCTTCTAAATGTCCAAAGCATCTTTAACAGTATAACTCACTAATCTTGACCTCATTTCGATCAGTATTCTGCCTTTGCCTCCATGCTCTCAGGCTTGCTGGCCGCATAGTCACTTATATTCTATAGTGACAGAAATTAGGTCACGTAAGTGTTTTAATGTTAAGTTCAGACTCAAATACTGATTCATTGTCACCCTGACTAGTAGTCAGTATTTTTCACACTGAATTCTTTGATAAAGTTTATTGTTAATGCTGGTAAACTTTATAAAACACCATTTTAAAATATTACAACTTTCTCATTATTGAGCTTTTTACAGATTGTATGCATACAGTTCGTATCTATCACTTTGAGTTGTATGGTCAGTGTAAATGGTCGACGGATGTTCTGAAGTTAATCATAAGAAAAGCTGCTAGTGTGTAGCATCTTTTCTACCTCCTGTTATGCACCTACCTTTCCTTTGCATTTTCTGTGTCCTTTCATTCCTCTCCAGTCAGTGACTATGTGCTGGGCTTAGTCCTTTACCACTAGGCCAGCAGCGGGTATAAGCATTGCAGTGAACACAGTGTGTGTCTGGAATTAGATGTACATCTCTAGAATTTTTTCTCTTTAAAAGGTATTTATTGATCACATACAAAATAAAAACCTTATATAGCATAAGCATACACTGTGTGCAGCAATAATGCCCAGAGCCTGGCCCATGCTTAGTGGTATGGTAGACAATAATTTAGCAATAAATACTGCCCAGGGCAGGGTGGACACTAAGGCCGGCCCCAGCAAGATCCCTCCCCACTTGTACCTCCAGCAACCCCCACCTAGGGAGACCCCCCGGGCATCTCCAGCTCCCCCTGGTTTCAGCATTAGGCAGGGCAGGCAGGGTCTGCTAAACTCTGCTTGGACACACTGGGCAGCCCTTGTCCTGCTGCCCTAACATGCCAGGAGAAGGCTTTCTGTATCCACTTGCATTTAGTTCAAGACTTTGGGACTAGCAGATTGAGGGCCTGGGAAAAAGGGCGGGGCACAATGTTACTGGCAGGGTCACTCCCCATAGTTCATTAGGGACACCCATGTACCAAGGCTGCTGCCCCAGAATGGGTGGGAATGTATGCAGCTGGCCCAATAGGTACAGCACATGCCCAGGACTCACATAGAATTTTTGATGACTTTTTTTTTTTTAATTAAGAAAATTTACATTTTTAGGAATATGTTACATAAAGCCTTAAAGAAAAATTTATTTTGGATCTTGTACAGTAACAAGCCTACTAAAAGCACAATTGTTCAAATTCTTCTTTAATTAGGGGAAAAACTAGCCAATGCAAGTTTTTCCCCTTTAATTTTTCATGCCAACACTTTGAGTTGGTAATTTAACTACATGTGTGTAAGGTTCAGTGTCTAAACTTCTCTCCTGGATGTATTGTTTTATAGATCTCTGTTACATTTTTGCCCAGAGATAAAGGGGATTATGCCCAGTTTTGGGATGTTGAATGTCACCCCCTGACAGAGCCTCACATGAAACATACCTTGAGATTTCAACTTTCTGGACAAGTGAGTATTACACTAAATTTAATTAAATTATTGTGTGTGTATATTGAAAATATAAGTGAAACTGACATGAAAAACTGGCCTGAAAATGCAGAATATTTTCCTGATATTATTTTAATTTCATTAATTCTGCTATATAGCCTTATCTTAATTTTTTCATTTATCTTATTTTTTTTAATTAATACATCTTTATTGTTCAGATTATTACAGTTATTCCTCTTTTTTCCCCCATAGCTCCCCTCCACCTGGTTCCCACCCCACCCCATGCTCTTACCCCCAGCCACTGTCCTCATCCATAGGTGTAAGATTTTTGTCCAATCTCTTCCCGCACCCCCCACACCCCCTTCCCCCCAAGAATTGTCAGTCCACTCCCTTTCTATGCCCCTGCTTCTATTATATTCACCAGTTTATTCTGACTGAATTTTTAGGTTCACTTGTTGATAGGTATTTATTTGTTGTCACTTTGTTTTTCATAATTTTTATCTTTACCTTTTTCTTCTTCTTCCTCTTCTTAAAGAATATCCTTCAGCATTTCATATAATCCTGGTTTGGTGGTGATGAACTCCGTTAGCTTTTTCTTGTCTGTGAAGCTCTTTATCTGACCTTCAATTCTACATGATAGCTTTGCTGGGTAGAGTAATCTTGGTTGTAGGTTCTTGCTATTCATCACTTTGAATATTTCTTGCCACTCTCTTCTGGCCTGCATGGTTTCTGTTGAGAAATCAGCTGATAGTCGTATGGGTACTCCCTTGTAGGTAACTGACTGTCTTTCTCTTGCTGCTTTTAGGATTCTCTCTTTGTCTTTTGCTCTTGGCATTTTAATTATGATGTGTCTTGGTGTGGCCCTCTTTGGATTCCTCTTGTTTGGGGTTCTCTGCGCTTCCTGGACTTGTAAGTCTATTTCTTTCACCAGGTGGGGGAAGTTTTCTGTCATGATTTCTTCTAATAGGCTTTCAGTATCTTGCTCTCTTCTTCTGGCACCCTGATAATTCAGATGTTGGTACATTTGAAGTTGTCCCTGAGGCTCCTTACGCTATCTTCATATTTTTAGATTCTTTTTTCATTTTTCTTTTCCGGTTGGGTGTTTTTTGCTTCTTCATATTTCAAATCTTTGACTTGATTCTTGTGATCCTCTAGTCTGCTGTTGGATCTCTGTATATTATTTTTAATTTCAGTCTGTGTATGTTTAATTTATGACTGGTTCTTTTCCATTTTTTTGGCATTCTCATTAAGATCCTTGAAGGTCTCACTAAGTTCCTTGGAGGTTCATAGAAGATTCTTGAGTAACCTTATAACTGTGGTTTTGAACTCTATGTCCTCCATTAGTTTGCTTTCCTCCATTTCTTTCATTTGTGATATGTTTCTTTGTCTCTGCATTTTTGGCTGACTGCGAGGACCCGCTGTGTCTACAGTGGAAGAACTGCTGTGCTGGAGACACCTTTATGGGGCAGGACTTGCTTCAGTGGGGCTTTGGTGCTCACTGAGTCTGCTTCTTGAGTGTGTCCCTTATGGATCTGAGGAGTTGAAATCTGGTATCTGACCAGGGGTACCCTGGCTCCTGGATCTCCAAGTCAACCACTGTGTGAGTCCACCCAGCAGGAGCTACAGCAATATTAGCAGATTTCTCCTCTTTGTTTGGGATTTGGAAGTTTTGGAGCTCTCTGACCCAGCTGCAGTTTGTTCGATTAGGCTGCAAAAGCGCAGGTGATTCCTTTGTGCCGCTGAGCACAGCTTGGGTGGGGATGTAAATTGAATGGGGCAGGGTCTCAGAGAATCACCAGGACGGAGCAAACAGCAATGGTTTTCGTCAGCCATCTCCGCAACTCCGTGCCTCTGCGTCCCCCAGTCCTCCTGCGTCCCTGAGTCCCGCGCCCCCACAGCAACAATGATCTCTGCGAGCTGCTCTGCGAGAAAGCCACCCTCGCTTTCCAACCCACTGCAAAACAGTCCAGTTTCTCCCTGTAGGAGTCTGGGACCGCAGAATCTTGCCTTAAACGAGCTCAGTGCATTCGAGAGCTTGTATCCCCTTCCGATTGAAAAAAACCGCGCATCCAGGTGCAGCCCAGCCCGCCTCACGCGCGTCTTTGTACCTCTGTTCTTGGCACCTCTGCACCTCCTACCTAGTCTCAGTGCGCTTCTTTCTTTCCTTCTAGTTGTAGAACTTCCACTCGGCCAGCTTTCCCGTGGTTCTGGATGATAGCTGTTTTGTCTTATAGTTGTAGTTTCGATGTTGTTGTGGGGGGCAGCACGCACAGGTTTATACCTTATGCTGCCATCTTGGTTCCCAATCCTGTTCTCTCATTTATCTCTATTGATTGGCATGTTTGAAGTCTGGGTTTGACTTTATGGAATCTCTAACTTGATTAGATAAGTGTGTGTGTGTGTGTGTGTGTGTGTGTGTGTGTGTGTGTGTGTGTGTAAGAATCTGAGCGGTGAAAAGTAAAGTGTAGGGTTTTTGATTTAGGTACTTTTAAAATCTTAAGTCTCCTTTTTAAAAATTGTGAAGGAAATAGTAGAATTAAAAAACATGAATGTCCTTATATTTTCCTAGACTCTTATTTCTTCTTCCAACCCTGTGCTTTATTTTTATACAGAGTGTCAAAGCAGAAAAAGAGCCTGAAAATTCATGTGTTTCTACAAATACTCTTATTAAAATAGATAATGTAGTTAAGCCCCGAAGACAAGCTGTGTCAGAAGCTCCTGCTCCCATACCTGGGTATGTTGTTTTGTCATTCTTCCAAGTGTTCCCCGGTACGCTGTAGAGGTGTCATTAGACCCAGTAAAATGCTCAGTGACTTCACCTATGAGCTTACATGTGTTACTACCACTCCAGTGGCGATAGAGACTATTTTTTGTCCAGTGGAAAGTTCTTTTGTGTCTCTTTGCAGTTAACTTCCACTCTCACCCCAAGGTTTGTCCTGTTCTAATCTATTGCCATAGGTTAGTTGGTTGAATTTCATGTACATATGCACTCTTTATCTGGCTTCTTTCACTTAACATACATTTCTGGGGGATTCGTTCGTGTTGTTGTGTATATCTGTAGTTTGGTCCTTTTTGTTTAGTATTCCATTGTATGAACATGTCATTATTTATTTATTCATTTTCCTGTTGACATTTGGGTGGCTCCTAATTTGGGGCCATTATGAATGAAGGTGCTGTGAACATCATTGTATGTGTCTTTTGTGGACATATTTTTCATTTTGGTGGAGGTAAAAGTATCTAAGAATAGAATTGCTGGGTCATATGATAAACATATATTTAACATTAAAATAAACTGCCAAATAGTTTTCCTAAAGTGGTTGTACCATTTTACATTCCAAAAGAGATTTTAAAAAATCTATGAAAGTAGATTCTTAAAAACTTTTAAGGATGTATATTTTATACCAGCAGCTTACACAACTTGAATGATAATATTTAAGTATTTTACCTAATGAAAATGTTTCTAATAATCCTTAACTAATACTTAGGTCTAAGTTAGTTCTGCAGGAAGATGCTTGTAAGAATATGATAAATACCTGCTAAATTTACTATAAATGCGGTTGTTTATTTCTAGTAGGAGTAAGTAATGCAATTTGTAAGAAATTAGAAACCTTTAAAGAATGTGTTCTTATCACAGTCTCTGTGCTATTTACTCATTCGCTCATCTCATGCTTATTGACTGGGTGCTCACTGCATTCTGGGTGGTAGAGATAAGACAGTGAGCAGAACTGCCCTAGCTCTTGCCTCCACAGACTTCACCTTCTGGAGGAGGAGCCACATCTCAAATAATCACACTTAACAGGCTTGATTACAACCTGTGGAAAGGACTGGGAGGAATAAATAGGAAACACGGGGACATATATCTGAGAAGAACCTCCCTAAAATGGGACCTTTACATTGAGAATGAGTGGAAATGTCCTGGGTGAAGAGGACTGTGTAAATGACAGGTGGCGGGATTGTTGGCCCTGGAGGAACTAAAAGCAGCCCGCAGGCCTAGAGCACAGAGGAGGGGGTGCGCTATGAGTGAGGCTCCAGAGGGAGGTGGGCAGAGTGCATGCAGGCCACACACGGCCTCGTGTGTCTGGTGTTTATCTGGAATGCTGCTAGAAACCATTGAATGACATGGTGAGATTCAACTACTTACAGAAAAATCTTTTTGGCTGTAGTATGGACTACTTTGAAGGAGGAAAGAATACAAGCAGTGAAACAAGTCAGAGGGTATTCTTACACAGTCCAGGGCTCAGATAGTGTCAAGGAGAATGATGAGATATGGACACTTTTTTTAAGTATATAGGAAGGAAGTTTGAAGGACTCAGTGATGGATTAGACAAAGGCGTGAGAAGAAAGGGGGTCAAGGTCAGCTCCTAGATACCGTTCCCTAGCAGAAAATATCTGGAGGATTAAATTTGAGGAGAAAGGGCACAAGTTTATTCTGTATTTATGGAGTCTTCCTATATAATAAAAGGCTAATATACAAATTGTCCCCTCGACTGGGAGTTCCTGACTAGGAGTTCAACCAGGAGTTTGACCAGGGGGTGGGGCTGGCCGGCCAACTGCCCGCGGCCCCTCCCCCAGGCCGGCCTGGCTGATTGGCCCTATTGGGGCGGGCAGGCCGGCTGGACCCACCCATGCACGAATTTGTGCACTGGGCCTCTAGTAAGAAGATAATTATGAGGTGATTGGATATGCTGCCCAGAGATTCCATCTGAGCTGAGAACCAAATCTGGGAGTCACATAGCTGTGAGGTCACTGGATCGCCTGAGATGGGATTGCCTAGTGAGAGTCCATGTGAGCAGTTTGGGATGTTCGTGGCCACGCCTTGTGGGACCGTGGCATTAGAGGGGAGGGAGTAGAGATGAGCTTGCACAGACTAACCAGGGGCCAGAGAAGTGAAAGTCAGTAGCGTGGAATCTGGAAGCCAAAGCAAGAGGAAGTCATTACCATCAGATGTTTCCGAGAGGCCAGAGCTTGTGTCGCACTTAGTCTGTGTTCTTGTAAAAATAAAGATTGTCAGTGGACTACACTGGAGAAGTCAGTGAGATAGACCAGGGCCACCTTTTAGAAGCTGGGTTTGAGCTAAGTGGAGAGCAAGACTTTAGTGAGAAAGAGGGTTAGAGGTGGTGCTGCCATCCTGTGTTTAATAGCAACTAATCCCAGTAGCTCTGCAAGAGTGCCTGCCGTCAGCATTTTATCTTTACACAACTTAGTTAGATGGCCATTACAAAACTACTTTCTAAGTGCGTTGTAGGGGAAAACACAAATTAAAGCACTACTCCATGATTTAGTATGTCTAAATTCTTTAAATAACTTGATTTTAAATTGGTGACTTTTAAACCTATTTCTAAAGCAGACACCTTGACTTGACTTACCGTGGAGTTTATGCCCCAGAAGATGTGTATCAGTTTCTACCGACTAGAGTTGGGGAATCAAGGTCTTTAAAAGTCAACTTGCGAAATAATTCTTTTATTACACACGCGGTAAGTTGGAAATACTATTGTGGGTTTTAGAAAAAGAAATTATCCAATTATTTGATAAACATTTTCCTGATAATTAAAAGTTTATGTTTTAGATTATAGCTAAGTTGTAATAATGAGGTAATTTTTAAAAATATATATATATTTTATTGATTCTTTTACAGAGAGGAAGGGAGAGGGACAGAGAGATTGAAACATCGACCAGCTGCCTCCTGCACACTCCCCACTGGGGATGTGCCCACAACCAAGGCACATGCCCCTGACTGGAATCGAACCTGCGACCTCTCAGTCCGCAGGCCGACGCTTCATCCACTGAGCCAAACCGGCCAGGGCTAATGAGTTAATTTTTAAAATGCCTTAATACCATATTTATAAAGAAATTCATAGAAAGTTCATGACCCTTTATCAGATAAAGTTTATCTGAAAATTTAAAAATTAGCACTGCTTTCATACTTTTAAAAAACTTTTTCTTTTCGTCCTGTACCATCATAACAACATACTTCTGGATAACACTAGAGTAAATACATATTAAAATTCCCCTTTATGCATTTTTCTTTTTCTTTTTTTTTCTTTTTTTTGTTAATCCCCACCCAAGGATTTTTTTCCCATTGATTTTCAGAGAGAGTAGAAAGGAGAAAAAGAGAGAGAAACATCGTTGTGTGAGAGACACATGGATTGGTTGCCACCACACACATCTCTTCCCGGGCCAGGGATCAAACCTGCAACCGGGTGCATGCCCTTGACCGGGAATCGAATCCGTGACCCTTCAGTGTGCAGGCAGTGCTCTAACCATTTAACACACCGGCCAGGACTCTATTTATGTGTTTTTACGAGCATTTATTGTCTTACCTAATTTTGTGGCTCTACTTAAATTTGCAAATGTAAATTTATGTTCAAATATCTAACTTGCATAACTTCATAAAGTATTTCATATTAAATTGCAGCTGAAGTTTTTAAGTCCCAGAGAGCCTTTCTACGTCAAGCACTCAAAATATTCTTTGAGGTGAGTTTATCATAAGTCAAACTGTTCTTACCTGGTGCAGGAATTTGTTGTCAGGACATCAAGATTTCTCATGGGAGTGAGGACTTGTGAGGCCTCCCTCTCTGGCAGCCCCTCATCTTCATCCCCAGCACCAGCGAGCAGTGAACACAGGGATCTTCTTCAATAAGAAAGGGCATGAGCCGCAGGGAAAGCACTTCATGGCTGACTCCTGGTGTGCTTCACCGTGTGGCTACCCAGACTTCACCTTGTGTTTTGGACTTAACATATGGTTCCTTTTACCCAGTGTTGTGCCAGCCACTTACATACATACAACTTCAATTATCTTGTGAGTAACTTTAGAATGATTCCTGCTTGAAATATTATTTTTACTGTGCTGAGAATCAGCAATTTAAATTTTCACTAATTTGGACAAAAATTAGTATTCCAGATTAATTGGGAAAACTTTCATTATGGTATTTTTCAGTTGTCATTCTTCAAATACCCTATATTATTCTTAAATCAGGGCCTCATTTCCTAATTGTCGTTGCTAATTTTCTTTTTCTACATTTAAGTTGAAATCTCAAACTTGTTTGTCCCTGTTATTTAAGTTCTGTTGGACTTACCACTGAAGAGTAATTCTATCTTCATCTTTAATTATTATAAGGTCTTTCATTTTAGCATTAGGAGACTATTTAAAAAGCATGTTTTGGCCGAAACTGGTTTGGCTCAGTGGATGGAGCGTCGGCCTGCGGACTGAGGGGTCCCGGGTTCGGTTCCGGTCAGGGGCATGTGCCTGGGCTGCGGGCGCATCCCCGGTGGGGGATGTGCGGGAGGCAGCTGATCGATGTTTCTCTCTCATCGATGTTTCTAACTCTCTGTCTCTCTCACTTCCTCTCTGTAAAAAATCAATAAAATATATTTAAAAAAAAAAAATAAAATAAAAAGCATGTTTTGTTCTAAGAGAACTCGAACCACTCAGCAAACGTTCTGGACTGTCTTTACTGAGTCCCTGAAACAGCAGTGCTGTACTCGGAGTTTACACATAGAGCTAGGAACTGCAAAGGGTTGAACTTGTTGACGTACCATTCCAGTGCTAGAAAATTTTAAGCTGTCATACATTAGAACACTGCTTTTCTGTGCAGCCCTAGCTGCGTAGTCATGTTAATAGCATCTAAAAGAACTTAGAAACATGGGAAAATATTTTTAATTGCAGTAAAATTGGAACAATTTACATACAATAGCATTTGAAATAGTATCATAACTTACATTTTGTTTGCTTTGAACATATTACATTAGAATATTTCTAAGTGTTTATGCTTTGAAGATAAATAAGGTACTTTTATACTTTATTAGTGACAGCTCCTTATTATTCTGAACACAAGTTTCCAGAAAGTTTTCATCCATATTAACTGTCATTATGGAACTTAGGATAAATATGTAATGTCACAAATTCCAGCATCAACTCTCATTGCAGCAGCTCAGTATAACTTTAATAAGAATAAGAAAAACTTGTGGCCCTAGCCAGTTTGGCTCAGTGGATAGAATGTCGGCCTGCAGACTGAAGGGTCCCAGGTTTGATTCCAGTCAAGGGCACATGCCCGTGTTGCTGGCTCAATCCCCAGTAGGGGGCGTGCAGGAGGCAGCCGATCAGTGAGTCTCATCAGTGATGTTTCTATCTTTCAGTTCCTCTCCCTTCCTCTATTGATTTTTTTACAGAGAGGAAGGGAGAGAGAGAGAGCGCCAGAAACATCGATGAGAGAGAAACATCGATCAGCTGCCTCCTGCACACCTCCTACTGGGGTTGTGCCTGCAACCAAGGTACATGCCCCTGACCGGAATCGAACCTGGGACCCTTCAGATCGCAGGCCGACACTCTATCCACTGAGCCAAACCGGCTAGGGCTAAAAATATATTTTTTAAAAATCCCACGGACCTGTGTGTAAAGCACTAACTCTATGATCTGCTTAACCAAATGAGTAAACTGTAGCTTGTAGGGTGTTCTCATCCTTTCTTAGGTAGATAGGTACCTGCTTTTGCAGATGCAATAGGAAGCTCCATACACAATGGTCAGAACTTTGATTTCCTCTTTCCTACTTTTATTGGTTAGCCAGGAATGCGTATGCAGTACTTTTTGAATCAGATTTTAGATTTCTCTCTTTGTGCCAGTTTTGTATTAAATAGTAACATCAAAGAAATGAGAAATACGTTTAGGTTGAATGTAACTGGACTAGGTTCTCTGCCAGGCATTGTGCAGGTGATCGGTTTGTTGCTGCAGCATCAGCTGCTGACATTCTCCTTTCTCTTTGCAGAGCCCAGCATTACATCAACATGCCCGTGCAGTTCAAACCAAAGGCCGCGGGCACATTTGAAGCTTTGCTTGTTGTTCAGACTGATGAAGGCAAGAGTGTAGCTATTCGACTAATTGGCGAAGCTCTTGAAAAAATGAACTAGAACACATATTGTGTAAAGTAAATGGCCTAAGTTATATTTTGATAACTTCATTTTTCTACACTACAATTATGCTTTTGTATATATTTTGTATGATAAATTCGATGTATAAAAAATATTTGATGTATAAACAGTAGATTTTTTGTTGTTTTGAGAAGCTAATACTGAAGATGTAACTAAAATATCATGTATCTAGCCTATAGTATTGTAGTTAATTTTTGATGGGAGAAGAGAATTCTATTTTTTAATTGATTATGATATTCTGAATAAAGATGGTATATATTTTATTGTGCTATATCTAGAAATAAAGTTAATTTTCACTGAACTTGTCTTTTTTTATATGATGTCATACAGAAATCAGAATATCGCTTTATTCTAATTACTTCCAAGCTCCTGGGTTGGTTCTGTGATTTTTCTCTTCCATTGCATAGTTTCCTTTCCTCTAACAAATTCCTTCCCTTTTCCTCCTGCCCCGTAAGCTAATTTCCCAGAGTAAAGAGGGAAGCTTACTTTTAATGAAATTGTTTTCCTCCACTGGAAAAAGTCTTCATATTTTATGCAAATACATTGGAGAGGTTGATGTCTTTTAAGATAGCATTTATTGTAAGTAAAGCCAGACAGGACAAGTGCTCCAGAACCGCGTAGCAGGGCCCTCTGCAGACACTTACCCTGAGATCAGGGCGGTGAGACACTGAGCGGTCAGAAAAATGCTTCCGATGTGACGTGAGCCGCGGCGAGGGTGAGGCGGAGAAGGTGACGTGGTTACCTGGCTTCACCCAGGAGGGACATGCTGCTTCACTGCTTCTCAGCCATTACCAGTAAGTCTCCTGAGAAAAATGTCTGAGCCCCAGCGAGCAGCCTCCCCTTAGGAGCAACAGAGTCCCAGCTTGTGAGCATTTGTGGGTGGGTGGGTGACCACTGTGGGAGGTTACTGATGGAGCAGCAAGAGCGCAGAATGGGTGAAAAGCTGCCTAGGTGAACTGAACCCAGGAGCAGTTTAGAACCAATGGCTGTGAGCCTGAGATAGAAAAACAAATTCCTTCTTTTCACCTCATTTTTTTCTTGTGCTTAGAAACACAAGTTGTGAAAACAGTTTTCACAAGTGAAGTACTTACTGGTTTCACTGATACTGTCCTCCAATTCTAGGTGTTGTACATCAATTGTGAGATCCCTTCATGTTTGAATGTGCCTTTATTTGATAAGTCACCCTCAAAAATTTTAAAACTGGCATTACTTTTTAAAAATGTAATGTTTTGCCTAGCTGGCGTGGTTCAGTGGTTGAGCATCAACCTATGAACCAGGAGGTCACGGTTTGATTCCTGGTCTGGGCACATACCCGGGTTGTGGGCTCGATCCTCAGTGGGAGGCATGCAGAGATAGCTGATCAAAGATTCTCATCATTGATGTTTCTCTCTCCCTCTCCCTTATTCTCTGAAATCAATAAAAATATATCCTATCTAATAAAAGAGAAAAATGGTAATTGGCGTACGGCGATACCCTTTTCATTGGCTAATCAGGGCTATATGCAAATTAACTGCCAACTATGATTGGCAGTTAACTGCCAACAAGATGGCAGTTAATTTGCATATGTAGGCACAGTGCAGGGAGGCAAAAGGGAAAGCAGGAAGAAGCCCCCTGCCACTGACAGTGATCGGAAACCCAGGGGGGAGCTAAGAGCTGGGGGGCAGGGCAAAGGCGGCCCTGGGGCAGCCTTTGCCCTGCCCCCCAGCCATGATCGGAGAATCAGGCACCTTTGCCGCCCTGGCCAGTGATAGCAGGAAGTAGGGGTGGAGCCAGCGATGGGAGCTGGGCACGGTCGAAGCTGGCAGTCCCGGGAGCTAGGGGTCCCTTGCCTGGGCCTAAAGCGGAGCCCACGTTCGCGGGGCCGCTGCAGCTGCGGGTCCCCGCTGCCCGGGCCGGACGCCTAGGCCAGAGGCCTCAGGCCTGGTCAAGGGGCCGATCCAGTGATTGGTGATCGGAGGGTGATGAGGGTCAACTCCTCTGGCCGAGGCATCAGGCCTGGGTGGGGGGCGGAGCCGGGGATTGGGGGGATATGATGGTCCCCTTGCCCAGGCCTGAAGCCTGGGTCAGAGGCGTCAGGCTTGGGCGGGGGGTGGAGCAAGCGATCAGAGGGAGATGGGGGTCCCCTGCCCAGGCATGATTCCTGGGCCAGAGGCCTCAGGCCTGGGTGGGGGCCAGAGCCAGTGATCAGGGGGAGATGGGGGTCCCCTGTCCAAGCCTGACACCTTTGGCGGAGGCGTCAGGCCTGGGCAAGGGGCCGATCAGGCGATCGGAGGGTGATGGGGGTCAATGCCTGAGGGCTCCCAGTATGTGAGAGGGGGCAGGCTGGGCTGAGGGACACTCCCCCACACACACCCAGTGCACGAATTTCGTGCACCGGGCCCCTAGTTTTAAAAAATAAAAATGTAATGTTTCCATTTCTATGTAACCATCATTTTGCCTTTTAGGTCATACTCAGGAGGTTGTAAAAAAGAAGGGTTAAACAAGCAAAGACTTGAAATGTGACTCCTTTCATAGATGATGTACTTTTATGGATATGCATTTCTTTCTACGCCTTCCTGTTTCAGAAACATGATGCTCAGAGTTTTAAGAGTAGTTGGATGTGAACCAAAGATTCGTTACAATCGGTCATCGCTGCTAACGCAACTAGACCATTGGCTGGAATCGAATGTGTAAGAGCATCTCATAGGCAAGGTTACAGAATAAGCTTTCCTTTCGTTAGCTTCTCACCTAGAAGCCGCTTTCTCTTCCTGTCCATCCGTTTCCAACTGTGGACATTTCCACTTGGTTACCGAGTAGGCATCTCAAACTTTGTGCTCCCTCGCTGCCTCAAACATGTTCTCTAATTTACCTTGTCTCAGTAGATGTCACCCTATCCATCTAATTATTCAGCTAAAACCCTAGGTTTTGTGTCTTTTACCCTCATAATAAAACTGATAAATGTTTATTGAGTGCTTCCTATGTAATAAGTAATGTCCTCAATGCTCTATATACACTGTCATCCTCTATTCCAGTGATGGCGAACCTATGACACGTATGTCAGAGGTGACATGCAAACTCATTTTTTTTGGTTGATTTTTCTTTGTTAAATGACATTTAAATATATAAAATAAATATCAAAAAATATGTCTTCTTTTCACTATGGTTGCAAATATCAAAAAATTTCTATATGTGACACGGCACCAGAGTTAAGTTAGGGTTTTTCAAAATGCTGACATGCCGAGCTCAAAAGGTTCGCCATCACTGCTCTATTCCCAACAGCTTTACCGACATGGACCCCTTTTTGGTGGGGAGGCCTCCCTGTGGCTGCAGCCTGCAGGCATCCAGGAGGGCCCCTGGGGACAGGTGGGGGGTTGATAGTTGGCCATGGGTGGGGCTGAGCATCAGGAGAGGCTGCCCTGGGAATGCCTGGTGTAGATGCGCAAACTCGGGTCTTAACCTTGGCTTTTCTGACGGTGCCAGCTGCAGATAATAGAAATGTTATTGAAGCTGATAATTAGAGAAAATGTAACTGATAACTGTCTGCTCTTAAAAGTTTTCTCTCTGGTTGTAAAGCAACCCTGAGATGGCAAATTAGCATGTCCTGCCTGGGTTAACACATTCAGTAACACACAACCAGGCAAGACCTAAAGTTCTGTAGAACTCGGTGATGATTAATGTGCATCATCACTGATTTAATTAGCCCAGGAATGAGACTGGATAAAAGGGCATCTGTTTTGTGTCTTCAATTAAACTCTGAGGTGGGGATGATTTTATATGTATACAATACATATACTTTATGGGACACAGATCTCTGGGAAGAATTAAATGGGTCTGTTTCTCACAAATATGAACTTGTTGTCACTGCTTTTAATTTTTTAAAAAAATATTTTATTGATTTCAGAGAGGAATTGAGAGGGAGAGAGAAACATCAATGATAAGAATCATTGATCGCTGCCTCCTGCACACCCCCTACTGGGGATCAAGCCTGAAACCAGGCATGTGACCTCTTCTGGAATCGAACCTGGGACCCTTCAGTTTGCAGGCCGGTGCTCTATCCACTGAGCCAAACCAGCTAGGGTTCTGCTATTTTTTTAAATGGCTTTCCTCCCTCTTTAATTCAGTAGTTTCTAACTTTTTATATTTAACTTGGTAGGTTGTGGTATTTTATAAAGGTTTGGTGCAAACCGTATTTTGAAGTGAAAAACTATTTTCCCTGCATCTTCCTAGATGAGATTTTAAAAATAAATGTCCATTTGGTGAAAACTAATGTGTCAGTCTAAAGATACATTCTTGTCCACGACACAGTGTGTATACCCAACCTGGTTAAGAGCTACAGGTTTCATATTGTGGATTCCCACATTCTAGCAGCAGACTCATTTGGGATCCAAAACAATTTATTTTTCAAACTTTAAACTAAGTGTATCATTTTAGATAGCTGGTCAGCTATTATTGAATTTCAAAATGCCACACTCTGAAGTCCCACAACCACCGGCCAGCTTCCTGCCAGTTCCCCTGTGTAGTATCCCTGTCTCATTAATGTGGACTTCCTGCCCCAGACCTCTTCTTAAATCCCCCAATCCTACAGGGTCACATTTTTGGACATTGTTTGATAGCACTCCTTCCTCTGTCATTGTTAACAGGTTAAGGACAAGTCAAAGTAGTGGTAATAAACAGTTCAAATAGTAAATATGTTTTATTTTAAAGAGAGGGTGGTTGGTTCACTTGTTTTTGTGTTTTTATACCACTTTCTATATGACCTTAGTCTGGATAAGAGAATGAGCAGGTATTCAGGCCTGTGACGTTGTAAAAGTAGTTGTGTTGCATATAAGGATTATTAGAGTAAGGAACGTGGTGGCTGTGACAGGCAGCTTCTAAGATGGCCCACAGTGATCCCGCCTCCTAGTATTCATGGCCTCATGTGATCCCCTCGACTTGAGTAACTTGCTTCTGCTCCCTCCTCTCCAGCCTGCTTTCCCCTCACTTGCTCTTTCACAGGCATGCCCACTCTCTGGGAATGGGCCTCACACCTCCCCTTTCGTTCCTACCTGCCTTCCAGGTCCTCAGGGAAGATGGGTAACTGTGTTGAACAACTTTCTGTTGAGTGCCCTGTGTTGAGGTCCACACATTCAGCCAGAAGTGCCGTGAGGGCAGGTCCAGGGCTCCTGGTTCACCTCCGAAGCCTCAGTGCATAGAGCACAGATGGCGCTTGGTAGAGTTTCATACGTTTTGAATGAATGGATGCAGCAGCAACGATGTGCCTGTCTTAATAAATAGTTCAATGGAAATATCAAGAGCATATAGATAATATAATAACAGAAATGGAAGGACCCTTGTTTAACATAATAATTTATTTATATCACAGGCCAAAAGCAAATCGTGCACGTGGAGAAGTGCTGCCGTCAGGAGCAGGCCACGACTGTTTATACCGTGTCTGTCACGTGGGGAAGTCCCTGGAGGGCCACCTGATTGCACTGGTGCAGATAAGAGAATTCGGTAATGTGAGCAGCCTTTCTATATAAGAAAATAGTAATGGGCAGTCAGAAAATTTAATGGAAGAGAAAATAAAACACCTGGGAATAAATGTGTGACATGCATATGAAGGAAACTTTGGTCATACTGTGGGACAGAAGGAGACTTGAGTAGGAGGAAGGACTTGCGCCTGCTTCCCCACGCTGCGTGTATCTGTGACACGCGTCAGGCCATGTGTGACTGGTAAAGGCCGCAGTGGTGACAGTGTGACTCAGAGATGCTTGGCTCAGATAGTGTTTCCCCTGAGGACTAATGCTTTGCGCCCCCATGCTGGTGGCTCCCAGACCCTCTCACTGGGAATTCCAGACATGGTGAAAGCCCGCCATCGTCGTCCCTGGCATCACTGTGATTTTCTTCCTGTTTATTGAATTTATTGGGGTGACACTGGTTAACAAAATTATACAGGTTTCAGGGTGCAGAATTCTACAACACATCTGTACACTGTGTTGTGTATTCACCACCCCAAGTCATGTCTCCATCCATCACCATTTATCCCTTCTATACCCTCCTCCACCTCCTCCTATTCTCCAAGGCAATCACCACCCTAGTGTCCATGTCCATGAGTTTCTTCTTTATTTTTCCTTTTTTGCTCAATCTCTCCACCCCCTCAACAGCTGTCAGCCTGCTCTCTGTGAGTCTGCCTCCATTTTGCTGTTAGTTCATTTTGTTCATTAAGTTCCACATATGAGTGAAATCATATGGTATTTGTCTTTCTCTGACTGGCTTATTTCACTCAACACAATACTCTCCAGATTCATCCATGCTGTCTCAAAGGGTGAGATTTTCTTCTTTACAGCCAAGTACTATTTCATTGTGTAAATGTACCACAGCTTTTTTTATCCACTCATCTACTGATGGGCACTTGGGTTGCTTCCAAATATTGGCTATTGTAAATAATGCTGCAATGAACATAGGGGTGCATATATTTTTTTAATTAGTGTCTTGGGTTTCCTCAGATAAATTCCCAAAAGTGGAATCGCTGGGTCATAAGGTAGTTCTATTTTTAATTTTCTCTGGTAACTCTCTACTGCTTCCCATAATGGCTGCATTCCTACCAACAGTGCACAAAGGCTCCCTTTTCTCTACATCCTCATCGGCACTTGTTTGTGGATTTATTGACGGTAGCCATTCTGACAGGTTTGAGGTGATATTTCATTGTGGTTTTAATTTTCATTTCTCTGATGATTAGTGACATTTTCACGTGTCTCCTGGCCATCCGTGTGTCCTCTTTGGAGACCTGTCTATTCCATCGCTATGTTCAGAGTTGAGTCTGCCACTGGCTCTCCACCTGCCCTTTCTTTGCTCTTGCCTCAACCTTAGAGACCCCCATTCATCTCATGTTTATTCATCCTTTTAACTGCGCTAGAGTTTTATGAGGATTGGTGTAACAATGATTATTACTGCGTCAGTTAAAAAGTTGTTTAGATTTTAAGTAGTTGACCCTAAGCGCTGCTTTTCCCATTAGCCTAATTTAGTGTGTGAATGGGAGGCTTGTTAGGAATGCGTACTTTGCATTATAGTAGAACCCAGTTTTGAAGGAAAAGATCCAATAACTATATCTGTCATTTCTCCCTAGACTGATCTCTGCATTTAATGCCTTTCCAATAATAAAACCTACAAGGTGTTTTTTAAGTGGGAAAGGGATTCTAAAGTTGCTATGGAACAATACTATACTGTACACGAACAACCCAGGCAAGGCTGAAAGGAGTGACGATGGAGGCTGGTCCTTCCAGGGGTCAGCGATGAGGCTTCAGGTGTTAGTTTCCTGACATGATAGAGGGCGGGAGGGAAGAAGTTTGCGGGGAGACTCACCTCCACCCTCACCCCCCAGGGAGGAATAGTTCTAGGCTTTCTCTCTCCAAGTGATCAGTCCTTAGGACTCCCACTCCTCCCTCTGCCTGAGGTCAGTGGGCTACAGGGGGCCTGGTCTGCCTGTGTAACTCAGGAGAGGAAGTGTTAGGAAGCAACATAGCAACAGGGAAGCTCATATTTCATTCTTCATCTGTCAATGGAAACTTGTGGTAAGAAGCTGACAATGTGATTCATTGGTCATTTGAAATCCTAACAACAGGAATTAAAATAGCCTGGGTGAGACCGATATGTGAGAGATCAGTGAAACCGAACGGACTCCAGCAACAACATCCAAATACACACAGAAAGTTAGTATTGGTAAATGTGGGTATCAGTGGGAGAAAGATGAGTTATTCCAAAAGATCTTGATAAATCATATGTTAAAAATGGAACTATAAAGTCCCAGAAGAAAATATGGAAAAACACTTTCAGTTATTAATTTCCAGTTATGAAACGGGACATTCTATAAGGAAGATGGATAAAGTCAACCACATGCAAGTTACATTTTTTCTGGGTGAAAAAGCATAACCATAGTCAAATGACAAATTGACTGGCAGGAAATTTGTAAATTTCTTACGTAAAGGGGCTTTATATACTAACAACACAGCAATAGAAACAGGCAAAAGACATGGACCATTAATAGAAATCTTTAAATTTAAAAATTATGTGTATATTAATCAGCTTTCCAATAACCTCAGTCTCAGCGGTCAAAAGTCACATGTTTGACTTTCTCCCCGTGAAGTGGGTGAGATGTAATGGGTGCGGTTCCTCTCACCTGCACTGCTGGGTCAGGGCCAGGCTGCGGGTTGGGGTCAGGTAGCTCCTGTGTTTCTCCTCTCGGCCAAGAGACATCAGCTCATCTTCTCCTCGTGGTGAGAGCAGAGATGTGGAAGGACGAACAGACATGTGCCATGTCTCTTAAGGCCTTGGCTTGGAACTAGTCAGTGTCACTCCCACCCACATTTCATGGACCAGAACGTACCACCCAGCAAGCCCCACATGAGGGGCCTAAGCCGCATGGGGTGTGATTCTCTTTATTGCAGGACGGCATGAAGAGTGTGGAGCAGCAGCCAGATTTACTGCGATGTGCACTCTCAATGTCCTACCGTGTTCAAGTATTAACAACTTTGTAAGAAATAATTTTGTAAAGGTAAACATAACAAATCAACTGTTTTAGTAGGAGATTCTCAAATCTGATCATCACTTTTTCTGTCAACATTCAATAAACTTAATGAAATGTATTAAAGTATTTGGGCCAACTTATTGGGCAGCCAAATGTTGCCTATTGATGGAGTCTGTCTCAGAGGTCTTTTACTTTTATTTTGAGCACATTTATTAAAGCTGGGGAAGGGAAACAACGAAGGGCTCAGGATAGATAAAGCAACGGGAGGGAGACTAGGTGGTTGCTTTGGCTCTCTAGACGCTATAGGAAAGAAATGAGCCACGGCGGGCTTGGAGACAGCTTCAGGGGGTTAGCCTGAGACAAGCTGTCACTGCCCATTGCTCCCCTGGTTGCAATCTCGTGGGGTCCCTTAGAGTTTAGGAGATGCACGCCTATGGGGGAAGAAGAGGGGAGAGGAAAAGGCAGGCGTGGAATGCTCCCTGGAGGGGGAGCGCGGCCTCAGCAGGCTTTTGAAATGACATCTCCCAGTAAAATTCTAGGTCAGTGTTTGTTTCTGAAGAAACTCTCTTTGAGAGCTCACTCTCTGCTCACAGGTGTCTCTGCTGAACTGCAGAGGCTGGGGTTCCTCTGGCCGGGGCCAGGCGTGTAGGCTCTCGGACAGCAGACGTAACCAAGCGGCTTGATGCTCCACGCCAGCTCTGCTTGTGGAGTGTGTGGGAACTTGCTGTTCACAGGGAGGAAACGGAGGCTTTGGGAGTGGGGTGCCTTTGGTGAGAGAAAACTCTAGAGCTTTTGAGAGCTCTGGAAGGGTTTCCCAGTCACACTCAACTGCAGGGCTGCTCGCCTGGACCTGCCCTGTCTCTGGGATGTTAAATGGTTGCATTACAAGTTTGGTTTTCCCCTTTCTCTTATGTTAATATCAATCTTTTTAAAAAATATATATTTTTATTGGTATCAGAGAGGAAGGGAAAGGGAGAGAGAGAAACATCAATGATGAGAGAGACTCATTGATCTGCTGCCTCCTGCAAACTCCCGACTGGAGATAGAGCCGGCAACCCGGCATGTGCCCTTACCCGGAATCAAACCTAGGACCTTCAGTCTGGAGGCCGAGGCTCTATCCACTAAGCCAAACCAGCTGGGGCTGTTAATGCCAATCTTAATGTCAATGGCACTAAGAGGTTCGCATGTTTCTCGCTGTTTAAATCTTTGGGCACGAATAAAGCTGCTGTTTTCTGGGCGCTGAGGTTGAGCGTGATGGACAGATCCCCCAGAGGAGCGACCGCAGTGTCACCGCTGGCCAGTGAGGGGCTCTGATTTTGGGGGTGTGGACTGTTTTCCTGGAGTTCAAACACGAGCTCCCTCTAAAACGGAGTAAAGGGCAGAATTAAAAACGTCCGTCATGCAGAAATGGCCAAGAGAGAGATCGGAGAAAGGTAAGTGGCGAAGCAGGATGTGTTGTGCCGTCCTTTTCTGTAAGACCCACTGCTACCAACAGTGCCGGGCGATTGCTAATGGGCAGAGAAGAGCATTTGGAGAGAATGCTCCATGTTGATAACCAGGTTGCATTATGGGAAGCAGATACTTTTACAATAATAACATGTATAATTTCTGTCGTCTGAAATAATGGGGGGAAAAGATCAAACATCAGAGAAGGTAACTAACCCAAAGCACCAGATACAAGCTAAGCCTCCGAAGTGGCTAATGCCACGGTCAGTTACTACACCTGGGATGGAGCTGGGGGCGGGCTGAGAGCACTGGGGCTCTTTGTGGGCTCAGCACAAGTACGGTTCAGTGTATCTGCTTCCTTCCAACACAGGAACCCTACACACAGGGACCCTGAACACGTAGTTCCTGCACATGGGGTCCCTGCACATGGGGTCCCTGCACATGGGGTTAGTGACACTGGGACCCTACGCATGAGGTTCCTTAACAAGGTGTGCCTGGGTGCTTGGTTGCAGCAATGTGTGTTGGCGCCCCGCTGGGAGGGCTAGGACACAGAACAGTCCTGTGGGAAGCAGATTAGGCCCAGGCCCCATGAAGCCGACTCCCAGACCTTCCTGCTTCATTGTGTCAGTGACAAATGCAGCCCAAGTGCAGATGTGTTGTATGGAGGCAACAGTGGATGAATTAGGCAGGTGTGTGTTCAGAAGCACTTGTTCTTCAGGGCCATCAGGCTATCAAGTTAAAAGCAAGGGACCCCCTCTGGCTGGGAAGGGGTTGCAGTGCCTGGGGCCCTCCCTTCCCCTTTCCTCCCTCCCCCCATGCCCTCTCCCCTGCTCTGCGTTCCTCAGAGGCTAGTGGTGTGGGACTCATCCCACAAAGGGCTGTCCCTTTGTGGCCATTCCGTCGCCAGCCAGAGCTGTCAGGTATGTCAGTCATGTTGTTTTGTGGCATTGTCACCGGCATAATTGGCAAGATTAGGTGGCCACAAAGAGCCATGAATGAGGTGGTAATTGTGTTCAAGGGAAAAGAGAGTTTAAATAAAGAGAGACTTTCCTTTCTCACAAGAGCAATGAAAGAAGTGACAGCGAATATTTTAAAGCTGGAACAAGATAATTGCAGTAAGAGATCTATGTTCTTTGACAAATGCTATGTGCTCACAATAAATATTCAAATGCTGAGTTTGTGTTGTGAACACAAGATAACCATTTACAGTGAAACCATTTACATTTGCAATTGTGGAAAGTTTAAATCCAGTCCATGTCTGAACAAACAGGCCACACAGCCCGGAGAGTGGAGGGGAGCACCTGAGCCTGGCCTCGAGGGGCTCCGGCCGCCAGCCCCTGCAGGAGGAGGCCGGCTGTCAGCTTAGGGTGCATCCTCCACTGCTGGTCTCCACTTTGACCACAAAGGAAACCCAACCAGTGGGAGGAAAAGGGAAAAGATAAAGAAGACAAAGTCTGCAGTCAGCACCTTAGAGGAAAAAAAACAATTAACCTCTTTTCTGGTGTAAAATTGGCCACAGGAAAGTGCCAAAACTTTTCACTATAAAAGCTCTTCCCCACCATGGAGGAAGCACAGGGCTGCAGATCAGCAGGAGATGTATTTCCATAGAATGGGGAAGCTGAAAAGCTGCAACAGGTACATTTCCATAGAATGAGGGAGCTGGGAACAGCAAAAGGTCTATATTTACAAAATAAAGGGAAGGAAGCCCTTCCTTCATCCAGAAGGAGAAGAAGAAAGCCCAAAGGGAATAGGAAAACAATAAGGAAGGGGGGGCGGGGGGGGGGGAACTTCACACATCCCACCTTTGAGCCCAGGAGTAGCTATAGTAACCAGTCTATGGGAACGGTGACCAATCAGAGGGGATATCAAGGCACCAGGATCCGCCTTTATAAGCCACAGGGAAAAGGAACTCAGTGGGACCCTTTCCCTCTCCCCACGTGGGAGTCTGTACTTGTTCTTCAATAAATCTCCACCTTTGCCACACACACACACACACACACACACACACACACACACACACACACACCTCTTCCCCGTAGCACCTCCTTTAGACAAGGCTTTTCTATTGTGATGGGCAAAGGAGTTTCTCAACACAGGGCAGGGTCTCAGCGCCTCAGAGTTCGTGGTGGAAGGGACTGGAGTGAGGGCGGCCATGGGATTCATAGGCCAGGTAGAGGCATCCTGACACAGATTTCTTCCTTTTCTAAAAGAAAACCTGACCACAAAACATAGCCACGCTGAAGACTTTCGCAGGGAAGTGCTTTCCTGGTTTTTCAGAACACCCTGAATCGAACCTTCGGACACATTGGAGGCTGGCAAATCCCGTCTCCCATTTTCGTTGCAATCTTTATCAGTCCTTCCAAGTTTCTTTTTTTATTTTAGAGTTGGCGCCTCTAAAGTTGCTGGTGACCAGATCCACACGAGCTTCAGAATCACACACAGACTCGTGAGGTCCTGTGAGCCCACTACCGCGAGGTGGTGCGCTCTGCGGGCATTCGTGCTCCCACAGGACTCCGGACGAGCAAGGCAGGGGTCCTATTGAGAGTCTTCCAGGAGCGATCCAAGAGGAGGGGCGGCTTTTCTCACTGACAGGCCTCTGCTGAGCACATCCAAGCAACCCAGTCTGCATCCACTCACAGTGATAGAAAATGCCTAGAGGGACCCTGAGCCCAGCACTCCCCCCCACAGGAGCCTCTCGCCAGTCTGCCTACGGCATCACAGGACATCCCTGGCTGGGACCATAGGACATCCCTGGCTGGGACCGCTCTCTGGGCCCTGCTGTGCGCTGGCTGCAGGTGCACCTGGGAGGAGCTGCTGATGTGCCTTGCTTTGTGTCAGTCCCGCCCCTGCCCCCCACTCTGTTCACGCTTCTCGGGAGTGAGGCTGCATTCTGCCCTAGTAGGAAGATATCTTTGGGGCTTTGGGATAGTCAGAGTTCTTAGATACAACATAAAAAACATTAAAAAGTTGATAAATTGAACTCCATCAAATTTAAAACTCCTATTATACAAGACATTATTAAGAAAATGAAAACAAGACAAAACAACAACAAGCCAGACACTGGGAGAAAATATTTGATATCACATATATGACAAAGGACTTGTATTCATCATACATACAGAATTCTCAAAACTCATAAGAAAAAATTTAAAATGGGCAAAAGATATAAACAGACATGTCATTAAAGGAGAGACAAAGATGTAAACACAGCCAAAGATGCTCAACATTATTAGTCACTAGAGAAATGCAAAACGACAATGAGATGCCACTACCCATCTTTCAGAATGGCTTAAAAAAGGAAAAGAACAAGCTAACAATATCAAGTGTTGATGAAAGTGTGAAAAGCACACTCCTCATTGCTGGAGGAAATGAAACTTGGTGCAGTCATTTTGGAGACAGTTTGGCAGTTTCTTATAAAATTATATATGTACCTACCATATGACCGGATGACCAGCAATCTCACTCCTACGTATTTACCCAAGAGAAATGAAAATGTAGGTTTCTGAAAAAAACCCTTACATGAATGTTTATAGCAGTGTTATTAATAATAGCCCCAAACTGGAACTAACCCAAATATCTTTCAGCTGGTGAATAAACACTTGTGATGGAATACTACTCAGCAATAAAAATGAATGAACTGATATCTATATATATAAAAGCCTAAACCAGTGGTCGGCAAACTCATTAGTCAACAGAGCCAAATATCAACAGTACAATGATTGAAATTTCTTTTGAGAGCCAAATTTTTTTTAATTAAATCTTTATTGTTCAGATTATTACATTTGTTCCTCTTCCCCCCCCCCCCCATAACTCCCCTCCTCCCAGTTCCTGCCCCACCCTCCGCCCTCACTCCCCACCCACTGTCCTCATCCATAGGTGCACGATTTTTGTCCAGTCTCTTCCCGAATCTCCCACACCCCTTTCCCCCCCAAGAATAGTCAGTCCATTCCCTTTCTATGTCCCTGATTCTATTATGATCACCAGATTATTTATTCACTTGATTCTTAGATTCACTTGTTGATAGATGCATACTTGTTGTTCATAATTTGTATCTTTACCTTTTTCTTCCTCTTCCTCTTCTTAAAGGATACCTTTCAGCATTTCATATAATCCTGGTTTGGTGGTGATGAACTCCTTTAGCTTTTCCTTATCTGTGAAGCTCTTTATCTGACCTTCAATTCTGAATGATAGCTTTGCTGGATAAAGTAATCTTGGTTGTAGGTTCTTGGTATTCATCACTTTGAATATTTCTTGCCACTCCCTTCTGGCCTGCAAAGTTTCTGTTGAGAAATCAGCTGACAGTCGTATGGGTATTCCCTTGTAGGTAACTGAGTTACTTTCTCTTGCTGTTTTTAAGATTTTCTCTTTGTCTTTTGCTCTTGGCATTTTAATTATGATGTGTCTTGGTGTGGTCCTCTTTGGATTCCTTTTGTTTGGGGTTCTCCATGCTTCTTGGACCTGTAAGTCCATTTCTTTCACCAGGTGGGGGAAGTTTTCTGTCATTATTTCTTCAAATAGGTTTTCAATATCTTGCTCTCTCTCATCTTCTGGCATCCCTATAATTCTGATGTTGGTACGCTTGAAGCTGTCCCAGAGGCTCCTTACACTATCCTCGCATTTTTGGATTCTTTTTTCATTTTGCTTTTCCGGTTGGGTGTTTTTTGCTTCCTCGAATTTCAAATCATTGACTTGATTCTTGCGCTCCTCTGGTCTGCTGACGGGAGTCTGTATAATATTCGTTATTTCAGTCCGTGTATGCTTAATTTCTAGTTGGTTCCCCAATATAACATCGAGGGTCTCATTAGTTTTCTTGTAGATCTCATTAAGTTTATCGGTGGCTTCTAAACAGTTCTTGAGAGACCTTAAAAGTGTGGTTCTGAACTCTATATCTTCCATTGACAATTTTGTCCTGTTTCTTTGTCTCCGCATCTTGTTATGCTTCCTTGGTGCACCCCCTAGTGGTCTTTGTTCGCAGTCTTATAGTTAAATCTTGATTGTTGTAGCTAATACCAGGGAGGGTTTGACCTCCAGGCCAAGTGGCTATGAGAATCAGCTGTGTCAGCAGTGAGAGAACTTCTGTCCTCTAGGGAGGTGCTAATCTAGCCTTTGCCTGAGGCTATCCAGCAAATGCCTCTGTGCAGGGCTTGGGTAGGGCGGGTCCCACAGGATCAACAGGGTGGGCCGGAGAGAGCAGTTATGGCGGCTCTCAGTCCTGTCCCAAGGGGCTCTGCCTCTCTGAGTCCCAGCACCCACTGCAAAGCTGGGAGAGAAAGCTGCACTCGCTCTGACCGAAGCCAGACAGTCCCGCTTCTCCCGTTTGAGTCTGGGTCCCTAAAGACTCGCCTGTATCTGGAGCTCAGAGTCTGCGACTCCCTCCCGATTGAAAACAACAACCGCGCCCTCCGCTGCCAGCCCGCTCCGCGCACTCCGCACCTCAGAATTTGACTTCAGCACTGCGCCTCCTCTGAGTGTCCGTATGCGTTTCTCTTTCCTCCTAGTTGTAGGACTTCCACTCAGCCAGCCTTCCTGTGGTTCTGGGTGATGTCCGTTCCGTCTTTTAGTTTCACTTTTGAAGTAGTTGTTCAAAGCAGCAAACTCCGGCGTTAACCTATGCGGCCATCTTGGTTCTCCGAGAGCCAAATTTTTTAAACTAAACTATATAGGTAGGTACATTGTTATTAACTTAATTAGGGTACTCCTAAGGCTTAGGAAGAACCACACTCAAGGGGCCAAAGAGCCGCATGTGGCTCGTGAGCTACAGTTTGCCAACCACGGGCCTAAGCCACCAAGTGACTGAATGACCAAATGGCCAGTCGACCAGTTGCTATAATGCGCACTGACCACCAGAAGACAGACACTCAACGCAGGAGCTGCCCCCTGGTGGTCAGTGCACTCCCACAGCGAGAGCGCTGTTCAGCGAGCTTACTGAGCAGGCGCAGCGGGGGCCTGGATGAGCTGGAGCAGTGCAGTGGCCCAGCCTCGGCTGGGGCTCCTCCCTGGCTGCCTGCCGTTTTGCACACTACTACATCCCTTGGGGGATGTCGGACTGCCGGTTTTGGCCCAATCCCTGCAGGCCTGTGGCAGTCCGATATCCCCCTAGGAGTCCTGGATTGCAAGAGGGTGCAGGCTAGGCTGATGGACCCCACTGGTGCACGCTGGGCCTCTAGTGTGTAATAACATGAAAAAATTTAAAATGCAGTTTGCTAAGTGAAAAAAAAAAAAAAAAAAAAAAAAGCCAGACTCAAAAGCTACCTGTTGTGTTATTCCATTGATAAGACATTCTGGAGTAGGCAAAATTCTTGGAACAGAAAACAGATCAGTGGTTTCCAGGGACTACAGGTGAAGGGAGGGGCAGTGTGGGCGGAGTTTGGGGGATGAAGGAACTGTGTTGTGTCTTGCCTTGTGGTGGTCACATGACAGCATATATTTGTTTAAGCTCATAGAACTATACATCAAAAAGCGTGAATTTTACTTTATGTAAAATTTTAAAAGAAAATTAAGTAGAAGTGAAATAACAAATGGGATGAGGAAATTGGGATGCCTTGTAGGAAATATTGTTAGGTAGGGAGAGCAAGTTCTGAACTTGTGTAAATTACATGCTACCTTTTATCAAAAAAAGGGGAGGTGGCAGGCTGGATCCTAAGGTGGCCCCCATATTGCCACCCTTTTTGTACACACCCTGTAAGACCTCTTGAGTGTGGGTGGCTCTGTGAATATAATCAGATGTCACTCCTGTGATTGTTTTGTTAGATGGCGAAAGAGATCTTAATCAATTAGCCCTTTAAAAGCCAAGTTTTCTCTAGCGAGTTGCAGAGAAAGAAGTCAGAGAGATGTGTTCCTGCTGGCCTAAGAGAAGCAAACAGTTACGGTGTGACCTGGCAAGAAGCTGAGAGTCTCTAGGAGGTGACAGTGACCCTGCTGACAGCCAGCCATGAACTAAATGCTACCGAGTGAATGAGTTTGAAAGGGGAATCTCAGCCTCCTGAGCACCTGAGCACAGAACAAGACATTCCCTACTGGACTTCCTACCTACAAAACCGTGAGTTAATCAGTGAGTATTGTTTGTTTGGTTTTCCCTTTTAATTAAATTTTTAATTAAATTTGTTTTTTAATTAAATTCGTTGTTTTTAGTCTTTGATTTTGGTCAGTGATTTTTAGAAAAAATGTTGACTCTGTTACAGATGTCCCTTATTGATCCTTTGTATTTTTTTCAGTCTCTCTGTCACTTGTTCCCACTCTGATCTTTTTTATTTCCATCCTTTGATTAACTCTAAGCTTTTGTTCTTGTTCGTTTTCTAGTTCTTTAGGGTGTAGGGCTAGATTGTATATTTGCGATTTTTCTTCCTTCTTCAGGTAGGCCTGTAATGTTATAAATTCCCTATTAGGACTGCTTTTACTGTGCCCCATAGATTGTGGGTTTTTGTGGGTTTATTTTCATTTGTTTCCAGGTAGTTTTTTTTCTTTTCTTTTCTTTCTTTTTTTTTTCTGCAAAAAGCTTTATTGTTTCATTTGGCCCAATGCGTGGGACAGGGCTTCAGGGTGGTTAAAAGAATGGCTAGTAGTTTCAGGGAAGAAGCTCAGGTAAAAGCCAGACACGGGATGCAGAGGGGCCTCGCAAAGGCCTCTGGGCTCCAAAGGCTCCTAGCCGTGCTGGAGGGTGAGCCTTTCCAAGAGATGCTCCCCAGCCCAGCCTGGGGCCGGCTGCCTGCGGAGGTGAGTCAGGTGTGGCCCATCTTCTTGATGAGTTTCACCTCCGCATCAGGAAGTGGTTCTGCAGGAAGTCACAGGATGAGGGGCTGCGCGGGTAGAGCCCAGGGCCTGCAGCTCCAAAGGGCCCGGTTCAGGTGCCTCTCCAAGGCCAGGCGGCTGCCACGGCGCCTGAGTTTTGCCCACTCGTCTTGGGGAGGCTTCAGCGCGTCCTGGGAGAGAAGGCGGCCACCGCGCTGGTTTTGCAGCTTTAAGAGACACTCAGCGCCCTCGTGCTTCTTTGCGGAACTTTGGGGAGAAGTGGCCCCCGCCCTCGAGAGAGAAGCCCAGAGAGAGGTACTAGTAGGTGCAGGCGGCAGACGCAGGCTGGCCAGGCGCTTGGCCGCAGCCTCTACCTCGGTGGGTGGGATAACGCTGACGAATTTGGGAGCTCAGGGTTGTTGGGCGATAGGGAGTTAAGGTAGAAAAACAACTGGTGTGTGGCTGGTCCCGGAGGTGGTTCTGAAGGTGGGGACTGGCTGAGGCGCAGGAGAGAGGCCGGAGGCTGGAAGAAGGGGTGTCCCTGGGTCTGTTCCGTCCAAGCACTGTTGAAGCGAGACACAGATCCGGGACCGCCAGGGCACTGCCTTTATTTCTTTCTTGATCTCATGGGTCACCCATTCATTGTTTAATAACACACTATTTAGCCTCCATGGGTTTGAATATTTTGTGTTTTTTTTAAAATTGTAGTTGATTTCTAGTTTCATGATCCGAGAAAATACTTGATATGACTTCAATCTTCTTGAATTTGTTAAGACTTATTGTGCATCCTAACGTGTGGTCAACGCTCAGCCACTGAGCCATGCCGGCCAGGCTGCCACACTCTTGTGAGATGTGAACTTCCGCTCCTACATCAACAGGAGAATCCCCCGCGGTGACTGCTGACCACGGAACAGGGCAGAAGTGATGTCAGCCAGATTCCTTCCTCTGGGAAGCACCTTGCTATGGGAAACCCTGGAGGACAAGACACCACCTGGGAAAAGAGGCCAAGGGCCTGAGAGGCCAACAGGTGAGCCGAGAAACCACCTTGGAGCTGGGCCCACCCGGGTCCTCTTGGCTGACCCCATGGCAGGTCAGAGACCAACTGCCCAGCCAAGTCTTCCCCAAACTTCTGACAGACACAAATGTGCAAAAATAAAGTGGTTAGCGGCCTAAGCCACTAAGTTTTAGGGTCGTCTGTTATGCAGCAATCAATAAGCACAGCATTGCCCCGGGCAGTGTGGCTCAGTTGATTGGGAGTCGTCCCCTGCACAGAAAGGGTGCCAGTTTGATTCCTGGTCAGGGCACGTTCCAGGGTTGAGGGCTCAATCCCTAGCAGGGGGCATGCAGGAGGCAGCTGATCAATGTTGTATGTTTCTCTCTTTCTTCTGTCCTCTTTCTCTTAAAAAAAAAATAAAAATCAATAAAATTAAAATATTTTTAAAAAGCAAGCACACAATAATTTTAGGTTCTATAGTAAAAAGAACCCCGATTCTGCTATTTGCTTACATAAATTTATTTCTTTTTATATAACACATTAACGCACTTTACTTTTTATGTTTTTTTGTCAAAGATCTAGCTCCACTCACTAGTAGAGTCAAATAAGCAATTTACAATAGGAGACAAAGGAAAAAGAGTTACGTTTTATGTAAAAAGTATTATAGTATTGATATTTGTTTGGGGAAAAAAACAGCCATAACCAGAGGCAACAATCTTCTTTTTGCAAAATAAGCTATATTGCCTATTATTTCAGGAGGCAGTACATTGTAATTGCTTTGTTTTTATTATCCTTTTACATGTTTTAAAACTTTGCCAGCAAAGCTTTCTAATACTGCTGAAGAGACACTTTTACTGCTTACTTAGCAAAGTTTGTTCTCTGAATAAAAAAACCAGAAGTGTAGGTTGTGTTTATTCTCTTTCTTCCCTTCCCTTTCTTTATTCTAATTCCTCCCTCTTTCTCTTTTCTTCCTACCTTCTGCTTTCCCCCCCAATCTATCAACCAGGTTTCTTATTTGCCAGCGACAGGATTTGACTGTAGCTTTCCCAGGCATGAAGTCAATTTATTAGCACGTGTTCTCAATGGCTGAACATGAACGAGGCCTAGAATCCAGACAGGGCACTGAGAGGGCGCTGGAGGCCTGGCACCGGGGGTGGGGGTGGGGATGGGGGGGCTTGGCACCCATTTTGTGACGAATTTGACTTCCAGTGCTTTCCACTATTCTTAAGCCACTCACTCAAGCTGAGAGCATCTAATTGGCCTCACCTCAGTTACATGTTTCTGTCTCTCCTACCTTACCTGAGGAATGGAGCCATTGTTCAACAAAGAAACCCCACTCATTTCTTTAGGATATTTCTTTTTTTAAAAAAATGCACTTTTCACTTAAAACATTTCAATTGTTGAATGGAGCCTGAGGGGAAGAGCTCCGGCAGGAGGCGTGATGGAAGGTTCTACAAAAAGAGATGGGGTTGGCGGTAGGTAGGGGTGGAATGCTGCACACAAATGGCCACTGAGATTTTAATTATATCAAGATTCTGCTTAGAAAAGAAGCAACCGGGAATTATAAATGAACCTAAGATCCAGCAGTCTCATCCTTAGACACGGAGAAAAATTCTTATACCTGTGTTCAAAGAAATATGTACAAGGATGTTAGTAACTCACTCTCACAGGAATGCAGTGAGAGTGACCAAAAAATGGAAACTCTTAAATGTCACCAACAGGAGAATGGATAAATATATTGCCATATGTTCACATAGTAAAATACTATTACTACTTAAAACAAATGAACTTAAACTACACGTGCCAACTTGAATACGTTTTGATAATGTAACGAGTGAAAAATGTCTCATGTACACTATCAGAGCATTAATAGAAAGCTTAGAAACACACCAAGAAGTACAGCGTGTTCTTGTTTTAGGAGCTTACTTACGCAGCATAATATAAAATCCTGCGGAGAAAGGAACGTACTCCTTCCTGTTGGGAGACAGTTCTCCATTGCTCTTTTATGTGTGACCAGGTCTTGCAAATGAGTCATTGACGGCCTTTTGTTCTGAACTATCTTTAGACCAGTGGTTCTCAACCTTCCTAATGCCGCCACCCTTTAATACAGTTCCTCATGTTGTGGTGACCCCCAACCATAAAATGATTTTCGTTGCTACTTCATAACTGTAATGTTGCTACTGTTATGAATCGCCATGTAAATATCTGATATGCAGGATGTATTTTCATTGTTACAAATTGAACATAATGAAAGCATAGTGATTAATCACAAAAACAATATGTAATTATATATGTGTTTTCCGATGGTCTTAGGCGACCCCTGTGAAAGGGTCGTTCGACCCCCAAAGGGCTCGCGACCCACAGGTTGAGAACCGATGGTCTAGACAGAGAGCGTGTCTCCTTCTGGGGGCAAAGCCAGTCATGCTTATTTATTTATTTTTTTTAATATATTTTATTGATTTTTTACAGAGAGGAAGGAAGAGAGATAGAGAGTTAGAAACATCGATGAGAGAGAAACATCGATCAGCTGCCTCCTGCACATCTCCCACTGGGGATGTGCCCGCAACCCAGGTACATGCCCTTGACCGGAATCGAACCTGTGACCTTTCAGTCCGCAGGCCGATGCTCCATCCACTGAGCCAAACCGGCTTCGGCAAAGTCATGCTTATTAATAGTATAAAGATTCAAGTTCCTAAACTCAGGGCTCCTTTCCTGTGATGCAACCCACTGTGCTTGCAAGTGTCATCTGGCCCTCTTCACTTTCAGAATATTGGCGCAAGGATGCTGATACTGCTATTGCTATGAAAAATAACTTGTTCATTGTTTCCGTTCCTGGAGTATCATATCTTCTCCCAAGAAACAGTAATAGGCTAATTTATTAGCTTTCAGATGGGGTAAAATTTCAGGTTCCTCATAGCTGTTGACAACTACTTTCAGGGTTGGAGTTATCTTTAGGATGGGGAGAGGGAATAGAATAAGAGAAGGTCAAAGGAGGGTTGTAACATTAAATTTCTCAATAAAAATTTCTGAAACTAACATCGCAACATGCTAGTATATATAAGTATTTATTACATCATTCTCTGTATTTTGTGTGTGTGTGTGTATCTGAAATATTTTAAGTGAAAAGTGCATTTTTTTAAAAAGAAACATCCTAAAGAAATGAGTGTGGTTTCTTTGTTGAACAATGGCTCCATTCCTCAGGTAAGGTGGTAAGTGGTTTTATCATTAATTGTGAGCTACTTATTAACATAAAAAGTCAACCAAGAGCTAATAGTACACTTATTTGGTTGTATGTTTCCATGTTTATTTAGTGTTAGAGATAAAAGTATCTATTAATTGTTATAATCAATGAAATGGCCCTGGCTGGTTTGGCTTAGTGGGTAGAACATTCGCCTGTGGACTGAACGGTTCCAGGTTCGATCCAGTAAAGGGTGCATACCCAGGTAGCAGGCTCAATCCCCATTGGGGAGAATGCAGGAGACATCAGATCAATGATTCTCTCTCATCATTGATGTTTCTATCTCCTTCTCCCTTCCTCTCTGAAATCAATGAAAATATATTAAAAAAAATAAAATGAACATAAGTACTTAAAACATGTAAAATAATATATTCAGTTCCTTTCTATGGTTAAAGGAGAAAGACATCAGGAGAAGGAATTCCTAAAGGAAACAAAATGAGGAGAGAAAGAAGGAAATTGACAGAGAAGGATACAGGAGGAAATTCATGGGTATTTTAAAATAGAGATAGCCCTGACTGGTTTGGCTCAGTGGATAGAGCGTCGGCCTGCGGACTGAAGGGTCCCAGGTTCGATTCCGGTCAAGGGCATGTACCTTGGTTGCGGGCACATCCCCAGTAGGGAGTGTGCAGGAGGCAGCTGATCGATGTTTCTCTCTCATCGATGTTTCTAACTCTCTATCCCTTTCCTTCCTCTTTGTAAAATATCAATAAAATACATATTTAATAAAATAAAATAAAATAGAGATAAAAGGAGAAAGATATGCCGACATATACAGAAAGCTGCACTCTTTCCCAGATGTCTCTTCATTTGGTCCGTGGGGCACAGTGCTGTCCAATTTTCTACTTACCTCCCCGCCCATTCCTCTGTCCTCTTGCCAGAGACACTGCTTTTGATTTTGTGTGTGTATATACTCAGAAGTGGAATTTCGAGAGAGAACCAAGATGGCGGCATAGGTTAACGCCGGAGTTTGCTGCTTTGAACAACTACTTCAAAAGTGAAACCAAAAAACGGAAGGGACATCACCCAGAACCACAGGAACGCTGGCTGAGTGGAAGTCCTACAACTAGGAGGAAAGAGAAACGCACACGGACACTCAGAGGAGGCGCAGTGCTGAAGTCAAATTCTGAGGTGCGGAGTGCGAGGAGCTGGCTGGCGGCGGAGGGCGCGGTTGTTGTTTTCAATCGGGAGGGAGTCGCAGACTCTGAGCACCAGATCCGGGCGAGTCTTTAGGGACCCAGACTCAAACGGGAGAAGCGGGTCTGTCTGGCTTCGGTCAGAGCGAGTGCAGCTTTCTCTCCGAGCCTTCCAGCGGGTGCTGGGACTCAGAGAGGCAGAGCCCCTGGGGACAGGACTGAGAGCCGCCATAACTGCTCTCTCCGGCCCACCCTGTTGATCCTGTGGGACCCGCCCCGCCCAAGCCCTGCACAGAGGCATTTGCTGGATAGCCTCAGGCAAAGGCTAGATTAGCACCTCCCTAGAGGACAGAAGTTCTCTCACTGCTGACACAGCTGATTCTCATAGCCACTTGGCCTGGAGGTCAAACCCTCCCTGGAATTAGCTACAACAATCAAGATTTAACTATAAGACTGCGAACAAAGACCACTAGGGGGTGCACCAAGGAAGCATAACAAGATGCGGAGACAAAGAAACAGGACAAAATTGTCAAAGGAAGATATAGAGTTCAGAACCACACTTTTAAGGTCTCTCAAGAACTGTTTAGAAGCTGCCGATAAACTTAATGAGATCTACACGAAAACTAATAAGACCCTCGATCTTATATTGGGGAACCAACTAGAAATTAAGCATACACGGACTGAAATAACGAATATTATACAGACACCCGACAGCAGACCAGAGGAGCGCAAGAATCAAGTCAATGATTTGAAATGCGAGGAAGCAAAAAACACCCAACCAGAAAAGCAAAATGAAAAAAGAATCCAAAAATGCGAGGATAGTGTAAGGAGCCTCTGGGACAGCTTCAAGCGTACCAACATCAGAATTATAGGGGTGCCAGAAGATGAGAGAGAGCAAGATATTGAAAACCTATTTGAAGAAATAATGACAGAAAACTTCCCCCACCTGGTGAAAGAAATGGACTTACAGGTCCAAGAAGCGCGGAGAACCCCAAACAAAAGGAATCCAAAGAGGACCACACCAAGACACATCATAATTAAAATGCCAAGAGCAAAAGATAAAGAAAGAATCTTAAAAACAGCAAGAGAAAGAAACTCAGTTACCTACAAGGGAATACCCATACGACTGTCAGCTGATTTCTCAACAGAAACTTTGCAGGCCAGAAGGGAGTGGCAAGAAATATTCAAAGTGATGAATACCAAGAACCTACAACCAAGATTACTTTATCCAGCAAAGCTATCATTCAGAATTGAAGGTCAGATAAAGAGCTTCACAGATAAGGAAAAGCTAAAGGAGTTCATCACCACCAAACCAGGATTATATGAAATGCTGAAAGGTATCCTTTAAGAAGAGGAAGAGGAAGAAAAAGGTAAAGATAACAAATTATGAACAACAAATATGCATCTATCAACAAGTGAATCTAAGAATCAAGTGAATAAATAATCTGATGAACAGAATGAACTGTTGATTATAATAGAATCAGGGACATAGAAAGGGAATGGAGTGACTATTCTTGGGGGGGAAAGGGGTGTGGGAGATGTGGGAAGAGACTGGACAAAAATCGTGCACCTATGGATGAGGACAGTGGGTGGGGAGTGAGGGCGGAGGGTGGGGCGGGAACTGGGAGGAGGGGAGTTATGGGGGGAAAAAAAAAGAGGAACAAATGTAATAATCTGAACAATAAAGATTTAATTAAAAAAACAAAAAAACAAAAAACTAAATCACATAATTTCCCAAAACATATACAACATTTATAAAAAAGGCAAAGTAATAATATGATTTTTAAAATGAACTTACCCTGAAATAAGTAAAATTACAGCTATTGAATAAATGTCACTCAAAAGCAAAAAAAAAAAAAAAAAAAGAAGTGGAATTTCTAGATCATTGGTTCTCAACCTTGGCTGCACATTAGAATCACCTGGGAATCTTTTTAAAACCCTGATTTCTGGGCCTCATCCTCTGGAAATTCTGTTTCTTTGTTATGGGGTGGGGCCACAACATTAGTAACAAAGAAACAGAATTTCTGGAGAATGAGGCCCAGAAATCAGGATTTAAAAAAGATTCTCAGGTGGTTCTAATGTGCAGCCAAGGTTGAGAACCACTGTTCTAGATCATAGGGTAATTTTATGTTCAATTTTTTGAGGAACTGCCTTATTGTTTTTCATAGCAGCTGTACCATTTTACATCTCAACCAACATAGCACAAGGGTTCTAATTTCTCCACATCTTCATAGACACTAATTTTTCATTTTTAAAATAGTAGCTATCCTAACGGGTGTGAGGTGCTGTCTCATTGTCGTTTGATTTGCATTTCCCTAAGGATCAGTGACAGCGGACATTTTTTCACGTGCTCATTGGTCATTAGTATATATTCTTTTTTAAAAATTGATTTTATTGGGGTGACATTGATTCACAAAGCCATACAGGTTTCAAGTGTAGAACTCAACAAAACGTCATCTGCACACTGCATCGTGCTTCCGTCACCCCAAGCAAAGTCTCTTTCCATCTCCGTTTATACCCCCTTGGCTCCCCTCCCCCTCCCCCACCCCTTTCTCTGGGTCTCACCACACTGTTGTCTGTGTCTATGTGAAATATGTATATGTTTTTCTCACTTCATCACTTCACCTTCTTGCATCCAGCACCCTAACCCACGTCCCTCTGACAGCTGTCATTCTGTTCTGTGTATCCATGTCTCTTTCTGTTTTGTTCATCAGTTTACTCTGTTCATTCGATTTCATATGTGATTCCACGGGGTAAATGTACCACAGCTCTTAAAAATATACATTTTTATTGATTTTTTTTTGACTTTTTACAGAGAGAGGACGGGAGGGATAGAGATAGAAACATTGGTAAGAGAAAATGAACTCAATGCCTTTCTAATAATTTCTTTTTCTTTTCTTATGAGAGGAAGGGAGAGGGAGAGAGAGATAGAGATAGAAACATCGATAAGGAAAGAGGCTCATTGATAGCTGCTTCCTGCACGCCCTACACTGGGGATCAAGCCCGCAACCTGGACATGTGCCCTGACTGGGAATCAAATCGTGATGTCCTGGTTCATAGGTCAACGCTCAACCATTGAGCCACACAGGCTGGGCTCCAAGAATTCCTGTCTCCTATTTGTGGGGAAGAATAACAGAGACTGAGGTCTAGGCTTGGGATTCTCTATAGCAGTGGTTCTCAACCTTCTGGTCCTTTAACTACAGCTCCTCATGTTGTGACCCAACCATAAAATCATTTTCGTTGCCACTTCATAACTGTAATGTGGCTACTGTTATGAACCGTCATGCAAATATCTGATATGCAGGATGGTCTTAGGCGACCCCTGTGTAAGGGTTGTTCGACCGCCAAAGGGGTCGCGACCCACAGGTTGAGAACCGCTGCTCTGTAAGTACAGACTGTAGATGGGTATTAAGGGAACCAGGGAACTACCCAGTGTTCCTAGTAGTGACAGAACTGGAATCCCTTTAAAGTACGTGAGTCCATACTGATGTTTTCCATTCAACTCCAACTTTAAACCATTATTAATTTTGTTCTGATGCTAGCATATTTTTAAATTTAAATTTTATCCTTGAAAACACACAGATATGCCGAAACCGGTTTGGCTCAGTGGATAGAGCGTCGGCCTGCGGACTGAAAGGTCCTGGGTTCGATTCCGGTCAAGGGCATGTACCTGGGTTGCAGGCACATCCCCAGTAGGAGATGTGCAGGAGGCGGCTGATCGATGTTTCTCTCTCATCGATGTTTCTAACTCTCTATCTCTCTCCCTTCCTCTCTGTAAAAAATCAATAAAAATATATTAAAAAAAAAAAAAGAAAACACACAGATATTTTTAAAAATTGCCTTCTCCAAAACAAATTTAGAGGAGCTTTGTGTCAATTAAGCATCTTCCCATCACCTTCTTAGAAGGTGCCTTTTTCCAAGCCATTTCCAAAGCCTTGAGACCCTCAAAGTCAAGTTTTAAAGCTCAATTAATTACAACACATTTACACAGACTATACGGCTTCAAGTCACAGCTCATTGGCAGAAGGTACTCTTGTCTATGAAAGCAGTGGGTTTAACTGACACATACTAAAACAGAATTACTCATGGTCAGCAGTGATAATATTCAACCAGAGTGGTCATTAAAATGAAATTTTCCTGTACAATTGTTTCTCTTTTGGGGTCTATGGGAAGAATTAAATCTCTGAAAATGTAAAGCTTTTTTCAGCTTCTCTCTTCCTCCAGCCTCCTAACTGAGGAGTCCTCTCAGTTATGTTATACTATAGGCAAGTTCCTAATTACAGAATCCTTGGCCTCACTGGGGTGGGGTTGATCTGACACCCACACCTTGATTCCTTCTGTATTTAGTCTCTACTCTGGCCCTTAACCTCTCTCCCAAGCCTGTTTAGTGAACCAATGCTTTCCTTTAATTTTTTTAATGTTCCAAAGAGTGAGGAGGGGTGAGGATATTTTTTCTATTGATTTTTAGAGTGGAAGGGAGGGGTGAGGGGGAGAGTCAGAGGAGAGAGAGAGAGAGAGAGAGAGAGAGAGAGAGAGAGAGAACGAATTATTGACATGAGAGAGAGACATTGATTGGTTGTCTCCCTCTCACACCCCGACAAAGGCAGGGAATTGAATCAGCAACCGAAATGAGTGCCCTTGACCAGAATCGAACCCTTCGGTTTGCGGGCCGACGCTTTAATCACTGAGCCAAATTAGCCAGGGTGCTTGCCTTTTATTTTTAATCTGGTTCCACTCCGAAACCGGTTTGGCTCAGTGGATAGAGCGTCAGCCTGCGGACTGAAGGGTCCCAGGTTCAATTCCGGTCAAGGGCATGTGCCTGGGTTGCGGGCACATCCCCAGTGGGGGGTGTGCAGGAGGCAGCTGATCGATGTTTCTCTCTCATCGATGTTTCTAACTCTCTATCTCTCTCCCTTCCTCTCTGTAAAAAAATCAATAAAATATATTTAAAAAAAAATCTGGTTCCACATCTAGAGTAATAAATCCTCAAGACTGTGTGAGGGGATATCCACTGTGCTGAGTTTTCTAGAAGCTCCTAGAAATCCTGGGCAGACAGATGACAATGCCTCCATTAGTCTGTTCTGACATCTGAGGAACCTGTCCTCCTTACCTTTATATCGCTTTCCACACACCGTCATGCTGCCCATGCAGTTAAGTTGCAGTGGACAGAAAAGGTTTTGATTGGTTTCTCTCAGAAAACCCCTGCCCCCAGACTTTAAGAAAGAAAAGCTTTCTTTATTACAGGGCACAGCTGTATCACTTGGCCAACCAGTTGCCAGGGGGGACATCAGCATCAGCCTCTTGGAGTCCCCTCATTTCTCTGAGTTCATCAGCCTGCAGGCCAGATGCTCACCGAGTGTGAAGGGTACCTGAGGTTAGTGCTCTCCACCAGTTGCTGCCAGCTGCCGCTGGACGTGGGGCAGAGTCCTGGGCATCACCCCTCTGGTGGCTGCTCTGCTACACTGGGTTCTCACGGCCCTGGGTTGTGACGTGACCATGGAAAGTTCATCTTCCGGCGGCCATGTAGCTTGTACTTCCCATGCAATGCCCAACTCCTGGCCTTCCTCTGCATCCTGGTTCTCTCCTGGCGACTCTCTGGATGAAATGGTACCATCTTCTATCTGGCTGTGCAAGGCAGAGACCTAGAGGGCAACCCGAGGCCCCTGCAGCCCATCTCCTCAGTGTGTTGGCCCTCCTGCCTTGATAGCTCTCAGATTCTCCTCCTCGTTCCTCTTCTACCCCACCCTCTCAGCCACATCTCCACGGTCTGGCACCTGGCCCCCTGTGACACCCTTCTTACAGGGTTCTCCCAGCCATTCCCTCTGCGGGGTTACTGTGCAGCCCCATGTGTGTGGACAGTGTAGGTTCCTAGGCCATTGCAGTAAATCCATGTTGCAGAGTTTGTAGAGTGCAGAGACTGACCACAAACAAATGCTTCTGTATCAGGTGGTGATGGTGCTGTGTGAAAATAAAACAGAAGAGGGGTGATGGAGGACAGTACTGTGTGGGATCCTGTTTGATCTCAGTTGGCAGAGAGACCAATGTAACATCCGAGCAGTGAACTGGGACAGGGAAGGAGTCAGCCAGCTGAGCTCTAGGACATGAGACTGGAACAGCAGATGCAGGGTGCAGAGTAAGAGCAAGTTTAGCTTGCTCAAGGATTGCAGGGAGGCCCTGACTGGGTAGCTCAGCTGGTTAGAGCTTCCTCCCCATATGCCAAGTTTATGGGTTTGATCCCTAGTCAGGGCACATACAAAGAGTCAACCAGTGAGTGCATGAATGAGTGGAACAGCAGATCTCTCTCTCTCTTTCTCTCTCTCTCTCTCTTTTCTCTCTATTCCCCCCCACCCCTAAAATAAATTGAAAAAAAAAAAAGAATTGTGGGAGGCTGAAAATAAAAAGCTAAAATGAGAGGCAGTAAGTATGTATTTGAGACATAAAAACCAAAAAAGAATAGCTACTTGGGAAGCACTGATTTAGGCAGAAACCCAAATAGTGTTCCGATTAGGAGACAAGGCAAGAGATATTTGTAAGAGAGGGAAAGGGAATAATTACATCAACAGAAGGAAGACATTTTTGTTAGTGAAGATAAACTAACATAGTGATGCTAATTCCAAACAATGGTTTAAATTTTCAGTCCGGTATTCATCAGTCCAGTAGTTATGATACCTTCCTTCTTGTTACCTTTGCAAATGGTTCTTTGGGATGCAATATTGCCCCAGGCCCAGTCCAAAGGTTATTTTGCCCAGTTTTAACATTCCAAATATTTGAGGCAGAAGATGTACAAGGTAGTTCCTCTGGGATGGCAGCTCTGGCTCCATTTTAAGTGGCTCCGTTTATATTATTTTTTACACCAGTGTGCACCAGGAGCACAGAGCAGAAGAGGGTTAGGGTTAAGGTTGGGTTTAGGGCTAGGGTAAGGGTTAGGTTTAGGGTTAGGTTTAGGGTTAAGATTAGGGCTAGGGCTAGGGTTAGTTTCTGGGTCCTAGGCTGCACATGGGAATCACCTGGAGACTTGGGGTCAGATTTAAGGTTAGGGTTAAAACTAGGGCTTGTGCTAGGGTTAGGTTTAGGGCTAGGATAAGGGATAGGGTTAATGTTAGGGTTAAGATTGAGACTAGGGCTAGGGTTAGGGTTAGTGTTAGGGTTAGGGTTAGCGTCTGGGTCCTTGAATGCACAGTGGAATCACCAGGACAATTAGGGTAAGGGTTGGAATTAGGGCTAGGGTTAGGGTTAGGGTTAGGATGTGCGTCCTTGGATGCACGTTGGAATCACCTGGAGATTTAGAGTTAGGGCTACTGTTAGGTTTTGGTTTAAGGTTATGGTTAGGGTTAGGGCTAGGATTAGCTTTAGGGTTAGGTTAGAGTTAAAGATAGGGCTAGGGCTAGGGTTAGGGTTAGTTTTAAGTTTAGGGTTAGAGATAGGGATAGGGTTATGGATATGATAAGGGCTGGGGCTAGGTTTAGCGTTAGCTGTAGGGATAGGGCTAGGATCCTTGCATACACATTGCAATCACCTGGAGAGTTAGGGTTGGGGTTAGGGTTAAGATTAGGGCTATGGCTAGGTTACGGGTTAGGGCTAGGATTAGTGTTAGATCTAGTGCTAGTGCTACAGCTAGGGTAAGTGTTAGTGCTAGGGTAGGGCTAGGACTAGGGATAGTGCTAGAGTTAGTGTTAGGGTTAGGACTAGTTCTAAAGGATTAAGAGCTGGGGCTATGGTTAGTGTTAGGTGTACATTAGGGTTAGAGCTAGGGCTATGTTTAGGGCTAGGGTTAGGGATAGGGCTAGGTTTAGGGCTCAGGCTAGGCCAGTGGTTGGCAAATTGCGGCTTGCGAGCCACATGCGGCTCTTTGGCCCCTTGAGTGTGGCTCTTCTACAAAATACCGACTTCTGCGCATGGGCCATGAAGTTTCAATCGCACTGTATGTGCACGCCCGCACGTGGTATTTTGTGGAAGAGCCACACTCATGGGGCCAAAGAGCCGCATGTGGCTCACGAGCCGCAGTTTGCCGACCATTGGCTAGGCTATGTCTAGGGCTAGGGTTAGGGTTAAAGTAAGTCCATCCCTCTGCGTGAGGAGTATAGCAGCCTGGCCAGTGTCGCACACGGTTGGGTGAACAAGGAGGGAGGTTCAAAAAAGGAGGAGGGCCCTGGTGACCAGCAGGAAGTTGTCAGGTGAGCTAGTGCCAGGTGAATAGGCGGAAGTGGTCATGTGATCAAGGGGCAGGGGATGGGTGCCCAGCTGGAAGTGGTTTGGTCAACAAGAAGGAGGGCCTGCCGAAACCGGTTTGGCTCAGTGGATAGAGCGTCGGCCTGAAAGGTCCCAGGTTCGATTCCGGTCAGGGGCATGTGCCTGGGTTGTGGGCACATCCCCAGTAGGAGATGTGCGGGAGGCAGCTGAGCTGATCGATGTTTCTCTCTCATCGATGTTTCTAACTCTCTATCTCTCTCCCTTCCTCTCTGTAAAAAATCAATAAAATATATTTAAAAAAATAAAATAAAAAAAATAAAGAAGGAGGAGGGGCCAGGTGAACAGCCATAAGTGGTGATGTAAACGAGGGGCTGGGGCCAGGTGACCAGCAGGAAGTGGTCAGGTGAACAAGGGCTTGGGGCCAGGTCAACAGCTGGAAGTGGTCAAGTGGATAGGGCCGTGGGGCCCTGTGAGTGCAGAGGAGGGTCACAAGAGGATGCACACGCCCCACCTTCCTGTGGTCTAGACTCTGGATGGCTCCAAGAAGGTCCCTGTCCTCCAGCAAAGGTGTTCCCTGTGAATGACACAGGAAACTGGCCCTCAGGGTCTGGCGACCAGTCAGTGACTCTGGAAGGGACAAGACAGTGCTTCCAGAATGAAATGGGTTTTCAGAAGCTTAACACAACAACCCTTTCCCTGATTTCAAAACCCACAGGCAGGGCAGTCAGGGTCGCAGGACACTCCAGTGTGAGATGCCCCTGTGGTGGGGACAGTGAGGGGTCCCTGGGCTCATGGACCCCATGGCTGCCTGAAGGAGGGCAGGCGGGCCCCTTCTTGATGCCCTCCCCGCTGGTAGGAGGCAGCCTGTGAGCAGAAGGTGAACTGGGGCTGTAGGTGGTAGCCACTTAACGCAACTGCCAGATATTGTGAAGTCCACCCCTCTTTGTGAGAGGCAAAGCCACCTGGTCAGTGTGGCTGAGTGGTCAGGTGAACAAGGGGGTGGAGTCTCGGGAACAAGTGGGACGGCCCAGGTGACCAGCAGGAAGTGGTCAAGTGATCAAGGGCCAGGTGAACAGGCAGGAAGTGGTTATGTGATCAGGGGGCCAGGGCTGGGTGACCAGCTGGAAGTGGTCATGTCAACAAGAGGGAGGGGCCAGGTGAATGACTGGAAGTGGTTATTTGAAGGAGGGGCTTATTTGAAAGAGGGTGTGGGGCCAGGTGAACAGCCATAGGTGGTCAGGTGAACAAGGGCTTGCGGCCAGGTCAACCGCTGGAAGGTGGTCAAGACGGGGCGATGTGGCCACATGGATGTGGAGGAGGTCACAAGAGGATGCAAACGCCCCACCTTTCTGTGGTCCAGACTCTGGATGGCAGCAAGAAGGTCTCTGTCCTCAAGGAAGGGCATTCCCTGTGAATGAGGCAGAAAGCTGGCCCTCAGGTCCCAGCCACCAGTAAGTGACTATGGAGGGGGCACGTCATTTCTCCCAGAATGTATCGGATTTTCAGAGGCTTAACACAGCTCTTTTTCTGATTTCAAGCTCACATGCAGGGCTGTCAGGGCCGCAGGATTATATTCTCTACTTTGAAATCTACTTTGATTTCCCACTGATACAGTGTGACATGCCCCCATGGTGGAGACACCAAGTGTGGGCCCCAGGCTCATGGACCCCAATGGATGTCTTAACGGGGACTATTGTCCCCCTTCTTGTCGCCCTCCCCGCTGGGTAGAAGGCAACTTGTGAGCAGAAGTTGAACACGGGTGCAGGATCTCAGGAACAAGGGGGAGGGCCCAAGTGACCAGCAGGAAGTGTTCACATGAAGAAGGGATTGGGGCCAGGTGAACAGCAGGAAGTAGTCATGTCCACATGGCCAGGTGAACAGCAGGAAGTGGTTTGGGCTAGAGCTAGTGGTAGCATTAGGGTTACGTTTAGGATTAAGTCGAGGGCTATGGTTAGGTTTAGGATTAGGATTAGGGGTTAGGGCTAGGGCAGGGCTAGTGCTAGGTCTAGGGTTAGTGGTAGGTTTAGGGTTAGGGTTAGTGCTAGGGCTAATTTTAGGTGTAGGTTTAGGGTTAGGTTTAGGGCTAGGTTTGGGACTCAGGCTAGGGCTAGGGCTAGGGTTAGGGTTAAGATTAGGGCTATGGGTAGTGTTAAGGTGAAGGTGAGGGTTAGGGCTAGGGCTAGGGCTATGGTTAGAGCTAGGATTATTGGTTAGGGCTAAGGTAAGGCTAGGGCTAGGGCTAGGGTGAGAGTTTGATTTAGGATTAGGGTAAGGCTACAGTTAGGGCTAAGGGTAGGGCCAGGGTTACGGTTAGGGCTAGGAGCTAAGGTTAGGGTTAGGGTTAGTGTTAGGTCTATGGCTATGGTTATGGCTATGGCTAGGGTTAAGGTTAGGATTAGGGGTTGGGGTTAGGGTAGGGCTAGGGTTAGTGGTAGTGTTAGGGTTAGGGTTAGGGTTATGATTAGGGCTATGGCAAGGTTAGGGTTAGGTCTAGGATTAGTGTTAGGTCTGGTGCTAGGGCTAGAGCTAAATATAGGGCTAGGGTTATGTCTAGGGTTAGGGTTGGGGTTAGGTTTATGCTTAGGGTTAGGACTAGGGCTAGATCTATGGTTACGGTTAGGATTAGGGTTTAGGGCTAGGGTTAGGGTTAGTGTTAGATCTAGTGTTAGGTTTAGGGCTAGATTTAGGGCTTGGCCAGGGCTAGAGCTAGGGCTAGGGTTAGGATAGGGCTAGAGCTAGGTTTTGGTTTGGGGCTAAGGGCTAGGGCTAGGGCTAGGGTTTGGGTTAGGGTTCAGACTAGGGCTAGGGCTATGGTTAGGGGTAGGATTATTTTTTAGGGCTAGGGCTCGGGTTAGGGCTAGAGCTAGGTTTAGGGCTAGGGCTAGGGTTAGGGTTAGGGCTGGGCAAGGGATAGGGTTAGTTTTAGTGTTAAGATTAAGGGTATGGCTACCGTTAGGATTAAGATTAGGACTATGGCTAGGTTTAGGGTTAGGGCTAGGATTAGTGGTAGATTTAGTGCTATGGTTAGGGCTAGGGTAAGTGTTAGGGTTATGGTTAGGGTTAGGTCTAGGTCTAGGCCTTGGGCTAGTGCTGGTGCTAGGGGTAGGGCTAGGGTAAGTGTTAGGGTTAGGGTTAGGGCTAGTGCTAGGGCTAGTGCTTGGGTTTGGGTTATGGTTAGGGCAAGGTCTATGGCTAGGGTTCGTCTTTGGGCTAAGCCTAGGGCTAGGGTTAGTTTTAGGGTTAGGGTTATGCCTAGGGTTAGGGTTTGTTTTAGGATTAGTTTTGTGTTGATGTTGTGACAGTATGACACTAGCTTGGAATCTGACTCCCAGTTGTAGTGTTTGTATGGTTTGGTCATATCTTTTAATATACATTAGAGCTAGGTTTGCTTTTAAGGGTGAAATATGCAGCTTCTCAGTAGGGTGCCTGTGTGCTCAGATGTGCTCCATAAATCGTAGCATGTTTGGGGGGCATAGTTATGGGGGGCAATAGCTGAAATGGAAAACAAATACAGGGAGGACAGAGTGGAAAATGCAGGGAGAGGTTTCTCCCATAGCTATTTTCTAGAAATAGAAATAGAGATGTGCAGAATTATTTTCACATAATTGGCATCTATACTAATAAAAGGGTAATATGCTAATTTGACTGGATAGACTGGACATCTTCTGGTCATCCGGTCCTCCTTCCAGGCAAAGCCACAGTAGCGGGGCTGAGGCAGAGGCAGTTAGGGGCAATCAGGCCAGCAGGCAGAGGTGATTAGATTGGAGAGGGTGCAGGCTGGGCTGGGGGACCCCCCCCCCACACACACACACAAATTTTGTGCACCAGGCCTCTAGTATTTACAATAAAGACTGTTTTCAAAATTTCCAACTTCTACTTTGATTTCCCACTGAAACTTTGATATACTATAAATAATATACTCTTGGTCATTGAGATATCAAATGCTCCTCCTATAATTTACTCTGTCCTTGAATATTTACAGGACTCAGGCTAGTTATAGGACATATTTGGAATGGTAGCTGCTCATGCTGTATGATTACAGGACCATGAGGAGGTTTGTCTGATGACTTGAAAGGTCAGAATGAGGGGTTAATTTATTTAACTTGGTTTTCTGTTAATTAATCTCCTTGCATTAAATTTTAAAGCCATTTAGTGAGAATAATCTTACTAGCACTTTTTATGAAAAGGGAAAGGATGGGGAAAATGGGTGAGGCATGTAGGCAGAGTGAGATGGATTGAGATGGCAGGATGGCCAATGCAAACTTTGCCGACTACACCATTTCATCCTGGGTAGTTTGGTATGAGAATTCCTTGCTCAGAGTCTGAATTTAAATCTGGAAATGTCTAGCCTATATTTGCAGGCATATAATGTACTGAGAGGTGCAGTCTCTGAACTAGCTACGATCTTATATGTTGTGGTTTTGTTTTCAGGTTTAAGTTACCACTTACCACTATCTCCACAAGTATGTAGATTGGTATAATCTTTCTGGAAAACAATTTGGAAATATGTTCAAGAACTCTGAAATATTCTTCGACACATTTATTCAACTCTTAGGAATCTCTCCTAAAGTAATCAGCAGAAATTCTGGAAAAGATGTAATAAATGTTCATATTGGTGTATATTCCTTGTAGACACACACACACACACACACACACACACACACGGAAATAGCATGATGTCTAACAAATAGTGAAACATTTAAATGAATTATGGTACATTCCTGAAATAGAATCCAGTGTTTTAAAATATGTCATAAAGAATTCTTGATGACTTGAAAAATGTTTATGCCATGATGTTAAGTGAAACAACAGAGGTGACAAAGCAACATGCAGTGTCATCTATGCTGAGAGGCCTGCCATTGCAGGCACAGGGCTTGGTGTTGATTCAATACCCAGGATGGGCATGTGAGGTGGCCAAGATGAAGTGGCTGACACAACCGGAGGGAGCATTTACTGTTCTTGCCTAGCTAGTGTTCCTCGGCTTTCATGTGGTACGGAAACATCTTTCCTCTGGGCAGCCCATTACACGAGGGTGGGCACAGGACTCAGCACTCCATCTTCCTGCTTCAGTGATGGGATCTTGGGTGAACACGTGGTTGGCCCAGTCAGAGTTCTCCAGGACCTTAGGAAAGATGCACTTGCTAAACTGCTGGCAGAATTGGAGGCTAGAGCAACTGGGGGCCATGGGTGCCTCTGGAGAGGCCCCAACTGAGAATCAGACCCAATTGAGGCACGAAGAGAGAGAGACAGAACTGCTGTGGCCTTAAAAGACGGTGAAGATTCTATTATAATGTTTGTAAATGACTTGAAAATAATGTGTCATTGCTCAGGAACTGTTCCATCATTTTTGTATAGATACAATGTATGGTATTGATACAATACATAAATGTCTGGACTGATAATCTTTGAAGTAACCATTTGCATTATTTCTTGCTGCATTTTTTTCCTACAAGGAGAAAGCAGATACTGTGGGTTTTTGTTTTGTTTTGTCCTAGGAGAGTATGGCAGCAAGGCTGAAACCAGAAGTTGCCTGATGAAAACATCTTCCTTTCTGTCTTTTGTAATTTTAAACCTAAATCCATAGGAGGAGGAGGGTGATTTGGGGACATGGCCAGCCTCACAACAGATTCTGTGATGTAGGAATTACCTCCAGTTTACAGGCTGAACACTCAGACAGTCTGAGGGTGCACAGCATGGTGATGAAACGTGCCTCTGGCACCTTCAAGGCATGTGGGACAGATTCTTCTCTCCTGGAGCTGAGCTAATCCATAGATTCTGGTCCTCTGTATTCATCCACACCGAGGCTCTCGCTTCCCCAGCAGAACCACTCAATGTGAGCTTCTCTTTCTCATTTCCTCCTCTCCATTTCTTATTTAAATTAAAAGGTGCAAAGAGTAAAAAAAAAACAAAAAAAAACCCAAAAAACAAAAAAAAAAGAAAAGAAAAAAAAAAGGTGCAAAGAGTAGGAAGGATCATTCTGGATAGCTTACGTTTCATCTAAATATTATGCACAAGATCCAAATAACAGGGTTATATTCTCTATTTTACACTCATCTGTGGTCAGTTGAAGCCTCTTTTTTTCCCTCAACATTTGCTCATATTTGCCCTTTCTAGTTTTGTTCCCTTATATCAGCGGTTCTCAACCTGTGGGTTGCGACCCCTTTGGGGGTCGAATGACCCTTTCATAGGGGTCGCCTAAGACCATCGGAAAACACATATATAATTACATATTGTTTTTGTGATTAATCACTATGCTTTAATTATGTTCAATTTGTAACAATGAAATTGGGGGTCACCACAACATGAGGAACTGTATTAAAGGGTCGTGGCATCAGGAAGGTTGAGAACCGCTGCCTTAGATCAGTGGTTGGCAAGCTCATTAGTCAACAGAGCCAAATACCAACAGTGCAACGACTGAAATTTCTTTTGAGAGCCAAATTTTTTAAACTTAAACTATATAGGTAGGTACATTGTTATTAACTTAATTAGGGTACTCCTAAGGCTTAGGAAGAGCCACACTCAAGGGGCCAAAGAGCCGCATGTGGCTCGCGAGCCGCAGTTTGCCAACCACTGCCTTAGATGATTCACCTTCTTCTATGGCCAGGATATAATCACACTAAGTAAACTGCTATGGATTCATACTGAGAGAGAATTTTTCTCATGCCCTACTCCTTGAAACCAATTTCAGTTGATTTCCACCCAATTTAGCGATATTTTTTTACTTGTCTAGCCCAATATGAGACTCCATTAATCCCTCAAATATCTCTTGAGTCCTTAGTGTCAGCCCAGTTCTGTGTGCTGGGGATACACATTGTCCTCTGTTCTGAGCAAAACAAAGTACTGCTTGTCTGGGCTTCAGTCTGGGTCCTTAGAGTGAATGCAATAGATTACTAATGATGAGGGTAAAAGCTGACATATAATCATGTTGAATTTACAGAGAGCAAACATATAACTAAATGCCTCCAACTCTCCCATTGCTATAAGGAGAGAGAGAGAGAGAGAAAGAGAAAGAGAGAGAGAGTTTGGAGGGTTATGGGAGGCAACAGCTGAAATGGAAAACAAATACAGGGAGGACAGAGTGGAAAATGCAGGGAGAGGTTTCTCCCATAGCTATTTTCTAGAAATAGAAATAGAGATGTGCAGTTTCTAGTTATAAATTAGGGAAGACAAGAAAAGGAAATGCAAGTTTAATTAAGACTGATCATAAATGGTAAAATGGAGGTTAATATTTTAAAATTCAGCTTTCAATTTAAAAGAGTTAAATTACACAAAAGGAAATTATACATGAAATAGAAGAACAAATTGTTTTGTGATTTTAGAAAAAAACAGTTTATTCGTCACTGTCCCTGGGCACTTTCTGGTTTAGAATAGAAAAGCCATTTCTCTTTTGACCCCAGGAGGGCAAGAACCCAGTGCCTCCAATCCCGCAGCATATGAGTTGCTATTAGTTTGGCAGGTATCTGTGTACATTAAATGTAAACTAAGAATATTGCTTCTCAGATTCAGATAACCTGTGTTAAGCAGTTACCAACTCACTGCTCATTTAAAAAGTTTGCCTAGTATCAGGTTCCATGAGTCTAAATGCTCCTCGATTAGCCTAGGACAGTGATGGCGAACCTTTTGAGCTCGGCGTGTCAGCATTTTGAAAAACCCTAACTTAACTTGGGTGCCGTGTCACATATAGAAATTTTTTGATATTTGCAACCATAGTAAAACAAAAATTTATATTTTCGATATTTATTTTATATATCTAAATGCCATTTAACAAAGAAAAATCAACCAAAAAAATGAGTTCGCGTGTCACCTCTGACACGCGTGTCATAGGTTCGCCATCACTGGCCTAGGACATGGGCATTCTCCACTGTGCTGTCAGTGTCTGGCATAGAGCAGATGCTGTAAATTTTTTGCTGGGTTGAGTGGGACTGAACTAGATGTCAAAGCTGTAGGTAGATGGCAGTATGACATCTTTCTATGCAGCCAGTTAGGAACCTTACACCCATCTCTCTGTGATCTGGGAACAAGTTTCTAAATGTTTCATCGTCTCAACTTTCTCATCTGTAAAATGGGAAACTTATAGCTGCCACAGTTACTGTGAGGATTAAATAAAACAATCTGGATACTTAGCACAGGGCGTGGCTCATTCCTCTCAATGAGTGGTAGTTATATTATGTTGCGTATGAGCACTGCCCACATTCTACAATACAGTTACTATGAGTTGAGAAGAGCTGAGCGCTCTTTAAAGGAAGTTGAATTAAACCCATATTCCACCAACTGAAAAGTTACTTACAAATTAATCACGTCAAAAGATTTTCCCCCCTGATATTTTGGAAGTATGAACTAGTTGACTTTGGGGGGCACAGGCTGAAAGTTGTTATCTCTTTATTAGCTGCACCTCTGCTAGACCCTGCCTGAAACCTCTAGTTAAGATATTTTGGCAGAGGGCAATGGTCTAATTTTGGTGAACGTAATAAAATTGGGTTAAAATGCTCACATGCTATGGCAGTAACCAAACCCCTATGACACGTTGTTGTTAGGTTGGCTGTCAGTGCCAGTACTTCTGGAGGACACAAATGCATGTTGCTTGCACCCAAGTAAAGTTCAAGTCCTAAACAGCCTTCAGAGGAGGAGAGATGTAGGCTCTTCTAGAAGAGTCAGTAGCGGGAAGAGTCCAACTGAACTTTTAGATGGGAGTCATTTCCCTTATAAAGGGAGGGGGGTCCTAAAGGGGCCATTATGTGAGGTCAGGAGGAGTCCGCGGGGCTGGCTCATGGATGAGTCACCCGCCGCACTCTAAGTGGCCTGCAGCCCTACTGTGTGCCTCGGGGCTGGTGCCCGAAGGCGCGCTGCCTTGGGCGCACGCAGTCCGGCCTCCGCGAGGTTAACTGTGCACTGGCCACGCAGGCCTGCCCTCTGGAGATAGTCTCCAGCCCTCATCCGCGAGCCGGCCCCTGCTGGCCCCACAGCCTGCCATCTCTGGGCACTTGGAGTTCCCCGTCCGGCCGGCGGTGGGCGCGCGCCCCGCGAGGCCCGAGCCCGCTGCCGCGTGCGCAGCCAGTCGCCCCGCGGAGCCCTGGGGTCCCGCGGCCTTGGCGCCCGCACGCGCCCAGCTCCGTGCCCGCAGCCTGCAGAGGTCGGTGCGGACTGTGCGCGCGGGGTCCAGGTCGGCCCCACCTGCCAGCACTGCGGCCCCCGGCGGCCTGGCCGCACGCCGGTCCCCGCCGCGGAGGGGGATGGGGAGGGAGGAGAGACGAGGAGTTGGAGACAGACACAGCCTCCGCGAGCTCAGTTACGGCAGGAGACAGACGGCGGCGGGCGGCGGGCGGCGGGAGACTCCCCCCTCCGGCGACGGGAGGCGGGACACCTCCCTCGGCGGCCGTAGCACTGTACCCCCAGCCCCGAGGCTGCGGGCCGGAACGGGGACTAGCAGGCGAGTGCGGCTGGCCCTGCCTGCCCCTGCCCCGCGCGACACCGCAGCCGGCCGGGGATCCCCTGCGAGCCGGGGAGGAGCCGCCGCCGCCGCCACCGCCGCCGCCGCCGCCGCCGCCAGACAGACTGCGAGTCCCTGGGAAAGTGAAAGGGGGGCGGGGAGCGCGAGGGAGGCCGGGGTATAAGGTCCCCGGCTCTTAAAAAGACCCAGCGCGCCGGCCCCCCCGCCCCCCCCCCCCAGCCGCGGCGGCCCCGCTCCCCGCGCCCCTCCCCCGCGCCCGGCACGGCCCGGCGGCCCAACGAGCCGCACTGCGGGCGGTCCCAGCCTCCGCTCCGGAGGGGCGGCCGCAGGTGAGTGCGGACCCGAGGTGGCTGCTGTGACCGTGGCGTCTGGCTCAAGTTCAGCGCTGCGCTGAGGACCGGGATTGGGGGCGGGGGGGGGGCGCAGAGTGGTGGGGACCCGGGGACAGGACGCTCCGGGAACGGGACGTCCGCGAGCCTGCGCCGTCGGCGGGGGCAGAGGAAGCGGCCCAGCACTGGGCACCCTCCCCACCCTGGCGAGTGGCTGGGACACGAATGCCCGGAGTCTGCGAGGCAGTGTCTCAGGTGGGCACGGAGGCCACCCCGGTTGTGGGGACGGGGGTGCTTTGCTGAAGGTACACTGCCGACCCCCACCCCGTTTTCTATTTCCCGGTTCCCCGGCGCGGCTCGTCCTGCGGTTGCAGGACTTAATTCTGCACCAGGAGGCCGGCGTCAGCGGGAGGGTGGCCGCTCAAACTGAGGTCTTGGCTCCCTTGGGCCTCCCGGTCGGGGGGACTGGAGGTCAGAGCCAAGCGGGAACATTGTGCAGGACCTTGCGGGGGAGTTTGCGGAAAGAAAAGGAGGCGGGAGCCGGCATTGCTATGGACCCTTGGACCTGCGGCCCCGGCGTCCCGCAGCCTCACGCCCCGGCACCCGGCATCCTGCGCCCCACGCCCGGCAAACCCTAGGACCTGCCTCTCCCGGCGCTGACCCGGGTTCCCCCGCGCGCGTTGACGTCGGTCGCGGGGCCGCCCGGAGCTCCCGGCATTGGCTGGGAAGTCGATTGTCTCGGGCGGCTGCTGTTACACTTAGGTTGGGTCTCCGAGCTCTGGAGGAAGCAGGCAGGCGTGTGTTGAATTTCTCTCTGACCCTCACGGTGGAATGAACAGGAAGCGACGAGCACCCAGCCCAGGCCCGGCACTTGCCTTTGTTGTGGGGTCAGCCTGCACAGCGGTGAGGAGGCTCCCCGGTGCCCCTGTCCGGTGGGCCGCCCAGGGTGGGGTTGGGGGCGCGCCCTGCAAGTACGCTGCTGGAAGACAGTGAGTGGGCTGGCTCTACTCTGGTTAATTCGCTATGGTGGCAGAGAGGACATTTGCTTGTTTTTAAACTTTTTTTTTTTTTAATTGGAAAAGGAGGAGGCTTCCCAACGTGGCAGATTTTCTGGAGGACGACATGGGCGCGTTGTGGGTGGGTGGCACCTGGAGAAGGCGCATGGGTCAGTGCCCCGTTTCCTGGGTTTGCTGGCAGGGCACCGCGCTGCTTGTCTAGACTGCCAGAAACTCTTTATAGCAAGTAGGGCTTCCTCGCTCCTCCTACCCAGGCACAGGAATGACTGCTGAGTGGCAATGGCCACATAAACCAGCTTAATTTTTATTTTCTTGTCTTTTAATTAGCTAGCATTGGATAAGTTTGATTTGCTTCTTCTCTCTTCCTTTGTGTCCCATCTATTCCCGTCTCTTTCTCTCTTATATTTTTGGCAACTTCTTGTCCCTGGAACCCTCCCCTTATAGTTCAGTGCTCCTTTCTAAATGTTAAATGTGATTGTGATATTGATTGATAACCTACTGTGTGCTTGGCATTGTGGGATGCAAGGTGAAATAAGTTGTAAAGAGTGTTGATTCATAGAGCTACCGTTAATAAGTTTCTTGCAGTGGAGGTGGGTAGAGATGGTGAATAGCTTTGGCTCTTAAAAATATCTGGGTACTGTGGCTGGCGTGGAGGTTGGTGCCTTCCCTCAGGACTAGGGCTGGGAAACTGCTCTTTAAGATGGCCCTTTCCTCTTGTCTGGCTAGCCAAGGAAGGTATTCTCCCATTTGTATTTCCTCTGGAGCTTCAGGACTTAGTATTGAATTACAGGAAAGATTCTGTAGAGTCTGCACCGAGAAGCTGTCATTGCACAAGCCATGTTTTGCATTTTGCATATGCGTATTTAGTCTTTTCTGCTATTTATATTGAGTTTACTGTCATCAGTACATCTGCCTTTATATTCTGCAGAATTCTCTCGGAACACATTCTTTATGTTTAGTAAAGGATCATAATGTCAAATTTGAGTCATTACATAGACAAATGAGTAGATCAGAATATTACCCATGCACATTTATGGATTACAATATTTGGTTTCCTATCAACCCTTGAATGCAGAGCAGTACCTTTTAAAAATGGGAGAAATTCTTCATGATCTTTGGAAGCTTAATTCTTTTGAGAGCTTCCTGTTACTATTGACATTTGAACACACTGTTAGGAATTAGGTGCCAATCTGTAAATGCTAGTAAGGGATTTGTTGTAATGGAATTGTAGCGGCATTCCTCTCTTGATTTAAAATATCCCTCTACGTTTCCAACATTCTGCTGTTGCCCCTGGAAGAATTTGCCCTCATTGGCCATGGTTCTAGTTTGTGTAGGTTTGTATTTATGATGAAGAGGACTATTCCCAGTAGGCTTTGGGGGCTGTCTCTTGAATCCTTTTAGGGCCTTGGTTTGCATGACCACAATCCTGCAGAGGAACCCAGCAGTGCCAGCTGCTTATTTGGGGATTTTGTGCCAGTTTGTTGGATTCAAAGTCCACCTTCACAGCCTCGCCCCCCCCCCCTACCTCCGAGTATATACATACATAGACAAATATTTATTTTCCCCCAACTGCTGTCAGCGTCCTAAGAATAGTTTAGTTGCCTGGCGCCCTGAGAGTAACGGCCCATCTGTAGAGGTGTTTTCCATTTGGGACTGTGCTGTGGTCTTGGTTGACTTAGCAGCTCTGCAGAGCAGCCTTACAGTTCACGGACGCAGTGTTTTATCTGGGCCTCTGGCGGGGCACCTCCCAGCCGGACAGGGGAATAGGGAGGTGAGAGTGACTTTTGCTCTCTGAAGGTAGTTTCTGGGCTGCTGCCAAGGAGAGACCACCAAGCTCTGTCTGGGTCCCTTTGCACTGCCCAGCATGCAGTCAGCCCAGCATTCAGTCACCCTATGGTCTGGGCAGGAGGTGGTTGCTCTGTGTCACCCCGTAAAACCCAAGCACTTGGAGGACTCAGGGCAGGGACACTTGTGACTGACTGGTTAGATCAGCGGTTCTCAACCTTCTGGCCCTTTAAATACAGTTCCTCATGTGGTGACCCAACCATAAAATTATTTTCGTTGCTACTTCATAACTGTCATGTTGCTACTGTTATGAATCGTATTGTAAATATCTGATATGCAGGATGGTCTTAGGCAACCCCTGTGAAAGGGTCGTTCGACCGCCAAAGGGGTCGCGACCCACAGGTTGAGAACTGCTGGGTTAGATCTTTCTGGTAGCCCTCATCATGTTTTTTTTTTCCTCATCTTTCTTCTGAATCTCGGTTTAGGGAGTCTCTCTGATGTGTCTGTCCTTTTGGGTGAGAATTAATAGAGAAAACTCAAGGAGCGATAGCTATGATTATTCCATGTTAACCTGGAAAATTTTCAGAAATGCTTAACACACTTTATATAGGCACATGGCTATTTATATGTGAACAGTAGCAAAATAGCTAAGTAGTCCCAAATTGCCCTTTCCTCCCTTCTTCCTCCTCCTCCCTTCCGCCTTCCATTCCTCCTTTCCTTTTTTTAGGTCTCAGAGAACTCGCCTGGAAGCCACTATTATCTGATGTCAAAGTGACTTTCTGCTACATGGGATTTGTTAGTCTACAATTACACCCTGACCTATATTATGGATGTTCATGGAAGGTGAATCTTAAGTTTTAAAATAGGAATGTAAAGCTTCTGCCTACTATTTGAAAATTTAGGCCACAAGACCTGCCATTTTTTAGGGAGTTTTTTTTTTTTTTTTAAGTCTGGCATTACTTGCTTCACTGTTAAGCCCGTAAGGGAAATAGCCAAGCACCTATACTATTAATTGGATTTATATTTCCAATTAATATTATCTTTTCCTCTATCATAGGAGAACTTGAAAATAATATCTATGCTGTGTCATATCCAGGTGATTTAAGTATGGATTGCTTTTCTTTGAATTCCCACTAAAAATGGTACTTTGGCCTTTTCAGCTGTTTTTGTGAGGGCTTTTCTTCCCACCAAGCTTGTTTTCCAGATAGGTCTTGGAAATTACTAAGAACATAGTTATAAGTTCTCCCTCGATTGGCAGCTGAGAGCTTTCCCGGACAAAAATAAGGCTGCACAGTGCCAAATGGTTGACTTTTCTAGAATAAAAACTCTAAAGGGTATGCAAAAAGTCCTCTGGTTAATATATTGGCATTCCCAGAACCCACTAAAACTCCGGCAGCCTGCCAGACACCACTTAATGAGGATGCAGAATGTCTGGCTCAAATCCCCATGAGCAGACGGGGTGGGAGCTCATGTCCACACCCTTTATTAATTTTTAATGACTGTACTTTTGTTTTGCAGATTTTGTTCTGTAACCCCCCATCATGACTGACCCCCATCATGACTGACCCCCACCATACCCATCTCCCCATCCATTTATTTACTCATTTACTTGGCATTGGAAAAATGTTGAGACTTTTAAGGTTAAGAATCCTGCTGAGGGATCATTTCTGTTTGCATGGGTTCTTTTGTTGTTGTTTTTCTTTCTTTTCCTTCCTTTTTTTTTTTTTTTTTGGAAGGGGAAGAAAGAAAAGGAACAGAAAAGGAGATACTTTTTTAAAATGATGTTTTATTGTGTGCTGGAAAAGAGAAGCATTTATGAAACTTTAAGTTTGTCAGACAGTTTATATGACAGTGCAAGTTGCTGCTTGCCAAGCTCCAGACAGATTGCTAATGTTACATGACAGGGATAAATAAATTACCACTGTCTGCAACGCGCTTGCACTGCAAACGCACTCTGCAGCCAGTGGTGGCCCAGGCGGTGCGCACCCAGGGAGCCTGTTGGCTGTGCAGCTGCAGGGAAGGCCTCTGCCTACTGCTTACAATTCTGTGACTTGGTTCGGAAGTGAAAAGGGTGTGTCCCTCGCTATATTTTTGGCAGTGCTTCGGGGCAGCAGAATCCACGCAGCAGCTCTGTGTCCTTAGTTTTGCTGGTGGCTTTGCCCCCTTACCCTGCCCCCCCCCCCCCGTTTCCTCCTCATCAGGGCATATGGCACCTAGTCTTCCTCGCAGGGACCTGCTCCAAGAAACTAAACTTTGCTCTTAGATGGACCTGCTCTGGCCCGATGGTTTCTCAGAGCCAAGTTTCAAGCTGTTTACAGTTGCGTTCTTTCTGCAGGTGCAGACATTGAGAACAAATTGTCTGAGATAAGTGTGGTGCTGCCCTGGGCGGGGGCTGGGTGGCACTCCTGGGCATAATGTACTTTCATCTCTGGCAATTTGGATAGTCAGCTGGCAGAGTGACAGGTGTAATGAACTTAATGGTCTTGCTCTGGTTGTTAGTGGACACACTGCTCATATTACAAAGCCACCTCCTAAACTGGGCCCCTGCCAAATGACTTGCTCTTCTCTTCGCAGACTGGATGCAGGACCTGGACTACTCGAGCGACATTAAGAGCAGGAATTGGGTGGGTGTGAGCAACATCTGTGTGCCCTCATCCACATGATCCCTAAGTGGATCTAGGATTTCTTTTCAAAGTACGATTGTTCTATCCAGTTTGCAAGAAGGCTCCATCCTGTTCACCCGCCCCTGGCCAGCCATCCTTCCACGTGAGGTGCGGCAGAGGCCTTCTGTGTAAGCGGGTGGACGCCTTGCTTCTGGGGTTTGCAGAAGGGCAGGCTTCCTGCATGCCTTGTGGGTGTCTTTGCAGCAGCGGTCCTCAAACTACTGCCCACAGGCCACATGCAAATACAAATATTGTATTTGTTCCCGTTTTGTTTTTTTACTTCAAAATAAGATATGTGCAGTGTGCATAGGAATTTGTTCATAGTTTTTTTTAAACTATAGTCCGGCCCTCCAACGGTCTGAGGGACAGTGAACTGGCCCCCTGTTTAAAAAGTTTGAGGACCACCATCCTCCAGAGATGGGCTGGGCTCCTGGCCACTGGTGGAGGTATGGCCAGGGATTATTTTCATTGGCCCTCAAGAGTTGGGGAGGGACTTTTCATAATAAAATCTCACTGCTTCTGGAAGGCAAGAGCGGAGAGCCCATAGCTTGAATCCAGGCTGTTTTCAGAAGGGCTCCTGGACCATTGACGCCCCCCCCCCAACCCCCCTCCGCCCCCACCCGTCTTCCACCAGGCACTTGGTCAGAGAATACTAGCAGTGATTCCAAGCACTTGCATATCACTAACTGTGCCAGACTGTTCTTAGGGCTACACGCACATTAACTGATTTAATCCTCACAGCAGCCTTATGACCTAGGTATGGCTTCCATCCCCAGTTTGCTGGATGGCAGCTGGAAGCCCTGAAATTGCCCAGAGTCACAGCTCTTGTAAATAAAGGGTGGAGTCTGATGCAGCCCAAGCAGGGTCCCCCTGGGGTCTGGGTCTTCCTCAGGGACCCCTTACCAGCTGGGTGGAAGGGGACAGTGGCACTTCTCTCTCCTTGTCCCCATACAGTTCCAGTGACTCTATCCAGCCAACAGGTCCCTCCCTTCTTGCTGCCTTGACTGTGGCTCTGGTTTATACTCCCCTTACTTCCCTTCCCCATTCTTATTTCTAACTTTTGCTCTCTGTTCCTATGTTGCCTATGGCAAGAACCTCAGTTTTGGTAATTGAGCCGTTGGTGGCTTTGTTTGGCCACATCAGCCTCCAGTTCCTTGGAAGAAGGTGGTATTCTGCAGTGTTTCTTGCAGACGACGTCTGTTAGTCTTCTGTGGGTGTCAGAGTATTAGGACCTGTTTCCTGGCTGGTGAACTGAGGCTTGTGGGTCTGGGGGTGAGGATGGACCGGATGAGGCCTCCTCCACTTGTCCATTCACTCAGAAGGATCCAGCTTGTTCCAGTACTTGGAACATTTTTGTTTCCCTTTGCTTCTCACATATGGGGGGAAAAGAAGAAAAAATAGTCTTTAAGATTCTCTGTTTTGCTCCATGGGGGCCATAAATTAACCACACATAACATCTGAAGAGTAATATGAAAATATTACACAGTTATTGTACACATTTCACCTCTTGTGAAATATTGTCCATCTTGGACAAACCTAAGTGTTTGAGATTACAGAACCTAAAGTGAGTTCCCAGGAGATGCAGCTTTTTTGGGGTCTGGCAGGACAGCGTTTCAGCGCTTTGCAAAAACTTCCCCAGGCTGTAGGGCTGGAACAGAGATGGAGCCTATCATAGCCTCTGAGCTCGGCCGGGTGGCTGGAATGGTAATGTCCTTCGTATAAATATCTATTACTGTGCCCACATATTGTGAGGATTTCTGATCCTTTGTCACATTTGATCCTTACAGCCCCCTGGGATGGGGTTGGACAAGTGTTCTTTTTGCAGTTGAGGTAAGGCAGGCCTCTGGAAGTTCCGTTCTGGCCTGTGCTCTGTCCTCCAGTCTCCACAGCACTGAGCATCCACATTTTATGTGGCGTGCCCCAGACTGTATCTTAGTCCTCAGCACCAGGTGAAGCCACTCCCATACCTCCTGGGGAGCAGGTGTGAGTACAGCCAGTCAGGGACAGATGTGGGGGCCCAGGGCATGCTGCTGGTCCAGGGCTCTGCCCTCGTTTTCCAAACCTGACTTTTCCATGGAGTCTTCCAGGCCTGGCTGAACCCAGTGTCACCAGTCCTCTCTCTGAAATCCTCCCCCCCGCCCCCCGATTATATACTTATTGAAGATAATCAGGAAAATATAAAATAAAGGAGAAATAAAAAATGACCAAAATTATGGTTCACTACATTTAGAGATGACCTCTGTTAACAGTTTAGTAGATTCTTCCAGGTGTATTTATTGGTTAATTATAAAATCATATAAAAAAGTTATGTACTTTTTTAAAACAGCATTTCATCATAAAATTTTTTTCATGTAATTTAAATATTCTCCAATATAGCTTACTCTATAGTTATATTGTTATTTTTAAAAGACTTGCTTTGGGACATTGAAGCTGTTACCAGTTTTCTCTAGTATAAATAACACTAGAGGCCCAGTGCACAAAATTTGTGCGCTGTGCGGGGGGGGGGTTCCCCTCAGCCTGGCCCGCACCCTCTCGCAGTCTGGGAGCCCTCGGGGTGGGGGGCGGACCTAAGCCTTCAGTTGGACATCCTTAGCACTGTTGTGAGCCTGGCTTCTGGCTGAGCGACGCTCCCCCTGTGGGAGTGCACTGACTACCAGGGGGCAGCTCCTGCATTGAGCATCTGCCCTCTGGTGGTCATTGCTCGTCTAGCGACCGGTTATTCCGCTGTTTGGTTGATTTGCATATTAGCCTTTTATTATATAGAACTACCTTGAACTTAAGCATATCCTCTGGTGAGGGTTTTAAAAAAATATATTTTATTGATTTTTTACAGAGAGGAAGGGAGAGGGATGTAGAGCTAGCAACATTGATGAGAAACATCGACAAGCTGCCTCCTGCACACCCCCTGCTGGGGATGTGCCTGCAACCAAGATACATGCCCTTGACTGGAATCGAACCTGGGACCCTTCAGTCCACAGGCTGACGCTCTATCCACTGAGCCAAACCAGTCAGGGCGAGGATTTTTTTATTTATTAATTTTATAGAGAGAGGGGAAAGTGGACACACACACACACACACACACACACACACACACACACACACGGAGAGAGAGAGAAACATCGATGTGAGAGAACATGGATTGGTTACATTCTGTACATGCCCCAACTGGGGGTCGAATGCGCAACCTAGCATGTGCCCTGACTGGTAATTGAACATGCAATTTTTTGTGTACAGGATAATGCTCCAACCAACAGAGCCACACCAGCCAGGGCTACATTGAATGTTTTGATGACATCCTTTGAATAGATTTCTAAGAGGGAAATTGGGGGGCGGGTGTCTAAGAACTTTGAGAGGTTCCTCCAAAAGTATTACCAGGTTACTTTTCAGAAAGGATGGCACACTTTACACTCTAGATATGAGGGTGGCTGTATCCTTGGCAGTGCTGAATATTATTATTAAAAAACCTTTGCAAATTTGTCAGTAAAATGGTATGATATTTAAATTTTCCTTCCCAGTTTTTTTTGATTTAAAAATCTGGGTTTATGTCATCCGGGTCATAGGTGAACAGTTTGCTGTTTGTGAGAGTTTTGTCATGGGCAAATGCAATGATGTTATAGTAGATGATCTCATCAGGAGGGATAAGACCTTTGTGCTATTTTAAATTTAAATTAAATTCTACTCAGGCAAGTTAAGGTCACGAAACAGCCTAATGATATATTTTTAAATAAAAGTACAGGATTTCATGGCCAAGGACTGCACCTGGTCTTTTCCCACTATACTGACCCTTCCTCATAGGGGCATCTTGGACTCACAATAGAGGGATGAGGGCCAGGAGAGGGAGTGGATTCAGCATCCAGTTGCTTAAAATGCTGTGTGACATCTTGTTCAGCCATCTCTCTCCATTTTAAATGTCCGCTTTTTGAGATTAAACTTTTCCCTAGCCTTGTACCCAAGGATGGCGACATAAAATCCATTCCCCTAATGTTTCACTTGATGGTTGTTGATGCTCAACACTTAATGCTGGTGCCCACTGTTGCCTGTTCTTCACTCTTTCCCTCTACAGATTTGGTAGAGTTTTCTGCTTCTGGCCAAGGCCTGAGCCCTTTCAGAGTCACATGCAGCTATTAACAGTGTCTGGCCTCCTAAGCTGGTTACTTCTGAAGCTTGAGAGAAAGGAAAAGTCACTTTAGTTGGTTGCCATTATCTAAAGGTAGGTCAGTTTTGTGTTTTTCAAAGGCAGCCTTTTCAGTTGAAAGGTTGGGACTGGTTGGAGGGGAGTCCACTTACAATGCTGGTTGGAGGGAGCGAGATGCAACACCCCCATTTTGAGGGCTAGTCCCAATTAGCTTGTTCTATTCACATGCATCTGTACGCATCCATTTATTCAGCAGGTGTGGGTGCTCAGGGGTGCATGCTGGGAGTGTGCACCGTCTGTGGCATGGCCCCGTGAGCAGCGTGCAGGGTCTCTGGGGCCCTGGTGGGCACTGCTCTGCCTCTGTGCTCAGGCGAGTCCCAGCACTCCAGGCACAGATGGTGGGGAACTCCGCTTGAGCAGTTGGGCTTGGCCCACATCTCTCCCCTCCTGGCCACACAGTGTACCACACTCTGCATTCCCAGGTGCAAACCTACCTTATTTGTGGCTGGCGGTGCCAACAGTGCCAAGGACTAGAAGATGGAGTGTGCAGTGGTTCGTTCAGTGGTGGGAGGGCCAGCTGGTGGCCATGCAGGTGGTCTGGCCAGCAAGGGTTGGACATGGTCTTCAGGGGAGCAGCCTGTGCAGGGTCCCTTGCTGGGGTGGGTGGGAGGTTCCCAGGGGAGTTACATGCTAACGATGTTATGGAACAGGTTTCTGGAACATTGGCTCAGTGCACTTTGGGTGACTGAAAAATACAGCGCGTGTCCTTTCCCCCTGTTTGCTGTTGGCTGATGTGTGCAGGACTGACAGACTTATGTTTAATTTGACCTTGCTGGATTTGGCGTGTGCCTTCAGCAGAATGAGAAAATGCCAGAATGCGTTTCTAGTAGGGACAGAGGGCCTTTTCGGACATAAGGCGTGCATGATTTCAAGGGTGCAGGCAATGTTTACAGTTGAATGACTCTATTGAACATTTGTTTCTCTGCTACTTTGGCTGTTAATAAAAATATTACATCCTTACAGAACGCAGTTTTCATCCTATTGGTGCTTAAATATGAGACTCAAAATCTTTTACTTCCAAACTAGAGGTCCTGAGATTAAACATTTTTTCATCTGAAGAGTAATATAAAAATAGACAGTTATTGTACATGTAGAGTTACAAGTACATAATTTATGTAGTAAATTTAGACCAGAGAAATCATGATATTTGTTTTCTGACAAAGTTGGACAGTAAATGGAGTAGGAGTACCCTGGCCAGTGTAGCTCAGTTGGTTGGGTTTCATCCCATGCACTGAAGGGTTGCTGGTTCGATTCCCGTTGGGGGCACATACCTGGGTGGCTGGCTTGATCCCCAGTGGAGGGTGTGCAGGAGGCAGCTAATCGATGTATGTTTCTCTCTCTCTTCTCTTCTCCCTTCCTCTCTCTCTAAAAAATCAATTAAAAATCATTAAAAAAATTAAAATGGAGTGGGAGCATTAGTTATTTAATGGAACTCTTAGTGCTTTACTTTGTAATATGAATCCTTGCTCTTTCACTGTGATAACCTGTTTTATATATTGGAATTTAAGAGTCAGGCATGCCTAAGCAATGGCTCCCTTTCTGGCATCTGCCATGGAGCAGACTGTGCCACTGGACCCACCCGAAAAGGCGGCAGGCCTGGGAGGCAGCCGCCTGCAGCAACTTGCTGTCCCCAGTGTGTGTGGAAGGATCTGAGCAGATGTCCTGTCTCCTGGTTTTGAGGAAGGTTTTGCCATAAGGGCTTTTCTTTTTTCGTCTGCCACTCCTAATTGTGTCTTCTGGGTTCTTGTCCAGCCATGTCCTGGAAGGCTGTTTGACTGTGGAAAGTCAGTTTGCCCTTCTCTAAAACAACTAATTGCCCACCTGTTAGGTTTTGAAGAGGATTAAATAAGATCATGTATATACACACCAGCTGGGAGAGGTCCAGTGCACTATGCTCAATAAATGGCGATTATAAATGCTCAATAAATGGTGATTATAAAGTCAAATAAATATTTGTGAAGTGCCCAGCCAGCCTGGTGGGGTGGACACACAGCTCCTGCCCCCTGGGGACTTGGAGACCCAAGGAGAAGATAGATTATGCGGGCAGTTTACTAGTATAATCAAGTCTCTGGTTCAGATTGGGAATCACCATTTATGCTATTAGGAAAGGCTTTGTACTTGAAGAGTGAGGCCGCTGGGCCTAAAGGGCGGTGAGCTCTGATGGCCTCGCTCGTTCTCTCCCTTCCCTTTCCTTCTGCTCCACATCCTTAACGAGCACTGACGGCCAGGCACTGCCCCTGTCCCCACCCAGCTGCTGCACGGGTGATGGCCTCCCTGGGGAGGTATAAGGGCTGGGGAGCAGGGGGACTTCCCTGTCTACTCTGGTCAATCAAGGGAGACTTCACGGACAGATTGGCTTTGGGCTGAGACTTGGTGAAAGAACAGAGTTTTGCCAGGTGGACAACAGGGAGAGGGTGTTCTCCATCGGTGACTTCCAGAGAGCTGTGTGCACTGGGGTCTAGAAGACAAATTCTGGAGCTTTTAATTTCTATGCATAATGTGTACGATGCACTATTACTCTAATACATGTATGTAATTTATAAATAAATACACGGTGTTCCCCAAAACATGTATATACACTTTTAACAGCTGATAGCTCAATTGATGTTTCTTTCTTTTCTGCCAGAGTAAGTTTTGAACAAAGGAAATTTATCCTAAAATGCTACTGGAAGTGTGAAAAGGCAGTTGAAGTACAAATATTGCCTTTATAATTATTCAAAGTGTATATACATTTTTTGGGGACCCCCCCAATGTATACGCACTTTAACAGCTGACAACTCACTTAATTTTTACTCCTTTTCAGGTTTAACTGATTTGAATAATGGGTGAAACCAGACTAAACTTTGAACAAAGAAAATTTATCCACTAGACTTTTTTTATGGGGATACATAAAATATAAAGTTTATAGTACAAAACTGGTAACAGTTGATGAATTGAGGGCACACAAATACCAAACAAAATTATTCTTGATGTTTGCGATTTCATTGCTTCTTGTTATCAGCAGTGCCTGGACCAGAATGGTTATCGGTTTGAAAACAGGCATTGACAAAAAAATTATTAATTTGTGTAGATTCTTTTAAAATTTGAAAATGACCTGTATGTTAATAAACACTGACTTTATAGTCATTCAAAGTATGTATACATTTTTTTGGAACGCCCTATATACATGTCCCATGTGTGTGTGTTCACACTTTTGCTGATAGGAGTATATGATTTAAAAAATTGGGGGACCACTCTAGCTGGTTTGGCTCAGTGGATAGAGTGTCGGCCTGTGGACTAAAGGGTCCCAGGTTTGATTCCAGCCAAGGACACATGCCTGGGTTGTGGGCTCGATTCCCCCTCTCCCCCCCCCCCGCCCCCCCGTAGGGGGCGGGCAGGAGGCAGCCAATCAATGATTCTCTCTCATCATTGATGTTTCTATCTCACTATCCCTCTCCCTTCCTCTCTGAAATCAATTAAAAAAAATTGGGGGACCATTGGGACCATGAGAACACGTGTTCAGAATAGGGGCGAGAGGGAGCAGCCTGAAGGGTGAGAGGCAGCAGCCTGAAGGGTGAGGAGGGGGCTGCTTATTTCACTTTGTCTAAGTGATGCATATAGTTCCTGCAATTTAGAACCTTGTGCCCTACCCCAGGGACAGGAAACCGGCCTCTGCATCCGAGTTAATGATGGAGACAGAGGCCAGGTGTCTGCTGGCTTTTCCTGGTTTGGACACAACTATCAAGGACTTAGGTATCGTTCAATAGTTAAGGTGGCAAATGAAGTGCTTTCTGATCTCCTTGGGCCATTGGTTCATGTGATCAATAGGCAGTTGCAGCAGTGAGTTTGGAGGCCGGCTTCTGCTCCATGGCCCCACCTCTGAGGAAGGCACCTGCCCTGAGGGACAGTGCTGATGAGATGCTCCCCTCCCTCCGTTAAGAGGGAGCTTGTCTTCTGCACCAGTTCGAATACACCCTCTGCTGTCGGATAACAGGGCGCTGCGATCCCTTAGCTTCCTTGGCTTGTTCACTGAGGAGAGAAGATGGCAAGATGTCAGCCGTCCCTTCTGGCTTGTTCTTAGGGTTGACAGAGGGGAACGGTGAGCAGAGCCCAGCAAAGAATCTGACGGCTGCTTCTGAGAGCCGGCTAAAGAACAGCTCTCCGTATTTGAAATACTCCATTTGCCGTCGTTTCTGGTGCGGTTTTATGGCAACTTTTTTATGGCAACTTTCTCTAGGCACGCCGCGTTTGGGTACTTGGTCTCCCTACCTCAGAGCTGGCCTGCCAAGGAAAGCTGCGGGGAGGGATGGCCAGGCTCAGAGTCGCCCTTCAGTGGGGCCTGTCAGGGAACCAGGCACCTTCTGCCCACCTCTGGAGAGCTTAGAGGCAGAATTCTGTTGCATGTATTGGATTTGGTTATATATTTACATAGAGGATTTTGCCTTGGAACTCGGAACTCCAAACTCATATCTAACTGCCTAGTGGGCATCTCCAGTGTCCAATGGGCATCTCCTGATCCCCCACCCTCCCACTGCCCCCTTGGTTCCTCCACACCTCCACCTCACTGTCCCATCTCAGTAACTGCATTCCCGCTGGCCCAGTGATGCAGGCCACACATCTTGGAGGTCTCCTTGACTCAGGCCATCCACAAATCCTCTTGGTTCTGTCCTCAAAGTCTGCCCCATATCTGATCACTTGTCATAGCACTACCGCTAGCAGCTCAGTGTGTCCCTTCTCCCGGCTCATGCTCTCCTCCTACCTCCCAGCCATTCCAGTGATCGCTCTGCTCCTCTGCCAGGCAGGGGCCAGGTAGCCCCACACGTCTGTCCCCTCCCTTCATTCAGGCCTTGGCCAGGATTCTCTCCCAGGGAGGCCATCCCTGACCATGGGCCCTGCCGGGCCCCGGGCCCGGTTTTCTCCAGCTGTTCCACAAGTACGGGTTGTTACCTTTCCCACTGGAAAGTAAGTGCAGGAGACAGGCGTGTAGCCCAGGGACCACGGCCACGTGACAGAAGGCAGGCAGCACTGGGCACAGCCTGGGGAGGATGGTGGGCAGCGTGGCATGTGCAGGGCTCGAGGCTCCAGGCTCAGGGTGAGCTGTCTTGCTCCCTTCTCCCTCTCGAAGCCTGGGTGGGGCAGGTGTGGGTGCTGGGCATCTCAGCTTAGTCACCTCTGGTCAGGTCAACCTTAGTGTGGATAGAGCATCCCCCTGGCAAGGCTCAGGTGTAGCCCCAGAAGTGAAAGGGATGAGCATCCCCCTGGCAGGCACATCTCACTGACATCAATGCCATCGCCATCCCTGCCGCCCCCCCACCCCCTCCCTTCGTGGTCTTAGGTTTTTCTACTCACTTATCCTTAACATTTTACTTATTTCCCTCCCAGAGTAAACTACCTCCTAGGAGTCAGGAGAAGCAGTTGTTTTTCTGGACGAACTCTTGCACTCCACCTCCTCTCCCCCCTTGCAAATTCAACTTGCTGGCTAAATAAATCATGGATGAATTAGATACTTTTTATATGTTTCAAACAAATTAATCAAACTGTAAAAGGTCATCAGATTTATTGATTTTATTGAAATCTTCAGAGGTAGATGTTTTCTGTTTAGATAAGGTTTCTCTGTTATAAGCTTGGTTTCCCCTAAGCTGTTTTCTTCTCTTTTTGGGATCAGGGAAAGTTCAAAGTAGAGAAAATTATGGTCTATGAATCTTTCCCCCCCATTTCTTCACAGAAGACAGTTTGACAGTTCCCTGGAAGTTTGACTCATCTTCTAGACATCTGACTGTGCTTTTATTCTGGTATTAGAGATGTCTTCTTGACTCTCATTTTGCTGTCTTGGATTTAAAACCCACAAAGATTAGTAACCAATGGGACAGGGGAAAACACCCTGAGTGAGACAGATTCCAAGCAGTGGTGAGTAAGACAGCAGTTCACTCGCAGCCCACGTGTGACAGCCTTGCCTGCAGATGAGAAGGTCAGCCTTGGGTGGGTCAAGGTCTTTCTTCTGCAGGCTTTTCTTTCTTTTTTAAAAATATTTTTATTGATTTCAGAGAGGAAGGGAGAGGGAGAGAGAGACAGAAACAATGATGAGAGAGAATCATTGATTGGTTGCCTCCTGCACGCCTCCCACTGGGGATGGATCCTGCAACCCCGGCATGTGCCCTGGACCAGAATTGAACCCGGGACCCTTTAGTCCTCAGGCTGACGCCCTATCCACTGAGCCAAACTGTCTAGGGCTGCAGGTTTCCTTCGGCCTCCCATCCAGAGGGCCCACCTGCAGTCCTGCCCTGACCAGTGATGGTACATGCCCACCCCAGGTTGGCTGGGGTTTCCTGAGGGCTAAGCTCCAATCTTTGCCTCTATTAGGAATCTCTGGTTTGACTGATAACGGCGCACACCCCATCACCCAGAAAACAGACTGGAGGAATTGTACCAGGCCATTACAAATAGATGTTTTCCAGCCCTGGCCGGGGTTGCTCAGTGGTTTGAATGTTGGCCCTAAGGGTTGAGGGTTTGATTCCTGGTCAAGGGGTTGCAGGTTTGATCCCCTGCCCTGGTGGGGGCTTGTGTGGGAAGCAACCAATCGATGTAGCTCTCTCACATCCATGTTTCTCTCTCTTTGTCTCTCCCCTTCCCTCCCTTCCACTCTCTCTAAAAATCAATGGAAAAAATATCCTCTGGTGAAGATGAATAAAAAAAAAACAAACAACAACAAAAATAGATGTCTCCAGTGTAGCACTATGGGTGATGTAAACAAAATTCTATCTTTTCCATTTTTCCTACAATGATCATTTTTATACTAAGGACACTCCCGGTTTTTTATTTCCTTAAGGTGTGGAAAAAAAAGTCAGTTTTTGAAAAACGGTGGAAAACAATTTGATGTGTGTCTTTTTAAGCATTTTGGAAGCGCGATGGAGTTGCTATGGGGATGATAAGGTTTACTCTCTACAGAGCGTGGTTCCATCTGGCACCACATGCTCCCTGAGCAGAGCTGGGCAGTCCTACACAGCAGAGTTTCTCATTAGATGTGGAAACAATTACCCATACGATCTCGATTCCATCTTTCCCCCCTCAAGTCACCATTTAGCTTTGATCTACTAGCAGGAACACAATTCTGGGCTGCATTCCACAGCCTCTGACTGCTCTGTGCCTGTCCCCACCTGTGGGACTTGGTGCGTTACCTATGTCAGAAAGGGTTTCTGTCTTCGAGGGTGGAGTGGATGTATTTCCTGAACAGGGTGCACAGCGTCGTGCTTTTATCACAGTTGGAGTTAATTTTCTTTTGCAAAAGTGCTGACATCTCTTTCAGAGCCACTGTTTTTATTTCCCTTTGCTTTGCCCCTTGAAAGCATGGTCTTCCCTTCATACACTTGCTTAGAGCCAATATGGTCCCATCTCAATTAGAATCTTACCTAATAATAGACAAACATGTAAATTGACCGTCCCTCCTCTACGCTCACCAGCCAATCAGGAAAGTATGCAAATCAACCCAATGGAGGTGGCAGCACTTGCCTCCTCATAGGGTTATTGTGGCTGTCAAATATGGTGGTTAATTTGTATATGTAGGCGTGAAGTGGTGGAGCAAAGACTGAAGGCTCCGGCCTGGGTCCCGGGTGCCGGAGGAAAACCGGTGCCGGCAGCCAGTGGAAGGGAAGGCCTATTGCACGAATCTCTTCATGCAACGGGCCTCTAGTAAGGTTATAACATTCTGTGCTGGGGTCATGGTGGAGACATAATACATGCAAATAAAGTTCAATTTCAGTGTGAAAAGCAGTAGGCTTTCTCTTTGTTTTGGTCTTTGGTCATCATTGGAGGACTTGTAGGGCTAACGTAGTGGTGCAGAGCCTGGCTTGGGGATGCCAGGCAGCCAGCTGGTTGGAATTGGGTGGCATTCTCAGAACCCTGGTGGGGGCCTTGGACTACATACCCGGGGGACCCCCATACTGGTGTTGCTCTTGCTCTCATTTTAGGGATGTGGTCTTAGGCCAGTCTGAGTTCCGGTTCCCTCACGTGGGAAATGGAGGTGGCAGCACTTGCCTCCTCATAGGGTTATTGTGGCTGTCAGATAAGATGGTGCAGGTGTCTGCTTTGTAGTAAGGTGCATTGCCCCCATGTCCTGACCCCTGGTCACTGGGTATCCTGCCCACTCTTTCTGGTTATCTGATAGCATATCTGGGGATGGGCTGTTAGCGCACCTATAGATTCTAGTTTAAATGCCTGGTACAAAGGAAGGTTACTGTGATTGATGGGCTCCTGGACAATGACCGGCTGGCATGCCAGCTTGTTTGCCGTGGTGACAGAGGTGATACTTTCACTCTCAGCCTCAGGGCCAAGTGGAGTTAAGGTGCTTCTGCTTAATGGAAAAAGCAGTTGGAAGACATTCAAGAAATATGGGTGCTTGTTCCTAGCTCTGTCCCCAGGTAGCATTGTCCCCAGAGCAACTCAAGATCCGATCCTTCAGTTGCTTGACTGCCCTGGGCATTTGGAGAGTTGTTCGTTAGTTAAGAGAAGAGGGTGAGTGAGAGAGATGTGCCAGTAGACAGTCCACTAACCTGGGTTCCAATCTCTGCTGAAATGGGCACCAAAGTGTCCTGGAGAAACTAAATGAGATGGTGCCCGGGGTGGTGCCAGCACACAGCAGGTGCTGCAGGTCTGGTAACTGCTCCTGTGTTTGGAGCCAGTGGCTGCCAGACTACTCAGCGAAGGCCACTGTGGACGCATTCAGCCCAGGACCCACTAGCCCCCACTCCCGCCCCAGCAGAGCTCATGTGGCAGTTTCTGTACGGAGTGTGAGCATAAAGGTCGCTGCTCGTAGCTGAGGGTTGGACAGAACATTTGTGTCCTGGGTCCCAGCTTGCTGGTGGGGGGCCTAGGGGGAGAGGAGAGGATGCTGAAAATGTTAATGCAGCTAATCCAATGAGATTAGCCTACTGAGCTACAGGATCGGAGGGGACAAAGGGTATTGAAGGGACCACTTAGAAGTTTAAACAGACTCAGTTCTCTCTTTTCACCTACCTCTTGTGTAAGGATTTCAATAGCTCCTAAATGAGCTGGCCTGAATGGCAATAGCGCCCTTTTAAATTCTAATTAGCTTGTGAATTAACTAGTATGAATTTTTATTAGTCAGGATGAATTACAGGTATTAATGATTGTGCGGGTCTTAGAGCAAATGAAAGTAGTAGTTATCCAAAGAGGTTTTCGGCCAGCCATCCGCCGAGGGACTTTAAATAGTCTCAGAAAGGCTGTGCTCTCTTTTCATACTGCATTCTTTACCCATTCAATCCCGGACTGGAGCAGTGTGGAGCGGGGACAAGATGTGGGCCCCTCACTCTCCTTGGTGGCCCTGTGAGGAGAGAAGCCCGCATAGCTGGCTGGTGGGACCCCAGGCGCTCTGATGTGCGCCACGCCTGCGCCTGTGGTTGCCCCACCTTCGCCACTAGCAAAGGCTGTGGCTGTAGCTGTCCCTCCCAAGGCTGGCTGTGACCGGCTCTGGGCTGTACTTGTATGTTTGCAGAGGGTGGCGCTGCAGGCCCTCCCCATGCGGGTGTTGGGGGCTGCTCCTGTTTGGCCAACGAAGGGAGTTCATAAACATGTCACTATTTCTTTGGCCTTGCTGTTTTCAGACAGCCTTGCACATAGAAACTCATTGTTCCATAGTTAAATTGGTGGTGTTTTAAAAGACCCAACCCAGACCCATTTCGGTGATGGAGATGGGTCACACACATGGTCAGGGGGCTTTGGGAAGAGTCTCAGGTTCATTTACAAGCAGACCAGCTGGGATGTCCCAGCCTCATGGGGTCCAGCTGCTGAAAGCTCAGCTCCTGGTCCCGCAGGTGCTATGAGCTGCAGGCTCAGTCCTTTCCACCCCCTCCCAACCCCTGACCCCACCACATGCCTCTATCCTTCTCCAGGCTTGCACTCCCTACACTCTTGGCCTTCCTTGGGGCTCTTGGATTGGAAGGTGCTACCTTACCTTCCCTGGTCCCTTGAGGCTCTCCAAGGACTTGCCAGCACCCTAGGTTGGCAGGTTCCCCTCTCTCCCCAGTGCTTTCTCAGAGTTTGATTATAGTTTGTATGTGTGTGCTTACACTCGTGTTTGCATGCATCGTGTGTGCACGTCACACCTGCCTTCCCCACAGACCACGAACTCTCAGCCATCGAGGTGTGTATTGTGTCCTTTTATATTCCAAGTACTCCACATAGGGACTGGTACATAGAGGTTTTCTGTGACTGTGGGGAGAATGGCTAGATGCGACACAGTGGCATTGGGGATAATGGCAGTTTATGGTCTAGTCCAGCCGTGGGCAAACTACGGCCCGCGGGCCGGATCCGGCCCGTTTGAAATGAATAAAACTATTGAAAAAAAAGACCGTACCCTTTTATGTAATGATGTTTACTTTGAATTTATGTTAGTTCACACAAACACTCGATCCATGCTTTTGTTCCGGCCCTCCGGTCCAGTTTAAGAACCCATTGTGGCCCTCGAGTCAAAAAGTTTGCCCACCCCTGGTCTAGTCTCATGCGTTTCCCCTAAAGAATTGGCCCTGCTTTGGCAGACTTAGTCACCTGCTTCTGTATTTGTGTCCTGTTGGGCACCTCATGTGGCACCGTGCTAGTTTATGAGGACCCAAAGATGCGTGAAGTTGCACACTGGCCAAAGTGCTTCCTGTGTGATTTCCATCGTTGTCTGTGTGCGCACCAGTTCAGCCAGAATACTCTTCAGGGGCAGCCTCACAGAGGCCCTCCAGCAATCCGAGCGTTCATCCTCACTCTGCGAAAGCGTTAATGCTCTGTGCACTGAGATGTGGCAGCGATCTCTCCTGGAGATAGACGTAATCTTGGTTAAATCAGCTTCGGCGTGGTTGGACTGTGTGTGTCTGAGGGACACACATTAGGAGCAGAGGAAACAGTCACGAATTCCCTCCCAGAGGCCTTCCTACCAAAAGGCTGCTATCTGTGGGCCTTGATGGCAAGCCAGCCTCGCAGCTTCTAACCCTGAAGCGGCGCTGCAGAGTGCTATGTCCTTACTAGCAGAATGCTGCGCCTCCACCACCGCCCCCTGTCCACCTCGTGATGGGGCCTTCCGGATGCTGGTTCCCTGGGACATTATTAAGGTTATCCTACATCAAAGCCACTCTTGCTGGAGGGTGAGGGTCTAAACACAGCTCCTCTGTTGCCTGGCGTATCTTTGTGTTTTACTGTAATTAAACATAAATGTTGCAGGGGTGAGGTCGTAGAGACTCTCATGTACCGCACAGGTCAGAGTAGGATGAGTAGCGGACAACTGTCATTGGCACCTTCTGCCACTTGCAGGAGACAGGATAGCCTGGTTATGATGTCTGCTATGCCTCCTGCTGCCTGTCACTTTCTGCTGTGGGAATAGGGCTCAGGCCCCAGGTTTTAGTTTCATCACTTTGAAGAGTAGCTCAGACGAGTGTTTCTACCAGAGACTATATCCCATAGGATAGTGGCCGGCAAACTCATTAGTCAACAGAGCCAAATATCAACAGTACAACGATTGAAATTTCTTTTGAGAGCCAAACTTTTTAAACTTAAGCTATATAGGTAGGTACATTGTTATTAACTTAATGAGGGTACTCCTAAGGCTTAGGAAGAGCCACACTCAAGGGGCCAAAGAGCCGCATGTGGCTCGTGAGCCACAGTTTGCCGACCACAGTTAGGAGATCTCAGACCAGCCGTGGGCAAACTTCGGCCCGCGGGCCGTATCCGGCCCGTTCGGCTGTTCTATCCGGCCCCGCGGAGCCGAAAGAGTGGAGGGTTCTCTTGCTCTCCCCTCCGCTCCTTCACCACCAGCAGCGTTAACATGGCAACGTCGGGAAACACGGCCACAGTTCCTTCTTCTGAGTCCAGTTTAAGAACCCATTGTGGCCCTCGAGTCAAAAAGTTTGCCCACCCCTGTCTCAGACTCATTCCTCATGTACCAGCTGCATACTGTTTATTTCTTTATGCATGCCCAGCTTCCTTTCAGAAGTGATTTAAAGACATCGACAAAATACTTATAATGTTAAAAAATAATAAGAGATGGAGGGTTTTTAGGAAAAAGAATATGAATTTGAACATAGCTTTATTAACCCAAGTATTTCAGACATTGACTTACTAGGATCCTTTATTTACAAGTGTCCAGGAAAGTCCATTGAAACAATTTTGTTTAGGATTTTAGTATTTCAAGTTTTCCCAATAGAAGTACATTTCAAGTCACCCCAATACCAGCTTACATTTCTTTCACAGTTAAGTGGGTAAGGTTTTAGGAGGCCACTTAGTTAGTGTTTTGGTTCAGGCCTGGAGCTGTGTTTGCGTGATTAGCGACATCTAATTATGGAAGGGCAGGCAAGAGCTGTGTGGACTTCATTCAGATATAGCAAAACTACCTTCAAGCACTTGCTGATTATTTTCATTAAGAAATGGATTTTTCAGAACGGCAGTACAGAGATTGATAATATTTTACTTCTTAAAATGTGATAATCATTGAATACTTTGTAGTTTACATAGTATTTAGAAAAAGAAATAAGAACTACATGCAAAAGGTGTACTGTGTTATGAACTCTAATAAAAGTAATTTTCAAGTAGTTTATTTTAATCTCATCCAACAGTTTTGCTTGGCCTTCCCCTCAGCTCTGACCTCACTTGTCCCGACTTAATTTCAGTTGTTAAACAGTTAGAGCCCCGTTAGCTCCAGATTATCGCTGTCATCCTAGTTAGTCATCTTATTTATCGGGAGCAGCAGTGCTGGCAGCTCCTTTGCTTTCTCTCCATTTCGCCGGGAGCATCTCATCTGCTTGTCTGGGAGGCGTAGTTAGCGCTCCCGGTGTGCGCCCTGCGTCTTTGTGCCTTTGTTCCCACGGCCATGCTCATGTCTGCGTCCCCTGTTGGAGGGTCTCTGAGCCAGCTTTTATGCTGGAAGCACTTAGAGCAGTGGTTCTCAACCTTCCTCATGCCGCGACCCTTTAATACAGTTCCTCATGTTGTGGTGACCCCCAACCATAAAATTAGTTTCGTTGCTACTTCATAACTGTAATGTTGCTACTGTTATGAATCGTCATGTAAATATCTGATATGGAGGATGTATTCTCATTGTTACAAATTGAACAGAATGAAAGCATAGTGATTAATCACAAAAACAATATGTAATTATATATGTGTTCTCTGATGGTCTTAGGCGACCCCTGTGAAAGGGTCGTTCGACCCCCAAAGGGGTTGCGACCCACAGGTTGAGAACCGCTGACTTAGAGTCTTTGTACCTGACCACAGCTGATCTTAATTTCCCAACCAGACCATGTTTTCTTTGAGAGCACTTTACAACTCAGCTTTCTAAAGGGGGAAGGCCACCTTTCCGTGTGTCCGCGTGGTGTGTGGGGGCGGGGCCCCACTGGAGCTGTCCCTGGCCTCTGCCACTCTGGCTCTTAACCTTGGGCCCTTACTAACTTCTTTAGTGGGCATAAGAACATCTCTCAAACTGTGAGGAGGGAAAATGATACAATGTGGAGACAGCACTTGAAATTTTACATCAGCATCCATCCATCCATCCATCCATCCACCCATCCATCTGCCAACCCACTTACCCACCCATCCATTCATCTACCCCACACAATTCCACCCACCTATCTAGCTGTCACTTATTAAATTTAATTGCCAAGTACAAATTATATTAATGGTAGGGTAAAGGCCCCCGATTTTCTATATTACCTACCTATGCCTCTTTTTTGTTATTATAATTCCTAATTAGCCTTTGAAATCTTTAAAGAATATTTATTGATCCATATGAAGTATATTGTGGTTAACAAAATTACTTACTTTTACACCTGCGAGTGTAGACATCAGAAGCCTCGGTCTCCCATGCCCTGGCTGGTGTGGCTTAGCTGGTTGGGTGTTGTTCTATGTTGAAAGGTTGCTGGTTCGATTTCTGGTCAGGGCACATGTCTGGGTTGTGGGCTGGATCCTTGCTGGGGTCATGCAGGAGGCAGCTGATCAATGTTTTTCTCTCTCTCTGCTCCTCTCCCTCTCTAAAAATCAATTTAAAAAATCTTTAAAAAAATGTAGGTTTCTCCCCCATCTTACAAACACACACACACACACACACACACACACACACACTCACTCATATACCCATTCAGATACACACATGCATATCAATACACGCACACACAAGTCTTATGTTTTCATGTTCCTGTGTGAAGTTTGAACTTCTGTCACAGCTTATCAATTGACCCTATGGTTGGGATTATCTATCATCATTGACATGTAGGGGCACTCATTTTAAAGTTAATAAATATCTAGAAAGCATGTATCATATGCCTCATTAGCAATTTTGTTAGGCACTTTGGAAAAAACAAACGGAAACACGTGGATTAACTGTGTCCTGTGAACCTTATCACTTTTGGTGGCATTACTTCTTAGGCACACGAGAGTCTTGGAGAGTGCCATCACCTGTCTCAGTTCCCTGGGCATTTGGTGGAGGCGATGGGTTCCTGTAAGTAGAGCTGTGCCTCAGTGAGTGCCATTGGTGAAAATGTCGAGAAACGATTTTGAGGGCAAATGGTATGCATGTGTGGCTCTGACTTTTTGGGATCACATGTCCCTGGACTTGAAGGAGTAGCATGTGTGTCACCCAGCTAGTCCTGAACCGTAGGAAGGGCTGATTATGCTGTGCCCCAAGCCGTGGGAGGCATGCTTACTACCACCCCGGCCTCACCATCAGTGAATCCTTATTAAATAAATTCCAGGGATAATGGGGCAGATTGGAGATGAGACAGGCTAGTGAGGGGAGTTTTTTATTCATACATTGGCTTTAAGTGAAGCCAGTTTTGAGGGCTGCCTGGAGTTCTTGCTGAGGTTATTCTAGCAGAAAATATTCCTCCTCCAATTAATATTCATATAAGGTTTGCCTAATGCTTTCTATACAGAGATTATTGTCATCTTCTCTTTCCAAATGTGGAAACTAAGACTCAGAGAGATTGAGTGACGTGCCCAAGTCACAGGGCAGGAAGGAGCTAGCTCACATCTTGGACCTGGGCTCTATGTCTTGCTACAGCCCACACATTCCTAAGGAATGCGGACAGCAAAGTTTCTCTAAACAGGAGGAGAGCAGACAGGATGATGGTTTCTGCTGCAGGAGGGGCGAAGAGAAGCAGTGTTTCCCAGGTCACGTACAGATGGCAGCTCCTGGCCTTCTGTTGGGGGTGAGTGAGCAAAGGCCCTTACAGTTCTGCTCAGATGTGAGTGTGGGCCTGTTCTTTACCTCTCTTCCTCTCTGGCCTGGTGGGAGGACCACGGGACAGGGTGTGCAGAGTGCTGAGCATATGTCCAGCCTGTAGTGGGGCTCAGGGCGCAGAACACTGTTGTTGTCAATTACTCTTTTCTGCAGAGTGGGTCTCTGCCTGGAATTACAAGGCAGGCACTGACAGATGTAGAAGTAGATGCTCAAGAGCAAATTAAAAATGCATTGTTAAAAATGGATTCAGTGTGTGAACAAAGATTGGCATGAAGGTTGGGTTCCTGTATTTTTAGAGGCTAATTAAAGTGCATGAACAATGATAAATTCATAGAACCCATATTGTCTAAAATCATCATAAAGCATTCACTAAAGAGCTAATGTCATAGGATGCTGTGCTGGCAGCCTGCAGAGGTCCAGGTGGTCTGTGGCTGTTACTGCCCTCAAGCTCCACCTGTTTTTGCCCATATTGAGGTCAGACTGTGCTCAAAGGTCTCAGCCCTGAGGACCTCAGCTGCCTGGCACCTGGCGATGTGCAGTGGGTGTGTTTCTGCAGCCCTGACTTTGGGACATGTGTGGAGTTCTTCCATGCCTTGTTTAAATCACGGACAGAAATCTGTGGTCAGGTTTCTGTAAAGAGCTTCCCTGGTGATGAGGAGAGGGAGAGCAATTTATTATTTATGGGTATTCACACACTGAGGTTGTGTGCAATTGTTTCCCTTTCGTTGGCCCCTGCATAATATAAAACGCAGATGCCACAGCCATTACTGGGTGACTGGCCCGCTGCCTCTTGGCTGGAGTAGGTATTGGAGTGGGCAGGATTCTGTAAAGAAACGTGATCCACAGCGATAGAATTCCCCGTTCTGTCAGTGTCTTGGAAAATTGGCCTCCAGAGATGAACTGTGGAATGAGCTGTGTCAGAGGCTGTCTTCTCCTGTTGCAACATTTAGCCAGTTTATTTGGAGGAACTGGTGGTCTGCATTCCTGACGTTCTCTTAGTCACACTTAGAAATGAGAACATGCATGGAATAACCAGTCTTGCAGATCACAAGTGATCAGTGACTCGAGATTTTCACAACTAAGTTAGTTTTGTTCCTGAAAGTCTGTGATGCCTTTTTATCTATAATCACTTACATTTTTTTCTTTTTAACAGCAAATGTGTACATATTCATTGCACATAGATACAATGATGGCAGTTTAAGGGCAAAGCAGACCGGGGGTAACCTCAAGGCTCCTAAGTAATTAGAAACACATCCAGTCTCACTGATAGTATTTTTTTTTTGCCTGTCATAATTCAGTTTAATTTATTGGGGTGACACTAGTTAACAAAATTATACAGGTTTCAGGTGCACAATTCTACAACACATCATCTGTACACTGTATTGTGTGTTCACCACCCCAAGTCAAGTCTCCGTCCATCACCATTTATTCACCTTATACCCTCCTCCACATCTCCTTACTCCCCCTGGCAATCACCACACTGTTATTTCTCTTTTTTTGCTCAATCCCTCTACTACCCATTCAGCCTCCCCTTGCCCCCAACAGCTGTCAGCCAACTCTCTTTATCTATGAGCCTGTCTCTATTTTGCTTGTTAGTTCATTTTGTTCATTAGATTCCACATATGACTGAAATCATATGATACTTAGCTTTCTCTGACTGGCTTATTTCATTTAGCATAAATTTCATTTAGCATAATCTTAGAATAAGATTTCCTTCCTTTTTAACAGCTAAGTAGTATTCCAGTGTGTAAATGTACTACGGCTTTTCTATTCACTCATCTACTGATGGACACTTGGGTTGTTTCCAAATCTTTGCTATTGTAAGTAATGCTGCAATGAACATGCATATATTCTTTCAAATTAGTGTTTCGGGTTTCTTCAAATAAATTCCCAGAATCTCTGGGTCATAAGGCAGTTCCATTTTTAATTTTTGGAGGTAACTTCATACTGTTTTCCATGATGGTTGCACCAGTCTGCATTCCCACCAATAGTCACCAGGGTTTCCTTTTCTCCACACCCTCCCCAACACTGTTGTTTGTTGATTTTTTAATGATAGCCATTTTGACATGTGTGGGGTGATATCTCATTCTGGTTTTAATTTGCATTTCTCTGATGATTAGTGACATTGAAGATCTTTTCATATGTCTATTGGCCATCTGTATGTCCTCTTTGGAGAACTGTCTATTTGGATCCTTTGCCCATTTTTAAATTAGATTGTTTATTTTTTTGGTGTTGAGTTTTATAAGTTCTTTATAAATTTTGGATATTAACCCCTTATCAGATGTTTGATTAGCGAATATGTTCGCCCATTCAGTGGGTTATTCATTTTGTTGATGGTTTACTTTGCTTGCAAAAACTTTTCAGTTTAATGCAGTCCCATTTGTTAACTTTTTGTTTTATTTCCTTGCCTGAAGACATACTATATCAGAAAAAATATTGCTATGAGAAATGTCTGAGATTTTACTACCTATGTTCTTTTCCAAGATTTTTATGGTTTTGAGTCTAACATTTAAGTCTTTAATCCATTTTGAGTTTACTCTTTTTTTTTTTTAATATATTTTATTGATTTTTTACAGAGAGGAAGGGAGAGAGACAGAGAGTTAGAAACATCGATGAGAGAGAAACATCGATCAGCTGCCTCCTGCACGTCTCCCACTGGGGATATGCCCGCAACCCAGGTACATGCCCTTGACCGGAATCGAACCTGGGACCCTTCAGTCCGCAGGCCGACGCTCTATCCACTGAGCCAAACTGGTTTCGGCTGAGTTTACTCTTATGTGTGGTGTAAGAAGGTGGTCTAGTTTCATTTTTTGCACTTATTTGTCCTGTTTTCCCAACACCATTTATTGAATGGACTATCTTTACCCCATTGTATGATTTTGCCTCCTTTGTTAAATATCCATTGACTATAAAGGCGTGGGTTTATTTCTGGGCTCTCGGTTCTGTTCCATTGATCTATGTGTCTGTTTTTATGCCAGTACCCTGCTATTTTGATTTACTATGGCCTTGTACTAGTAATGTAATTTGATATCAGGTAGCTTGATTCCTCCAACTTTGTTCTTCTTTTTCAAGATTGCTGGTGCTTTTGTGGTTACATCTAAATTTTTGTTAATATTTACTCTAGTTCTGTGAAATATGCCATTGGTGTCTTGATAGGAATTACATTGAATCTGTAGATTTCCTTGGGTAGAATGGATATTTTAATAATGTTAATTCTTCTTATCCATGAACACGGTGTATGCTTCCATTTATTTGTGTCTTCTTCAGTGTCTTATAATTTTCCGAGTATAGGTTTTTTACATCCTTTGTTAAATTCATTCATAGGTGTGTGTGTGTGTGTGTGTGTGTGTGTGTGTGTGTGTGTTTGTTTTTTTTTTTTTTTTTTGGAAGCAATTGGAATGGGATTGTTTAGATTCTAACCTGGCTAGCTTTTTAGGAGCCAGGAGGTAGAAGGTATTATGGGTTATGTTTTCAGGCTGCAGGATTTAAAAATCTATATCCCTCCCCTTTCTGTCACTAAGTTGCTGTTTTCTAAAATAAGTTTCCTTTATTTATTTTGAAATAACTGTAGATTTATAGAAGAATTACAAAGATAATGCAGAGAGTTCCCATGAGCCCTTCATCTAATTTCCCCTAACACAGGCATACCTTGTCTTATTACGCTTTGCTTTATTGCACTTCACAGATGTTGGGTTTTTATAAATTAAAGGGCAAGGCCCTCCACTGGTAAAAATATTAGGACTTACTTCATTGCAGCACTCACTTTATTGCGGTGGTCTGGAACTGAACGTGGATACCTCCTAGGTGTGCCTGTATTGGCATCTTACTCAATCACAACACACTTGTCACATTAACATTGTGATAATTTGATCACCTATCAAAAACTAACTAAAACCACAGACTTGATTTGGATTTCACCAGTTTTTCTCCTAATGTCCTTTTTTCTATTCCCAGGTCGAAGCCAATATGCCACGTTGTATTTAGACCCATGTCTTTTTTATTCTTTAAACAATTTTATGTTTAACCTTCTTTTATGGTAAAATTTCAAAATCTACAAAAGTGGAGAACAGTATAGTGAATCCCATTTTCAATGGTGATCAACATGGGATGTCAGGGTGACCTCGCTGCAACATCTGTCACCCCATTGATTGCCAGGTTGAGTCGGCTGATCTGGCTGGCTAGGCAGGTGGCCCCCTCCTCCCTCCCTGGTCCCCCACACGCCGTAGGAGAGGAAGACCTTCCCCCCAGAGGAGGGGACCGGCCTTCGGTCAAGGGTATACTAGTAGCTGCGCTCCCCTGCTAGAACCTCCAAACAAGCTCTCAGTGGTGATCAACATGGCTAATCTTACTGGTCCCCAACAATTCTCATTTCCCATTGAGTAAATTGGCCTTAAACGAGTGATCATGACCCTCAGCAGTACCCTCCACACGTGTGTATAAGAGGCCTGCTGAGGCTGTACCTGGTTGCATGTTTGCTGTGCAACATCACGTGGTCCCTTCCTAACGCTCTGGAGTTGCTAATAAAAGCACCTTTAAATCAGAATTCGATTTTTATCTTTTCCCTGCTTTCTGCCACCGCAGTTTCTAAGAAAAATGCTCCAAATACAAGGGGTATGCAGTAGAACTTCTTTGGCACACACACTCACTCCAGAGCCTTTCTTCCTCACTTCCAGTTATGTTTGTTATTCAGTGTGACCCGGAGGTTCAGAAACACCTCTCCAACGCCACATAACTGCACTTTTCTTGAGAATATGTGATGGCAAGAGCCAGACTAAAGTGCAGAGTCTAACAAGAGAACAACTGCCTTATTTTCATATTCCATCTTCCCTAGGTGCCCAGGATCCTTAAGTCACCCGTGGTTGACAAAGGGTTGAAGAATTACCCCCTTGCTCCAAATGTACTATTCCTCCTGGCAGAGTTGGCTTTCTTGTAGCTTTTTCTATCTTTAGAAAAATTTTCTTTTCTCTCTCTTCTCCTTTCTCTCTTCCTCACCCCCACCCCCGGGGGGTGTGGGGGGGGGAGCATGGAAGCAGTCCCCCATTACCACAAACTATGTGGTAGAATTTCCCACATTTGTGGAAACCTCAGAGGTCAGCTCATGTGGAGTGCATTGGCTGGTGCCCATCATAGTTATTACTCAAGTTCAGCATTATCTGCTAATAGTGTGTTGAATGAATGAATGAACCACCAACCTACTAATAAATAGGTTTATGGGTTTAACTGCTAAGCTACATCATACTCAGGTGTTAATAGCTATTAGTATTTTCACTGTTGACCCCTTCTAGTTATTTACATTCTAAGGAGATGGTGTCTTGAAGAACAGTTGTTTGACCCCAAATGTGGAATTCCTGACCTTGTGGGCACACTATGGAGAAGGCTAAGATGCCTTTCTTCCTCATCTTCAAAACAAATCAGCGGCTTATATGAAAACTCAACCCCGGTGACTGAACGATACAAATCGAAAAGAATGTTTTGTTTGTGGTTCCATAGAAATGTGGTTGTTTGAAGGGGACCTGGGCCTTCCTGTGAGTAACAGTATGTGTTGAAATGTCTCCTCATATTGGAATAACTCTCCTGGCTGTAAATGGAGTTTTTAATGAAAAATTGGCATCATTGCTGAAGCTCAAAGGCAACTACACATTCATTCCATCAGTTATTTTCTGTGCACACTCTGACAGGTGCTAGAGACCCAGGGGAAGGCCCAGGTCCTATGTCTACCCAGGTGACTGGCCTCAGGTTGACTTTGCTACACACATGATATACTCCCAGTAGTCATTGCTAATATTATTACAATTACAAATAGAAACCCAAGACTGATGATGAGGTTAGTACTATAGTCATTCCGTTGGAACTTGGTGGGTCCCCAGAGCCGTGTTCGGTACCGGGACTGCCGTAGATGTGGGCGACAAGGTCCGACCTCAGTACTTAGTCATCTTAAGAAGTAGGAATTAATTACGGGTAGATATTGCTGCATTTTTTGTGTATCTATCACATAAAAATGTGGCATTTGTAGCTCTGTGGTGTCACGTGATGTCCTCATATGAATCAATCAGTCCACACTTACCAGGGTGGAATCTCAGAGAGGACTGCGATGCATGTGGCAAATATCTGAATTATATATAATGTGGGAAGACCATTGAAAAATGCGGAGGAGCTGGTGTGAAAAACTAAGATGCCACTGGCTGATCTTACAAGTGAGGCTTATGTGAAATGTTTAAAAACAGCCTCATGTGCCGTCTTCCAAGGGTGTCTGAATCTGGTTCCTCTGCAGACTCAATCCTTGTTCCTAGTATACAGGGTTGGGCAAAAGTAGGTTCACAGTTGTTCATATGGAAAATCATACAATAATTAATAGATAAGAATACAAGAATAAACTGTTTCATGTACTCACAACTGTAAACCTACTTTTGCCCACACTGTAGTATCCATACAGTCTTGTTAGTCTTTTCTTCTGCTTATTTTGTGTCTTGGCATTTTGCTAGTTTTCCAAACCACTACCCACACCATGAGGCCTCATGGAATAGATGGCATGAGACAAACGCATGCTGGTGTGGCAGCCGGGGCAGCCAGAGGGTCCAGGGTCCAGGCCTGGTCACTCCTGACACCCAACCTCCCCTGCCCCTGCTCCCAAGTCTGAGTGCTCTCTGGGCTCTCTGGCCAGCCTGGGCTCTGCATGAAGAGTCCAGACTGCTGAGACTTGATTGCTATTTGTGTCACTGGGAGGAATTGACCTCCAGGCCAATTTGCTGTGAGGACCAGCTGCGACACCAGTGGGAGAGCTGCTGTGCAGGAGACACCCCCCTCTATGGAGCAGGACTTGCTTCAGTAGGGCTTTGGTGCTCATCGAGTCTGCCCCTTGAGTGTGTCGCTATGGATGTATAGAGCTGTATTCTGGCATGGTCTGACACTGACCACTGAGTACACTGGCTCTTGGGTCTCCAAGGAGGGGCAAAGCCAGCCACTGCCTGGGGCCACCCAGCAGGAGCTACAGAGAGATCTGCAGATTCCTCCTCTTTGTATTGGGTTTGAAAGTGCCCAGACGAGGCCCAGTTGTGAAGCAAGGCAGGCTTATGCTGGTGCTTGTCTTGGGCTTTTTATTGTTAGGTTTGGGGCTCCCTGACCCAGCTGCAGCTTGTTTGAGAGATTTTAGTATGAGCAAGGTCAAGCCATTCAATAGCCACTGCATGTAGCTTGGGTGGGGTTTTAAATTGGATGAGGCGGGGTCTTAGTGAATCACCAGGGCAGAGCAAACAGAAATGGCTGCCAGTCAGCCCTGCCACTGAGGAACAGTGCTCCCTGCGAGCACCTCTGTCTGGGAGAAAGCTGCCCCCGAGTTCCTGCCCTGCTGTCAGACAGTCCAGTTCCTGCTGGTATGTGTCTCTGTTCCCCAGAGCCTCGCCCTGGTGCTGGAGCTCAGAAGAGGCAGGACCTTGTAAGTTCAGTTCATGGTGCCAGCCTTTTAAGAGGAACAGCTGGGTCTCCAGCAGCCTCTGTGTCACTGAGCCCCAATCTGCACTGGTTTTTACAGGCCGTAGTTACAGGGACTTTTCTGGAACCTTGGGCTGAGGGACTGGTGTGGGGCTGGGATCCCTTGCTCCTCTGGGCAGCCTCCACAGAGATGATCTTCCTCCCAATTAAAAAAGTGGCACATGTGGGTGCCGGCCCAGCTTGTTCTGCGCCTCCGTACCTCCTACCAGTCTCAGTGTGCTTTCTTCTTTACTTCTCTAGTTGTAGGACTTCATTCCAGCTTTCCAGCGGTTCTGATGATGGTTGTTCTGTATTTTAGTTGTAATTTTGATGTGGTTGTGGGAGGTGGCGAGTACAGGTGTTTACCTATGCCACCATCTTCCGCTTCTGCCATTTTTATCATGAACATGTTTAGACTGTTTAGTGAATGTGTCCTTGACTCCATTTCTTTATAGTGATGTAATAGGAATCTAGGAAGAGTAATATTTTAAAAATCCATTTTTCTTCTCCCCTGCTTTGCCCCAAGAAATTTCTAATCCTGCAGGGTAAACTAGCATTAGGATGGTTAATAAGTCTTTCTTATGACTGATTTAATAGGAGCAGGCAAGGTTCCTCTTGGGACTGATTAGGACACATGGTGTTATTGAGGATTGATTTGTAATGGGAGGTACGGGGCCTATCATCTTGTAAATTCTGCAAAAAACCCCACAAAAAACAAAAACCAAAAAACCAAAAAAGCGAGAAGACAGAGACAGAGGAAAGAAGGAATGCATTCAATGAAAACAGAGAAACCTGGAATTCAGAATAGTCTTTTGCTATTCTCTTAAAGGCCTCACAATCAGAATCAATCATATTTTTATTACTTTTTTTTTGTAGAAATACACACAAGTGGTCTTGATCCGGCACTGGGCTGTACTTGCTCCTTTACACTCTGGTGTCACTGCCCATGAGACTGTGAGTTTCCGATGACCCCTTAGCTGCTCACTCACCAGCTCGGAGCTGACTATAAAGTGGGGAGAACACAATGATCAAGCAGCCCTGTGAGGCCCCAAGGCACGCACACGTGTGAGAGAGGTTCCTGCTTCCCTGGCAGGTGTGGAAGGCGAGCCGACCGGGGACAGGTTCTCACAATGCAGTCAGGGGAACAGCCTGGGAGGGCGTGGGGGGCAGCGAGGGCTCCCACAGGCTGGTTAAGGGGTTTCTCTTTGGAGACTGTGTGGGAACTTGTAGGCTTTAGGAAGCCATTGGAGTATTTGAAGTGGTGGGATGACAAGCTCTGTTTCCACTTGACCACACAGATGAGGGAGGCTGGGCACAGGCAGGGCAAGGGCTGCTTTGAGGCTGCTGAGCTAATCTGGGGCATAGCTGGGCCTAAAACTGCAGCTGAAGTGTTTGCTGTCACAGATGTATCCAATATGGCTGTGCTAGAACTAGCTGTGGTCCTAGTCTGAGCTGGAGTGAGCTTCACCAAACAAAAATGACCACAAGTAACAAGCACACAAAATAGAAAACATTTAAAAGAACAAAACCCAATTATTTTCATTTAAAAAGGCCCACTGCTAAGAAAAATGGGGTTCTATGTGTAAGGGCAGATGCCTTATTGATCAGGTGATATTTGAGCTGGGACCCATGTGGATATTGGGAAGATTTCTAGGCAGAGGGAATTCTGTGCAAAAGCACTGAGGCAAGAGCTCGCCTGGAGTGTTCAAGGTCATGTGGCTGGAGAGGAGCAAGGGGCATAGCGAGGGTGAGGCCAGGTGTATATGTGCATGCCTGAGTGTGCATGGCCCTACAGGGCTCTGGGGAAAGGGAGCCAGTCCAGGCTTGGAGCAGAGCAGTGTCTTGGCTTAGGTTTTGTGACTGTGGTAAAGTGAGGTGAAGTGGGGTGACAGTAGAGGAGGTTGTTGCGGTATCGAATCCCTGGAGATGATATTCTCAGGCCAGGATGGTCCAGGTGCAGAGCATGAATCAGGACCTGGAAGGTGGAGCTTTGAGGAGTTGCTGAGGGCGAGAAAGACAAGGGTGCATCGGAGTTTGTGCCTGAGCAGCTGGAGTTGTTGGGCTAGGGAAGGCACAGTTTCATCATCGTTTTTTATTGTGAGGAGACAATTTACTGTTATTATTATTAGTAGTATTTTGGCCAACTTTTATTACTACTCTTTATTGTCATCTTGTTTCTGCCTAACCTTTGTGCTTTCTAACCTTTTTGAAAACAGCTTTCCACTTACTTAGGGCATTATGAGTGTTAATTGTTGACCAGAAATCAAATAGAACTTCTTTGCAAGAAAGATTCAGTTTAATGTCTTTTGATTCTTCAGGGGAAAGGGTGCTGTGTACACACACACACACACACACACACACACAAGGTTTTAATGCTCTATTACTATATGGCAATTAGAATAGTGATTATATATGTTGACAGGACTCAGATCCATGAACTTCCCTGAATGTGGAGGTGGGAAGTTTGGGGGAATCTAAATCTCTTTCCTCTAAAAACATTCTCCTATATTTGAGGTGGGTGTCTCTATGTTGGGAGTAGAAACGGCTCCTCTTTTAAATTTGGGTCCCTTTCCTGGTTCTGCTATCTGAGTTACCCTATTGTGATGCTGGTTAGAAATGCAGACTCTGAGCCTCACCCCCACTCACAAATCAGAACCTGCCTTTACCGAGGTCCCCAGGGGATCTGGGTACCTTAAAGTTTGAGAAGTACCGAGTGAGAACAATGTTATGTGTTTCTGAAGCCTTGCTTCAGGGTCAGTTTAAATCCGATGGGCACTGCGTTTAAATCCGATGAACTGCAGCAGGCTTTGGAGCTACTGTGAACAGGGTCAAGTTACAGATCACTGCCAACAGCATCTCCAGCCGTCTGGCACCTCTTAGATGCTTTCTTAGAGAGCCCTTTGAAAATGAGACCCCGGTAAGCTGGCATGTGTTTGGGCATGCAATAGAGAGCCTTCTCTTTTCTAAGGAGAGGGTCGAAAGTGGGGGCTGAGCGAATGGTGGGGGAAAGCCCCAGGGGCCGGGTACCCAGTGTTGCGGGTGCACCTGCTGGGGTGAAAGGAAATTCATATTGCTGAAATGAAATAGCTGTTTGATGTATGTTGGTACACTTATTTGGAAAACATTGCCTATAGATCTCAGAACTATTTGTTGAATTTTCCTTAAACATTTCTTTTGTCAGAATGATGAGAAAATTGCTTATGTGGGAACTTGAGAAGTGCAAATTTGTTAATACCTCCTTTGACAATGGTTCGTATTCAGAACTGTTTATGAGCTGTCACAAATCATTTCCAGTTAAAATGTGCTGCCTTGAAATCAAGTAGTAATGGAAGAGTCTGGGAGGATACGCATGGCCTCATGGTCCCAGCTCAAGAAGGGCCCAAGCTTGTGTGCTGTGGGTCTGGTTTTTAAATCAATAAATTGAATTGTAAAGGGTGAAAATGGCCTGGTTCCTGGGGAAAAGTTCTGTTTTGAAAATCTTCTCCCTTATAATGATCCTCAGAAGCCTGAGATTAATAGACATGTTTGAGACTTAGCCATTCCTTTGATGGCTAGGATAGAGAGAAAGTCAGTGTGTGTCCTTTTGTTCTTTTATGATGTTTGTCAGACTCAGAGGTGGTGCCATTAGCTCATCATTGATCAGACATGGCATGTAGTTGTTTTCCCACTAATAATGCAGGATATGCCCTGACCTGTCTCTCCCACCCCATCCATCTTGTGCTCATGGCTTATTCTGCGTTGGCTGTCTGGGGTTTAGAGTCTAGCCTAGCGAATTGTGAGAAACTGAACAATTATATGGGGTATTTTTTTTAATGAGTCTGGATGCTTTATAGCAGTGGTTTTGAACTGGAGGCAGTTTTGTTTCCCAGGGGACATTTGGCAATGTCTGGAGACCTTTCTGATGGTCACAACAAGGGTGGGGAAGGTCGGGGTATCCCTGGTATCTATTGGACAGAGGCCAGGGATGGCGTTAAACAACCTACAATGCGCAGGACAGCCCCTGCAACAAAGAATTATCCAGCCCCAGATGTCAGTAGTGCTGAGGCTGAGAAACCCTTTGAAAATGCCTTAGAATTAGTGGCAGTTTTGATAGATGGATAGAGTGGGTTAAGATTAGAACATATACCTTGGCCAGATGGTGGGTGAGAAGATGTCAGAAATCCAGTGTCTGTTTCTATTCCTTTTTCATTTGTTTACTTAATATTCAGAAAAAAACAATTCCCTTGTTCCAAATTCATTTTTTTCAGCCAAGACAGTCACAAACTGCTGAGGTCCAGATGAGCACACTCCTTCATCGTAGGTGGCCCTACTTTGCTTCTGTACTTGACGGTGAAGAAGCTCATCTCTAAAGGATAGGAGGGTTTTTTTTTTCTCTGACTTCCTGATCTGTCTTAATCAGTGAATTATATGAAATTCTTTTTGTTGTTGTTGTTGTTAGCACTTAAAATGGAATCCTTTGGGGACGTGGGTGAAACATTGGAAATGTGATATATTTTCTTGAATATTTTATGGTCGATAAGTTTGGATATTTACTTAAATTTTGCTTTCATGACTTCAAAATACAAGTTTCTTTAAAGAAGTGTTTAAAAATGACTAGAGGGGAGTTCGGGGGATGGAATAATCTATCACCTGTGTACTGAAGATTAAACACTTTTTCACAGTTGCCCTTCTTCCCTTTTACCAGGTTCCCTAAAAGCTTTTGTGATTTGATTACAGTTTATGGAAATTTGCAGTTGATAAATGTATTGTTCATTAATTCATTCTTTAGGCCAATAATTTTTCTTTCTAGCTTATTGGGCTATGGTTTGGTCTCATGATACAGTTTTCCTCTTTCCTTAACTAGATTACTGATAATGCTAAAATGAGGGAGAAGAAGGATTAGGCCAAAACAACTGGCCTTTTAACCTCTGTAACACAAAGTCTTCCCAGAAAATGCTCTCTAAAGTGGACTCACAATTTAAATCCAGAATAGACAGGTGTTGCTGCCATGTACAACTGCTGGGCCCCATGCTATGATAGACCATTGAGTCCCCAGGCCGGGTTATAGTTTATCATCTTCTGCTCAATTCAGGATGACAGTATGTTTCTGAAACAAACTGTTTTCCTGGGGCACTTGAACAACTTCACACTATCTCCAAAGTGAAGGGTGAATTGTATAGATTGTGGCTACCTCCTGATATCTATCTGTTTGGGTAAAATGAGTCTTAACACTAAAATGTCCCATAGTTGCAGCTCTTAGAGAAGTATTAAATAAAAAGAAACCAAAAGTCTTAGAATGTTCTGTTATGTGTATATCATGCTTTGTTATATGATTTTGATTCATTTTCTTTCAGTGGTTTCTTTAGCTTGTTTTCTGATTTTATCCATCTATTATCTATATGTTTTTGTCTGTTCATCTGTTTAGTTTATCATATCTACCTATCTGTTTGTCTCTATCAATATATATTTCTTTCTGTCCATCTGCCTACCTACCCCTCTATCTACCTACCTATCATCTATATCTGTTTCTACCTATTTATCACATCTACCAATCACCTGATGTCTCTCTGTATCAATCTATCTATCTATCTATCTATCTATCTATCTATCTATCATCTATTTATCATCCATCCATCCATCCATCCTACTCACAAAACACAGAGAGTATTCATTCTATCTTCCCCTTAAAGAGAAAAGACTGTATGAAAAAGAAAAGGCTATAATTTATTTTCAAATAACTTTCTAAGAGCACATACCCCTTTTTATAGAAGGTCATTGCTATGATCTCCTAATTTTCAATGTCAGTTGAGTGGTCTGTGTGCCAGACCATGTGCTGCCTTGGGCTTCTTTCTGACTATGGCACCAAACATGTTCCCTTTTATCCAATTGCTCCCTTGATGTCTGTGAACACAGTAACTTCTCTTGCTTTTCAGCAGCCCTGTTGAGAGCACCAAAGCCTTTCTTTAACTTGGTAAACTGCCTGGATAAAGTTGTATTTTATGTAGTCATAATCAACTTAAGTATATTAAAGGCTTTGCAAATCTTGCTCTAATCTGTTTTGACAAATAGCTGAGTAGTATTGGTTTAACATGAACTTCGCCAAACTTGATCATGTTTGGAATGAATGGGCACATATCACAATTAGTGGGAAATGGCGAGATTCTAAAGGGTAGCCTTTCTGTGGCTCAGCCAGTTATCTCCTTCTCCATATTGTGTTATTTGTTGTTGTTGTTCTTTTCTCACTGTTTCTTTCCCTCCTTGTAGATGTCTTTCTAGAACTTAACTTGTCTTTTTTGACCTTCTATCTCATAGACACGAATGGTCACCTGTGCTCACTTCCCCTTGAATTCCATTTGCTACGTTACTTGACTAAAAGGAGCTATCTGTCCTTAGTTTGAGCCTCTCTAAGGATGGAGCCCTAATCACTGAATACAGCCCATTTTAAGGACCGTGCAGCAGCTGGGACCCCTGTAGACTGGGTTGAAATGTGCCTCCCGTGGCCTCCTCTGGCCTGTTGTTCAGAGCAAGGTTTACTTTTCTTCCATGTTGGCCCTGCAGATATTTGCAGATACCTCGACATCCCATCTGACTTTCCTCTTTTCCAGGTCAGATGGCCCAGCTTGCTTTCACCGTTCCTTCTCTGGCATATTGACATTTCTTCCCTGTTCCTATTTTATTTTATTATTATTATTTTTTTAAAAAAATATCTTTATTGATTTCAGAGAGGCAGGGAGAAGGAGAGAGATAGAAACATCAACGATGAGAGAGAATCATTCATCTGCTGCCTCCTTCACGCCCCCTACTGGGGATTGAGCCCGCAACCCAGGCATGTGCCCCTGACCGGAATTGAACCTGGGACCCTTCAGTCTGCAGGCCCATGCTCTATCCACTGAGCCAAACTGACAAGGGCTATTTTATATTTTTATAATCTTCACCTGAGGATTTGTTTTTTTATTGATTTTAGAGGGGGGGGGGAGCAGGAGAAGGAGAGAGAGAGAGAGAGAGAGAGAGAGAGAGAGAGAGAGAGAGAGAGAAAAACATTGATGTGAGAGAGACATCGATTGGTTGCCTCTGTATGTGCCCTGACTGGAGATGGAACCCTTGTGGTGCATGGGATGATGCTCTAAACAACTGAGCCACCAGGTCAGGGCCTCTGTGTTCCTATTTTAGATGAGGGTGTGCTCACCAAATAGTGGTAGGAGTGCTTTCCGGAGCCCAGCTACGATGCACCATCTCAGTGCGCAGGCTCGAGGAGGTGACAGGAGCATTGGTGAGGCTGAGCTACTGGGGCACTTAGTCCTGGCTCCAGTGAACAGCAAAACCTGCTCCAACATTCCATTTACTGGTGGAAAAACAGACCAGTGGGTTCTTGCTGTTCTGCTTACTAGATGATAGATATTTGTATTGTTTACCAAGAAAGAATGTGGTTTCTCAGCCAAGGACTTGGATTCCTGGCTCCTGGTGAACTGTTGTTAGAGCGCGCCGAGACTCTTCATTTATAGAAAGATAATTTAGAGAAAAAGCTCTGTCTGGGACAGGGTAGACTTCAGCAAATATTTGTAAAAATCCAAGTTCAGCTAAAAATTCTTTCTGTCAGTCACACACTTCAACCTCAGACCTTCAGAACCTTTGGGGAGATTTGCTGCTAAAGGCAGCACTGACTAGGCCAGGGGTGGGCAAACTTTTTGACTCGAGGGCCACAATGGGTTCTTAAACTGGACCGGAGGGCCGGAACAAAAGCATGGATGGAGTGTTTGTGTGAACTAATATAAATTCAAAGTAAACATCATTACATAAAAGCGTACGGTCTTTTTTTTTTTTTTTTTAGTTTTATTCATTTCAAACGGGCCGGATCCGGCCCGCGGGCCGTAGTTTGCCCACGGCTGGACTAGGCCCACAGAGCTAGGGAGACGCCCACCTGTAAGTTAAACTTGTGGGTAGAAACTTAGATGATGTTGTTAGAAAGTGCAGTGTTTCTATCCTACTTTGGAATTTCAGGGATGAGCTCCAGGATTTGTGAAGACCTCATCTATACTGAAGATTGCCCAAGAACTGTGGATTCTCTGGCCACAGTGTCACTCCAGGCCTGTGTGTGGAGCCTGTGTGGTGTGTGCTTAGGAAGGCGAAGGTGGAGGGGACCATGGATGCAGGACTGCACATGCAGCTGGGCCAGAGAGACCAAAGAGGGTGTGAGGAAAGGGGGTGATGCTGTGGGAACGGGAGGACCCACATAGAGTTTCATACACAGGGACTGAGCTCTGAGCACTGCCCATGTGCGCACTCCCAAGGGCCGTGTGCCAGCCTCCCTGTCTGCATCCCAGCGGCTCTCACAGCAGCCTGGAGAGGCCAGTGAGGGTACCAGGTGAAGATTCCCAGACTCAAGAGGGCAGGAGGTGGCCAGGAGAGAGGTAGTGACTCGCCGTGGCATTTCCCACCACTTGCTGGTTCAGATCCCAGCTCTGCCCACTCCCAGCTGAGAGATCTTGGATGATGCACTCAACCTTCCGGTGCCTCACTCCTCCCCTCTGTAAGAGGAAGATGGCGGTACTAGTACCACCCACTGCATAGAGTTCTTTCTTATCAGGATTTCAGAGTTAATAATGTAAAGGGCTTGATACATGGCTGGCCTGTCCTAAGTGTTGGTTATGATTCGAAGTGAGGACCCAGGTCCGTCTGACCACACAGCCTCTCTATCTGAGGGTCATGACTGAGTTACAGCTGAGCTTCAGCTTCTGCGGTATTAGTAATCTTACTTCATTTAATAACATCCAGTCAGCATGACTTTAGAATTTTGGAGAAACTGTAATGTAGCCCTGGAGTAAGTCTGTAAGGCATTGTTGAGTGCAGGAGGGTGTGAGAGGAGGTCTGCAGTGTGCTGTGATGGACTCAGGGAGGGTGCACGGTCCCTCCTGCTCCTCCCCTCGTAGGCCCTGCACTGCTGTTGGTCAGTTGGATGCCATTTCACAGAGCCGGGGCTGGTGGGGGAGGAAAGTGGCTGTTGATGGTCCTGCACAGCCTGTGAGGACGGCTGCTCTGCGTTCAGCCGCCGAGGGAAGGACCGGCCTGGAGATGCTGGAAAGCTTCCCAGAGCCCCGGGGTCACATCCTCAGGGGGCGCCTTGCTGCTTTTAAAATGGAATATCCAGAACATTAAACACCCATATTTCACGATAAGTTAAAAACATTTTATAAAGCCAGAAATGAATGATTTTTAACCTATTTGTTATCATTCAATTATACAATACCCTTTCTGAGTCGAGCTAATTAGGAATGGACTTTTTTTCCATAAATATTCCAAGCCCAGTAACTTAGGTAAATAACATTCTTGGGCAGAGAAACCTTTAACATGTGTTTTGTATTAGACCCTGTACTGTGTTTCCTTTCTTTTCAAAATTGTGATGGGCGCTGAGCATTGAATACTTTCCTTTGCAAATGGCTGCGCTTTGGATTGTGTGAAGTAATTTCTCTATAGCCTTTCACTTCTCCCAAGACTTTGCATCTGGATTAATTGTTGTTTATAAAGCTTTCCGAGATGCATTGCAGACAAATGTAGTTGAAGAATGTCTGCAAAAAGCACAGGGGTGTATTTCACAACTGTGCTGTTTTAGAAAAGCATTTGAAATGCAATCTTCCTGAGTCTGGAAAATTCCGAGGTGGCTTATAAACAGACTCGAGTGTTTCAAGTTGGAGGCAGACGTTGGTAAATGTATCTGTACGATGATGTAAAGGCTCTCTTTTCTTTACCTGATTTAAAGCTGGGTACCCATGCCAGGAACCTGGGTTTATTCTGGCTCCTCCCCATCCTCTCTGCACATCCGATCTCCATATCACCAAGTCCTGCAATTTTACTTCTGAGTATTTTTTGCATGACTTTTCCCATTCCTACATGTAGTTACTGCCTTAGAGTCTCAGCGTTTCTTGCCCGAACTTTTGCAACAGCCTCTGGACAGATTGCTCTGCCGTGGACCTCTGCTTTTTCTCTCCCATCCCCACGGGTTCTTCCCTGTGCTTTAGGGCAGAGGGGCAGACTTCGGTGTGTGTCAGACCAGCTGGAGGGCTCCTCAGATTTGGTAGGTGTGGAGCGGAACCTGAGAATGTGCGTTCATCACATGTTCCCAGGGGATGCGGATGCCCCTGGTCTGGGACCCTGCCCTCTGAGGACCACCTCTCCAGCTACCTAGTCCGCACAGCTGGCCTGCCACTGCCTTGCTTCAAAAGGTAAAGGCCTGACTTGCCTGTGTGGCCACAGGGTCACAGTGGCCTGATTTGGGTTTCTGTCTCCAGCCCCCTCTCCCACTGCTCCCCATTTCACCCCATTTCTCTAGTGACACCCAACGGACCAACCCCTTCCCAGCACCTGTGTCTGGAATGCCACCCTCCTCCGTTAGCACGGATGTCACTCACAGAGGTGTTTCTGGGCTCATCTTCACTTGTTGGAATGTGTCACAGGAATGAATTGTTCCATGGCACTCAGGAGCAAGGCATGGCTCATCTCTTTATTTTTCTAGAGCAATTAAATCTCATTTGAACCCTGACTCACCAAGAAAGGTAAGACAGCTCATAGCAGTCATTTGAGGATGGAGTGTGTAGCCCAGGACTTGTCACTCACACACTGCACCCACTTCCTTGTTATTGGTGGGCAACTCATGAATCTAGTGCTTGCTTGGTACCCAGTCAGAGTCTGCTGGAGTCATGTGGGTCGGGGTGCACTGGAGAAATTCGCTCAGCTGCTCCGCGCTCCATCCACCATGGAGCCTTCTCAGCCTGCCTCTCTGTCTCCATCTCCTCCAGCTCTTCTCCTGCAGCCTCTGAACACGAAGCCTCCTTTCTCCCTCACATAGATAGACCTCTAAACTCAAATATTTTTCAAATCTTGGTATGTTTAGGAATTGAGTAGTTTGTTAAAATCCAGATTCCTAGAGCCCCCCTTCCCCGCCCCCTAAGAGATTCTTACTCAGGGGAGCTGAGATGGTGCCCAGGAGTGTGTGTTTTAATAAGAATTAAAACACTTTTGCTGTAGTTGCTCTGTAGGCCAAGTGGTGAGCAGCATTTACCCACCCCCCTTTTGGACCCAGCAACACAAAAGGCCATTTTGCTATAAATAGTTAAATCGTTCTGCTATCCGGCTCTATTTTCATGAGTAGACCCCTGACTCCTTGAGGGCGAGGCATATGCTTTATTCTTTCTGCACAAAGCCTGGTGCCTTGGATTCAATACTGATGGCTAAGTGCATGCCGCAAACTGGGGAAGGCACCAAACTCAGGGTTTTGTTTGTTCTTTTCTTTCTTGTGTGATGGTTCTATGTCCAGAGGTGGAAAGAATTCTGAGGATCTCTGATGGCTGCCTTCCCCAGTTCTGGAATTCTACTGGGTGAGAACGAGTTGTTTTTTAATTGGCAAAAGGATCGTCTTAGATCAAAGAAAAGCTGCTGAAGTGGCTTTCATGTTGGGATGGCAGCTGGCGATAGCTTATACATGGAAGGAAGGAAGCTGGTTTACAGGGAACCCAGCCCTGAAGTTCTGGCCGGACTCCTGGTCACATCCCTGGAGCCCTGTCCCCCACTCCACATCTTGGAGTTGCCTTCAGGGTGTGAGCTATAGTTTCGATCACAGTGTCCCCGGGTGGCAAGTTGCTGCCTTGGTGTAGAATTGAAATGAACAGAATTCTGAGTAAGAGCAATACTAAAAGTTGTGATTTTTATCTTCCAATGAGATTGAAAACCTTCTATGTTAATCCAATGATAGATCCACTTTCACATGAAATCTCTTCCTGTTGTAACATCATTTTCTGAGTTCTGCCTAGGTCTAGGCTATACTCAACAGGGCGTCTGTGGCAAGGGGGAGGTTGGTAAAAATATTCTCAGACTGCAATTCTGAATTATGAAGATGACTTCTATAATTACAGAGCAGTCTTCAGTTATACCTATATTTGCAAAATGTACTTTCACTTGAAAGGGCAAATTATTAAATGTATTAGAAACATTTTCTGCACAAGATTGTGTAGTCATACACTTTTTAAAAAATCTTTTTAAAAAATATACTTTATTGATTTTTTTACAGAGAGGAAGGGAGGGGGATAGAGAGTTAGAAACATTGATGAGAGAGAAACATTTACCAGCTGCCTCCTACACACCTCCTACTGGGGATGTGCCCGCAACCAAGGTACATGCCCTTGACCAGAATCGAACCTGGGACCTTTCAGTCCGCAGGCCGACGCTCTATCCACTGAGCCAAACCGGTTAGGGCATCATACACTTTTAAGTTATCAGAGAAATGTTTGACACTTTTGAAAACTTAACTTCCAGTCATCTGAGTTGTGTGTGTGTGTGCACAGGCCTGCAGAATTAACAGTTATCATAAGAGTGTTCTTTCTTATTTATTTTGAAACCAGTAGCACCAACTCCTCTTGTCACATGTTGTGGTGGGATTTGAGAGGAATGAGGGCAGTTTTGTCAGGATTATGAACTTTTGAAGAGGGTAGCCTATGCATGATAATTCACTTTCTAAAAAAACCTATGCAGTCCTGGCCAGGTGGCTCAGTTGGTTGGAGCATTTTCCTATACACCAAAAGGTTCCAAGTTCAGTTCCCCATCAGGGTGCAAAACTAGATTGCAGCTTCAATCCATGATTGGGGTGTGCATGGGAAGCAACCGACCTATGTTTCTCTCTCACATCGATGTTTCTCTCGCTCCCTCTCCCTTCCACTCTCTTTAAAATCAGTAAGCATATCTCAGGTGAGGATAAAAAAATAAAAGTAAAATAAAATAATAAATAAAATAAAATAAAATAAAATAAAAATAAAAACAACCCATGCAGAGCACATCTGCTTGAGAGGAACTGTCTGTTTTCACGCAGCTCCAGCGCCTCATGCCGTGTACTGCTGGTGTAGTACGCAGCTCGGCTTCTTCACTGGCCATCCCCGTCCATTGCTCCCCGGGAGGCTGAAGCCTGCCGAGGTACGGGAACCTCACTTGGACTAGCATGGTACCTCACCCGTGAGCATTGCCCAGCGGCTTACCTGGGGCCCATGGTAACAGCTTGCCTTATGATGAGAACTAACACAGCCTGTGAGTCACTGTTTATTTCTGAGCTTTGATTTAAGTAATGTGCAGACCCGTGCATCCTCTCACTAAGCTTTTTTGTATTCTTGTACTTTTCGAGATGTGTACGGAGAGAGATTTTCCTCTTCGGCGAAGACCTTTGTTTTCATGATCTTATGGCAGAATATTCCGTATCTCTGTTGATGGATTGCAGATAGTGCTGACTCTTTGCCTTCCCTCTCAGTCCATACTGTTTCCTGTGCCTCAGTTTCCTCTTTCACCCTCCTCTTTCATTGGGTCCCTTTCTTCTTGCTTTCTTCTCTTGGCTTGACCCTTCTTTCCTCCCCGCTCTCCGTCCTGCTCCAGGCAGCCATTGCATGCTGAGGTCTTGTGGTTATAATTCTTTCCCTTCTCACAAAAATTCAGTTATTTGAATGACCCTGCTGTCTTGATTCTGGCTAAGTGGGACTTAGTTTCATCTGAGGATCTGAAAACATGGTGCTTATTGGTCTCCATATGCATATCGGAGTTTACCGTTGACACCAAGGAAGGGAGATATTTTAATAAGTCAGTGGTTGCAAAGTGCTATGCGTTCAAAATCACTCTTCTGTCTAGTACTTAGCAGCTGAAGCATACTGCGCTCATAGCTTGATCTTCCCCTGTAGCGTTGCTATACTGAAGTCACTTCATGGCTTTTCCCCTGTTCGCTTCCCTTTCTCTTACCTGGGTCATTAATTTTAGATTGCACTGCCTCCTTAAAGACTGAAGTCATGCACAAAGTAAAACCCTGAAACATTTAGGAGCTATGCAGCATTATATTGTAAACCTGTAAAAATTCTTACCAAGTTAGTGGTTTGGAAGGATTTTCATGAGAACTCCTTCAGCTGAAAGGTAGTAAATTCCTTAAAAATAACTAAACTTTGGCTTACAACAAGGTCATTGTTTGGCAGTGTCCATGTTTTAAAAACTTTCCAGATCTCAGAGGAGGAAATGATTCTGAGACAATGTAGCAAATTAAAAAATAAAAACAATAAATTAACATTTGCATTATTTTACCAAGGATTGATTTTCTTTCTTCCAACTTTTTATCCTACATTCTAGATAAATTGGACCATGTAAAGAACTAGAAGGTTAGTTTTACTTTTTTTTTTAAAAAAATTGAAATTGGTTTTTCAGAAATGGAAATTTGGCAGCAAGTATGGAAACTTGCAAATCGGTTTACAGTGTGTTCTGTGCTTCTTAGTTTAATGAAACCCATAAGAATGAGGAGAGACTGCGTGACTTCAAATGAGAGAAGGCTGTCTGAGTGTAGGTTTCGCCTTTTCTGGGATTTTATTTTTACTCTATTAATTCAGTAGCATGTAGAATGGCATGTCCATACTTTAGTTGGTCAATAGTGGCCTCCAGATGGGTAGAATTTCAAGTCCAATAGTTATTTTTTGGTGACCTCATGTAGGAGATGCCGGGAAATGCTTTCTAAGAATGGCATAAAATTGCTATTCTTAGAAAGTATGAAGAGGGGTGAGTGAGGTAATTAAAAACACACAATAAAAACTGTGACATAATGGAATATAAGAAATGGCTAATAACAGTCTTTACAATCAGACACTGTGTTCTGAACTTGACCTCTGATGAGGTAGTATAAGTGTGTATCTATTTTCAATTAACATGGGACTATCTGGAGCCACTGTGTTCCTTTCAAATAAGATAGGATAGATGGACATTTTTTAAAATGATGGTTTCATCACTAATATATGTTTTCCAACCTGCTGGAGCCCTAATAAGCTCATCTGACTGAACATGGCTCACTTTAGTGTATCCAAGTTTGTGGTACAGGAGCTACTTCCAAATAGATGTCCTCTCTTCATCCTCTGACGGCTTATAGGTTCTGCACCCGGCCTTGTCCTGCTTTCCAAGTCAGTTTCCTTTCTGAGTTTCTTTACTCCCTCGCTTGGGTGCTGTCCTCTACTCTTCCCAGATGGCCCTTCCGTCTCCGTCACTGCTGGGCTGCCATCAGCCGAAGCGCACCTGGACATGCTTGTGGATGTCACCTACACGCCTGCCTTCACGGTGCTCTCTGCTGAGGGGTCTGCTCTGCATCTGAACACACAGTATTAGCGGAGTCTGAGAAGGGGTTCCTTGATCCATAAACCACCGAGGGCTGTCTTGTGCGTTGTAACTGGACTACCACATTGTCACCCCCTTGGGAGCTTGTTGGAAATGCAGAACCTTGGGGCTCACTGCAGGCCTGCCGAGTCTGCATCTGTCCTGCCTTAGAGTGTAAAGCAGTGCTTATACTGGACCTATTTTAATGACCACTTACAAGTTTATCAAAGCTGTGAAAGCCAAAGGCAGAATCCGTGAGCAGTAGAATGCTTTCATTAAGTTACTTCAGAGGACTGGACCCTGGACTCTGTTTGAAGAGTTGATGCATGGGTCGTGCAGACGGAGTGGGCTCCGTTTCGCTGCAGCAGAGACCACTTGGCTCCTTTCTGCTTCTGGTTCTCCACGAGGCTTGAGGGCTGTGCTGGGAAGGACCATCCTTCAGGACGCCCTGGGGTTTCACGAGTAGAGTTTGCTCTGTTCTACAGGCTGGGAGGATCGGTGGACCAAGGGGGAGACAGCCGATGTTGTGAGTTGTGCAGTTAATCATTCATTTGCAGTTGTTAATTATTTAAGTGCCTAGACCAGTGTTTCAGAACTGCAGGTAAGAACTCTTTGGTGGTCCATGAAGTCATCTTAGTAGGTCACAAACAGCACTTAAAAGTGATCTGCAATAGAAGAGAAGATAGATAATAGTTCACATAGGAAGGCTGAGATTGTTTTTAGAAGCTTTAAAAATGTTTTACATGTGATATGTGTATGTACATGTAGATATTTAATATAACAACTCAGTATATATGTATATAAAGATATATGCATACATGTACTTCTATATATATGTATGTGGGTATGTGTTGCATTAAAAATGTTTGAAAATACAAAATGATTAATATTATGGGGAGTTACAGAGAAAGTGGTAAAAGATACAGTTCATGTAATTTAATGGAGGAGGAAGACCAAGCATATATGTTTATTACTGGGTCAGTTTACCAAATGACAAATAATGTAGCCTACATATTAATGAATAGTAAACATTCTGCCATTCAGAAATGTTGGGAAATAAAGTGTTATGATTTTTCAGCCATTGTTGTTACCATAGAGCTATCATAATGCCATTGATAGATTTAAATATTTAGAATCCAGTGAGGTACAGTCAAAACTAAAATGATTTTGAACTTAATTTTTTAAATTGATTTGGGGGGGGGGATAGAAAGAGGTAAGAGAGAAACATTGATTGCTTGCTCCACACATGACCCGACGGGGATCACATCCACATCTGGGTATGTATCCTGACTGGGAATTGAACCCGCCCCCTCTTGGTGTACAAGATGAAGCTCTAACCCAGCGGTTCTCAACCTGTGGGTTGCGACCCCTTTGGGGGTCGAATGACCCTTTCATAGGGGTCGCCTAAGACCATCGGAAAACACATATATAATTACATATTGTTTTTGTGATTAATCACTATGCTTTAATTATGTTCAATTTGTAACAATGAAATTGGGGGTCACCACAACATGAGGAACTGTATTAAAGGGTCGCGGCATTAGGAAGGTTGAGAACCACTGCAAGAACCACACCCGCCAGGGGTATTTTAAACTTGCTTTGATTTTTCACTGCTGATTTAGCCAACTTTAGGATCTTCTGTATCTTTGGCATAATCGTGGTAAAGGTTCAATACCTATGTGTAAGTAAAGCATGGAGAGGCATCCTTTAAGACACAGAATGCTCATTTCCAGGTTCCCACCTGAGGCTTGGCATGTTTTCTTGATTACTTAGCTACTCTTGAAGGTTGAAGAGTCCAGTTTTTGGCTTTTCTCAACCTCTTTCCTCTTCCTGTGTCTTTAGCATCTGGCTTGGCATATTTAGCATCTGGGAAATCTTTTTTTTTTTAAAGTATATTTTTATTGATTTCAGAGTGGAAGGGAGAGGGGAGAGAGAGAAACATCAATGATGAGAATCACGGATTGACTGCCTCCTGCATGTCCCCTACTGGGAATCGAGCCCGGAACCCTGGCATGTGCCCTTGACCTGAATCGAACCCGGGACCCTTCAGTCTGCAGGCTGACGCTCTATCCACTGAGCCAAACCAGCTAGGGGCGGTAAATCCTTGTTGAATGAATGCATGACTCTCTTAGTAGCTCCTCATTTCTCTTGAGTAAAAGCCAAGTCCTTACCATTGCCTAAAAGCCCATGGGTTCCCTGTGGCCTGCCTCACGTCATTTCATTCACTCAGTCCAGCCACCCTGCTTCCTGTTCCTGGACTTCTCCCTGGAACGCTGTTCCTCACATACCCATGTGTCCATCCCTTTGCCTCCTTCCAGCCTTGGCTCAGATGCCACCTTCTCAGGGAGCCTTCTCCAACACAGCTTCCCTCGACCCTGCACTGTCTATCCCCTGCCCTGCTCTATTCTTGCCTTTCTACACGGCACTTACCACTTCTGAGCAAATGGCTTCATTTACCTGTTGAGTAGGTTTGTTGTTGGACTGTCCACCCCGATTGTGCTTGCTGATGTAACCCCGGATCGTATCTGGCACGTAGTGGGCACACATAACAACCTGCCAGTGGTTTGCATGGTTGAATGAGTTTGAGTGTGGATTTTGACCTACGTTGGTTTCTTCTTTCCACCTTACGTGACGTGGTGACTTCTCTGGTCTCTTCCTGGCATTTAGCATTCACTCCACCACAGTACTAGGGATTCAGCACATAGAAACAACTCTCTTACAAGTTCTTATAGAAATGGAGAGTTGGGTCTATATTTACTGTTAAATATTAATAAAGGTCAATAAAATATTGATAATTTTTTTCTTTGGCTTATGAAAACCAATCCTGACATTTTTTTCTAACAGCACAGACTTATTGATGTTTGCTCTGTTTCCCATATTAAGTTTTGGGTTTTCATAGAAATAACTTCAGTCCTTTTTATTTTCTGATAGTATGTGCTAGGAAACTTGAGACATAACGGGTCTTCAAAAACATTGCTGCTTTGCCAGCCTGGGACTGAGTCTGCTGTGGCTCCTGAAAAGTCCTGGCTGTGGCCTCCCACTGCGCCAGTCTTTGGGGGTCAGGACTGTCATCTGCCAGTGTGGTTCCACAGCGTCCGTGTTCATCTCTGCCTGTGGAGTGTTCACGGAAAAGACCAAAAGGGTGGCCTGGCCGGTGTGGCTCCCCTTATCTTCATTTGTTAGCTGCTGAGTTCAGAGTTGATGTGATTTGCCTGAGGTCTTGTAGGCAGTAAGTGGTGGATCTGGACTTGAACCCAGGCCAGGCTGTGTCTGTGGCTCTACCTTTCAATGGCCCAGTTGTGCTCATGGACTTCCTGTCACAGTGACTGAGTATTTGATTCCCGTTTTGGCTCATACAGATACGGTAACATCTTCATTTGGATGTGTGCTAGTATGCTTTTTTTAGAGCATAATTTGACCCCGAGAACTCCTTCCATGATGCCTGGGGAACAAGACAGTATTGCTTCTTAAGGAACGAAAAAGGATCTTGATGTCTTAGAAAAATTGTCAAGTTTTTCATCCCTTTTAAGTACTTTGTGATCTTCTGTGGAGGTGTCAGTCTTGTCTTTTTTCCCTTGAGTTTGGAAGTAACTAGGAGATTGGTCACTGTTGGACTTAAATATCACTTAAAATAAATCACCCCCCTTTTTGTTATTTCCTTAACGTGCTCTTTCCAACTTTGTTAAAAACTATCTCCCCTCCTTCTCTCCCCCTCCCCCGTCTTATGCTATGAAACATCTGCTTCTCCCATCTTAAGGTTTGTCATGCCCCTGAGCATGTGTGTTTGTGCGCATGCGTGCCCTTGTGCCCGGGCCGCACCTTGGCTGTGGTGCTGGTTGCAGCACAGTGTTGTCTGAGGGTGGCCTTGTCCTAGTTTCCTCATAGATGGTTCTGGCCTTTATTAAGCTTGGGAGATGGAACTGCCGTGCTTTGCAGCATGAAGAGCTCAATGCAAACCAGCAAGGAAGATAGGAAACCTGTCTGTTGTTTAGCTTTGGGCAGGTGGACTGTTTTTGCTCTGACTGAGTTTCTTGTTTGAAGGGCGAGGCCGGGCATGAGGGGCCCTGGCATGGGGACTTCTCTCTGAAAGTCTGTTGGCCGCCCTGCCCTGCTGTCTTGTCAGCTCAGACCTCAGTGGCTGTGTCTGTCCTGCGCTGGCCAAGAGGATGTGTGTGAGTCCATCTGGACTGCCTTCATCCATTAGATGTGCCCCCCAAGGAGCTTTTGGGGGCCAGGTCTTTGAAGAGTCCGATCCCTTCGACTGTACCCCAGGAAAGCCCAGGGCCAGTTCTCTGTGCTCCAGAAGAGAGGATTTGTGGGTGTGGCTGTCGCAACGCTTTATTTCTACCAGGAAACAGAATGCATCTGCTTTGAAGAGGTCCTTCCTTTCTATTTTGGGAAGTAAGCCAGACAGCCGATAGACAACATCTGGCTTTGGGGTCCTTCTCCTTCCTTCCCTCCGGCTGAGTGCCTGCTGGGAGTTGCTCAAAGTCACCCTCTTTGCGTGCATCCCTCAATGTTTGAAAGGCACCACGAAACGGTTTCTGATGCTTTGTTAAGAAACAGCTTGTCAAGCCCGTGGTCGAGGCCCGATGGCCAGACCCTGCGTGTGGCCGCCTGGTGCCGGTGGTTAGCATCTCACGCTGGGCTCTGCAGGGAGGCTGCTGGCAGTGCTTCCTGTGGGCCCCTCAGGTCAGTCTCAGCTCGTGAGGAAGCCGATCCGTGGCCCACAAAGACACACCTGTGCTCAGCATTTCTTGGCATTAGTTTACTCTGAAACAAGTCAGCTCCATGAGAGGAAGTATCAAAATGAAAACCGTGGCATTTATGGGTTGAATGAATGCACACATGCATTTTGTGTCTTGAAAATGTACCTGACAGCCGAAACCGGTTTGGCTCAGTGGATAGAGCGTCAGCTTGCGGACTGAAAGGTCCCAGGTTCGATTCCGGTCAAGGGCATGTACCTGGGTTGCGGGCACATCCCCAGTGGGAGATGTGCAGGAGGCAGCTGATCGATGTTTCTCTCTCATCGATGTTTCTAACTCTCTATCTCTCTCCCTTCCTCTCTGTAAAAAATCAATAAAAAATATATTAAAAAAAAAAAAAAAAGAAAATGTACCTGACAGCCCTAGCCAAACCTGACGGGGCTGGTTTTGCTCAGCGGATAGCGCATCGGCCCGAGGACTGAAGGGCCCCAGGTTTGATTCTGATCAAGGGCACGTACCTTGGTTGCAGGCTCGATTCCTGGCGCGTGTGGGAGGCAACCAATCGATGTGTCTCTCTGACATCAATGTTTCTCTCTCTGTCTGTCCTCCTCCCTTCCACTCTCTAAAAATTAATGGAAAAATATCCTTGGGTGAGGATTAACAAAAAGAAAAGAGGCCAAAAAGAAAAGAAAATGTATCTGACACAAAAATCCATGCATGTATGTTCCTGCGTGTGGGCCCGTTGTTAAGGAACACCACAACATTTCTGAAAAATGTTGTAAAGCAAAACATGGTTCTGGAAGGAGAGCTGTGTGTTCTGTTTTCCTTAATCTCTTTCTGTAGCGCTAAGTACATTACCTCCGTTTGTGCTTTTACCTGTCCCAGTTTATAAATGTCCGCGAAGTGGTTCTCTCCTCTTGTCTGCCTCCAGAGGTCATGGTGTTTTCAATGGCTGCACTTCACGGGACCCCATCCCCAGTGGGAGCCAGCCCTGTGTCAGAGAAAGGAAGGAAGCATGCGGTCAGGTCTCTCTCGTAACCTTTGTGCGGAACACGTGTCTTCCTTTACCTTAAAGAGGAAGCGAGGACGTTCTGAAGATTGAGAACAAATGTGCCTCACTTCCTTTGTGATTTCCCAGCACCTGCCATTCATATATCCCCTTCTGGGGGGAGGCAGGTCCTTGTTGCGTGTTACTTTTCAGGAATACCTGCACTCTGCTTCTTCCTGCTCTGCCTCTCACCAGTCCCTGGTTCCCAAACTGCAGCCACTGAACCTGCAGTGCCGTGTGAACTGCTGGAAGTGTGTCAGGAACGTGGCCTTGAGGAGACGGCTTGGGGTTAGTGAGATCGCCCACAGGACCACGCTTTATCACTTTGGAAAGCCATGTGTAGATTCCTCAAATGCTTCGCGCCGCAGGGTGTGAGAGGACCTCCGCCAGCACCTCTGTGAGCGCCTGTGCTTATTAATTCCCTTCAGTGCCGTCCTCTCAGGGGAACAGTTCTTCTGAGGGCTTGCTTTCATTTGTGGGGGCATAGCATTAACACTCAGCCTTCTTTTCCTTGCAGCACTGGACTTTGTGAAAGACCTGTGTTTTGTGAGATTATGGAAAAGGCAGGCACTTACTAGAACTGAGGGTGAAGGGAACTGGGTAGGGTCCATCTTCTGGGCCTGTTTCTTTCTCTGCACGGGGAGGCATCTCAGTGACCCCCCAGTTCCCTGCTGTGGGCCATTGGCTATTTTCACACGTAGAGATGGGCTCAAGAGAGTTAAAATTATGCTGGGAAGAAGAGGCGAGTTTATTGAAATTCTCTGCCTCGTATGTCATGGGACTGGTGTTTTTAAGTTTTTCTTGGCTTGAGTTTGAGAACTGCTGCCTGAGAGACTGAGCACCAGGGGATGGATAAACCTTGGAGATGACGTTCCGGTTTACTGAGTGATTTATGTGCGAGTAGGAATATATAATAAGATCCTGAATGTAGGTTTCAGGAGAGCATGATAGGTTTCTGTAATGAATGAAGCGTTTATTTTGAACTCTCTTAAGTAATTTAACTGATTTGAATACTTAAAAATATCCCTTTTAGTAAATCAGGTCTCTCAAAATCTAAAATAAACACAATGTTAGTTACAATCTTCTTTGAAATAAAAAGACAATAATTTACCTCTTAAGGATAACAGAAACAGTATATTTATGCATTCAACTTTAAACAGAGATTTAAAAAAATCTTGCTTAAAAGAATTAAAAATCATCAGCTTAAAAAATAGAAAAACTTAAAGGACTTTTGAAATAGGTTGTCAAGAAGTTGGGTTAACATTTGTTTTAGAATTTGAACTGGGTTATTTGACTTGTACAGCTGTTTCCATTTTGATTGGGAATGAATTATTGATATGAATGGAAAATTAAGAATGAGTCACAAATTCTTACTTTGAAAAATTTCTTAGGGAATTTTTTTGTTTTTAACCTTTATCTGTGAGATAGCAGAATGCCAGAGAAGTGGCAAGGATTTTTGGAAAAAGCCAAAACAAAAACAAAAACATTAGTGAATAACATTTCTAAGTGCTGACTGAGATTCATAGGTAAAATGAAATAACCAGTACTGGAAAATTGTGTTTTCGTCATTTGGGATAGAGCATGAGGCTCAGTGTCTTCCACCCGTTTTGAAATTAATTTTAAGGTTCTAAGCTCTGCCCGGAGGGCTTGTATGAATTCTGTTGCTTTGGCTTGATGGTAGTAACTAGAGATTGACAAATCACAACTCTTTTAATTTGGCTTAATTAAAAAAATGTTAAGGGCCTTCCATGTGCCACATACTCTGCAAAATCTTGGGGATGCCAGGGAGATGGTGATGTGGTTCTTGCCCACAAGTTGCTCATAGTCAGGTAGGATAAATGAAGTTTCATTTATGGATGGATGAGGCCGGTAGAGAGGGCTGTTCTGATGTACAATTATGTATGCATTTAATACACATATATGTTATATATCCCCATATTTAGTAAGTTACTAAATTATTTGCTAGGTAACAAATTGCCATAGACTTACATCTTAAACCAACACCCATATATTACCTCAGTTTCCATGGGTCGGGAGTCTGGGTATGGCTTAGTTGGTTCTCGGCTCAGGATCTCAGAAGGCTGCAGTCAACGTGTTGGCCCAGCTGTGTTCTCATCTGGGGGTGTGAATGGGGAAGAATCCACTTCTAAGCTCATTCAAGTTGCTAGCAGACACCATTTCCTTGTCGGTGTAGGATTGATGTCCCTGTTTTCTTGCAGGCTGTCAGCTGGGGGCTTGCTCTCAGATCCTTGCTATGTGGCTCCCTCACAAGCCCTGTCATGACATGGCAGCTCACTTCTCTAACTCCAGAAAGTGAGTCTTACTGTCTAGTCTGCTGAAGTGGAGTGGTACATAGCATAACTGGATGAAGGGAGTGACATCCCATTATTTTTGCCATATTCTGTTGGTTAGAAGCAAGTCACAAATTCTGCCTGCAGTCAGGTGGAGGGGATTATACAAAGGTGTGACCTGTTGGGGGTCACCTTAGAATTCTGCCCACCTCAGTACATTTCTGGTTGTTCCACTGACTTGTGTTCCCAAGAAATCTGATCATAATTTAAATGCCAGGAAGACTGATGAAAGCGCACTCCCCGTTGAGAAATAAAATCTGTTATCTGGCAAATCAGAAGTGGATTGTTTTCTTCCCTCAGTGGTTAGAAAACAGGCAGAGAAAATAATGCCTGTAGGTTCACAATATTGATAGGAAGGAATTACACAAAAATAGTGAGGTGTTTGGCTCTTGTGTTTGGGGTGGACCGCCACAGGAATCTCACAGTATCCTCTGGCTAGACATAGTCATTTTTAAAATCTGGATGTCTTAGCATTGGCTGATCACTCAGGAGTGGCATATGGCAGGAACACACTTTGAGGGACAAGTCTCCTGGAGAGTACACTGCAGCACACAAGCTGGACAGATGGTGGCTTATTCAACCTTGGACAGGAGTGTAATCCTACTCATTGGCAGGCAGCGGGCTGAGAGGTGCTTGTGGTATCTGAGGCAGAGCTGACTTGAGTTTACCTGAAACGGCTTTGTAAGGCATGAGGTGGTCACCTGATGTGACCTGGATGGCTTAGTGCTCACAGAGTCTACTTCTCAAGTTGGAATGAGGATGCTGGTGACAGATTGTGTGACCTGGAAGTGGACAGAGTCTGGAGCACTAAATGGAGGACGTTCTAACGGAGTGTAGGGCAGGTGTAAAGACAGCCTTGTAGACAGAATCACGGATGTTACCACCCTAGCTAGGTCTTCACCACGCAGGGGTTGGTGTTGCTCTCACAAAATTAAATATGCATTTCATGGGTGGAAAAAGGTAGGGGCTGGACCTGCCTTTCTTTACCATGAAGGGTCGGTGGATCGGTGTGTCTGCAAGATAAAAATTTGGATTGTTAAGAAAGAGAATGGTCTTTTCACAGCCATAGTTAGAATGTTTATGATTAAAAAAAACCGCCCCAAAATCCAATTAGGACATCATCCATTATTTGTTTGTGGCCCCTCATTGAAGAAAAGGACTGTGTGTTCAGAAGAACAAGTGTGGATCCTTTGATTGGAAGATGAGAACTCGGTGCCCCTGTGGCTGCTGGAGAGCTGACGACAGGGAGATTTTGTTCCCACTTCAGTCACATCTCTTACCCCAGATTTTTAATTCAAATTCCCTCCTCCTTTTCTTTAATATTTGATGCTTATTTTTGTATTCTTAATTTATTCATTTTTGTATTTGTGCCTTTAATTGTGACAGTCCTCACATATTTTTTGGAACTTGGGGAAGGGGATGTACGAAGTGAAACCAAGAAATGGTTCACTGAAATTCTTTATTTTTCCTTTTAGCAGTTCAAGTTCTACATTTGTAACATCATCCACTTACAAGACCATTTCAAGAACTGACATCAGTTTTCATACAGCTTAAAAGGTGAGTAGAACTTAAGACTCTTCTTTTTTATTTTTATTTTTTATTTTTAAATATATTTTATTGATTTTTTACAGAGAGGAAGGGAGAGAGATAGAGAGTTAGAAACATCGATGAGAGAGACATCGATCAGCCACCTCCTGCACATCTCCCACTGGGGATGTGCCTGCAACCCAGGTACATGCCCTTGACCGGAATCGAACCTGGGACCTTTCAGTCTGCAGGCTGACGCTCTGTCCACTGAGCCAAACCGGTTTTGGCAAGACTCTTCTTTTTTAAAACAAAATTTTAAATTGATTTTTAGAGAAAAAGAGAGGAAGGGAGAGGGAGAGAGAAAAACCATCGATTGGCTGCCTCCTGCACGTCCCCTCAACACGGGCATGTGCCCTGACCAGGAATTGCATGTGCCTTGACCAGGAATCGAACTGGTGACCTCTTGGTCCATGAGATGATGCTCAACCAACTGAGCCACAACGGCCAGGGCCAGACTCTTCATTATGATAATGTTTGTGAAGCAGACCTTGTCCCAGCACTAACCATTGAGATGGTGTTCTTCTCAAGAAAGTTGCACCAACTTCTAGGTGTAAAAACTACTAGCAGTCTTTTTCTGATAGGAGGAAAGTTGTATGATGTCAGATTAAATATGACCTTTTTGTTTAATACACAAGCATATTCCCAGTGGGCTGGAATACATATTAAATACTTCTAGATTTACTAAAATACCTGAAGAAAAATAATTTTACTATTTTGCTGAGCTTGAGCATTTAATGCCCAGACACAAGGGATTCTTTATTTCTCATTCTAAGTTTTTTGTTTTTCTTGGTTTCTTACTTCATAAATGGAATAATACTATGGTTGCCATGAGAAATAAATGAGCCACCCTGCTTAATACGGCACTTGGCATATAACGCACACTAAATAAATGTCAGTTCCTTTCTCTCAGCTTTGTGACATCAAGTGAGCAGATTTTCTTTGTATCGGTAGTACACATGGTCTGTACAATGAAGTGGGGGTTGACTTCCTAATTTGCTGCATTTGGTTTTATGTTTTCTGGGGGTGGGTGTAAGTGGCTGGGCGTTGGGGTTTCTGGAACTAGAAGCTTAGACAACCCCTATGTGTTTTGGTTATCTCTGGACATCCTCAGACTCAAAGCCTACATTGGAGCCAGCCCCAGTGGGGACAGTCAGGAGGGTGCCAGGCGCATCCTTCCCCCCTCAGCCTGCCCGCTGCCAGCTTTTCACCCGAGGCGTGCCTCTTCACAGCTTTGTGCCTCTGTTTTTCTCAAACTCTTAAGGGATTTTAGTGATTCCTGTTCTGCCCAATTACCAGGCTGTGGGAGCCTCAAATGGAGAAATATTGAGAGTCTTCAGGAAAGTAAGAAAGGCTCTAAAAAATATAAGGCATAACTTTTTCCTAAATTTTTAATGTGCCAGGTGTAACTCACTGTTTATGCTAAATCCCTTACTAGAATGTAAGCTTTGTAAGGTCAAGGACCCCTCCCCCCCCCCCCCCCCCCTCACACACACACTTATTTCTTTTTTCTAGGGCCTAAAACACTTCCTGGTACACAGGAGGAGTTCAATACAACTTCTGTCAAATGAAATGAATTAATGAAGATCACTCCTGGAGGCTCATTTAGCCTTTTTATTTGTGGTTGCTGTTGGAACTAGATGAGGCGATGGGCGAATCGGGAGGGATTTGATGTGCTTCCTCATTGAGGCACATGGAAACCTGAATTTAAATGGAGTTTTCACAGTTTAGAACCTTCCTAAAACTGTGGGTGCTAAGGAGCACACGGCATGTAACACACCACCCTCTCAGTCAGTGTTGGGTGCAGTTCCTCTGCGTTGCTGCGTGTGTGCAGTTCACGTGTTTCTTTCCTGAGTGGATTTCCCTACCAGACACCGGAAGGCTTGGAGCCCATTCAGTGGGCTCGCTCAGGGTGGGTGGTAAGCTTTCGTGGCGCATTCGGGCTGCGGGCCTCACGGATACTTAGTGACTGATGAAATACTTCCCATTTGTGTGATTCTTGATTACTTGACAGGACGCCATGATGTTTGAGAACCCCTTGTCTTCCCTGGCTTGGTGAGTGTTGATGAGCTGCGTGTTGATGAGCTGGGCTCTTTTTCTTCCATAACTTGGCACACCCACCGCCAACTTTAAGTGGAGGTGGCCTCTCAGTTTTACCAGGACCCAGAGAGTGTGGGCGCTCTTTAATTTCTCTTTCATCATCTCAGATATAGTCCTCTTTGACTCTACCCACCAAACACTAAAACTGTCTTTAAGTAGAATTTTACTGAATAACTAAATACACCCTTGGATTATGCCCCTAAGGACTGTACAGCTTGATTTACAAAATTTTAGCAAAAGTAGAAATAATTTCTTGCAAATTACATAAGTACCTGATTTCCCCCATATATGGGGTTACTGCCTCTGGCAGCTATTTTAAGCAACTTTCAAAATTGGTAATGGAAAACTTTTTTTTTTCTAGCTACATTACTGTATATGGATTTTAAATACAAAGGTACAATGCTCCTCTGAACATCAGAGCAGTTAGAGAGCAGATCCTGTCTACAGAACTGCACGCCGCTTTGTGCTTCTCAGGTCATTTTCTTTTTTCTTTTTAATTAATCCTCACCCGGGGATATCTTGATTTTTAGAAGGGGATGGGGGAAGGAGGGAGGGAGGGAGGGAAGGAGAGACAGACAGAAAGAGAGAGAGAGAGAGAGAGAGAGAGAGAGAGAGAGAGAGAGAGAAAGAAGAAGAAGAAGAAGAAGGAGAAGGAGGGGGAGGGGGAGGGGGAGGGGGAGAAAAGGAGAAGAGAGAGGTGAGAGAGGCACATTGATTGGTTGCCTCCTGCACATGCTCCCACCAGGGCCCAGGATCAAACCTGAAACCTGCAACCCAGGTGCATGCTCTTGATCAGGAATCGAACCCTTGGGTGTGCGGGCTGATGCTCTACCACTGTGAATATGGGCCAGGGCTCAGGTCATTTTCAATCTCATACTGGGATTCTGAGATGTTTTAAGAACTTTGCATGTGTAAAGTAGGTTCTTAGAGCTGACTGTCCTGGAATTTATAATCGCTCTGTTAGTTGTGGTGGAGTGCTGGTGCTGTGACTCAGTTGAACACAGAACTGGTGAATGTAGGTGAAGAAATCATTATTCAAGCTTTTGCACGATTTCTTGTCCTATTCATGTGAGAATGAAACCTCAGACTGATAACTGGTTGGCTCCCAGCACAGACAAGAAAGGGTTAGGTGGGGAAAATCCACCTCTCTTTTGTTTTTCCCCAAGGTCCTTAAGGGACCTGAAGTGGATGGTGAGGACCCGGGAGCCATTTGAAAATCAGCCTGAGACCTGTGGTTCCTGTGGGGAGATGTTCCAGGAATTAAAAAATAACCTTAGGCCCAGCCGGCATGGCTCAGTGATTGAGTGTCAACCTATGAACTAAGAGGTCACGGTTTGATTCCTGGTCTGGGCACATGCCCAGATTGTAGGCTTGATTCCCAGTGGGGGACATGCAGGAAGCAGCCGATCAATGATTCTCTGTCATCATTGATGTTTCTATCTCTCTCTCCCTCTCCCTTCCTCCCTGAAATCAATTAAAAAAGAAGAATAAAAAAATAACCGTTGATATAGATAATGCACCCCTGACCTGGATTGCCTGTATTTGCATTGAATTTAAACTTTTATAAGGTAAGTCAAAGAGAATCAGTGGTGCTGGGAGAAGTGCCACCTTTGAGTGTAAGTCCCTGATGTCTACAGTGGCACATAAAGTAATGCTTATTTTCTCTGGATGTGCCCTTGGTAGTGTGCCGGGGTCCAACCCCAGCGGGTCCAGGGGTCCCCAAAGGTGTGGACGGAGTAGGCGAAGAAGGAATGACACAGGGACAGCATTCAGTTGATCAGCAGCCTAGCCAGGATCTCCAGCCAAGCTCTGGTCTCGATCCCCAGAGAGGTTCTGCTTAGGATCTCCAGCCAGGTTCTGTCCAGGCTCTCCAGTCAGGTTCAGTGTCCAGGTTCCAGTCAGGTTCTCCTGCCAATCTCTGTAGTCAGGTTCAGTCCAGGATTCCTTGCCATGTTCTCCCGCTAGGCTCTGTCTCTAGGCTCCGAGGCCAGTCCCTCTCCAGGATCCTCTGGCATGCTCTCTCCAGCGAAGTTCTTCTGCCTCTAGGCTCCGTGTAGATTCTGTCTTCTTGATTCTGTTCTAAGTTCTGAGTGTTTCTGTCTTGTTACAACTGTATTTATACCAGTTGATTCAATCCTATCAATCTCTATTACAAAGGTTAGGGCGTTTCTTATCTCCATTCCAGGGAGAAAAGATTATGTAGTTTAAGCAAGATTGTTTGTAGTTAAAGGGATTAATTACCCGCCTGGCACTTAGTTGAGGGGTTTTATTCCCTCCCTAACTTCAGGGGAAAATCCCTACCTGGGGATTCAACCTTTCTCGGAGAGGTGGCTTTGGTTAAAACACAGCGCCAAGAAGGTGAGCAAATATATTAAGAACCGTATGCCATATATGCCAGGTCCCTTGAAACAGCAAGGATGGACCGGCTCCCGGCAGTAGTGTACAATTAAATAGATTAAACCATGAAAATACGGTCAAACAGACACATTCCGAGCTGTGGTATAAATGACCGAATTCTGCTGGGGGTTCCCAGCCTTGAAGGAGGATTTAGACTGTGCCTTACAGTGAGGTTGAGAGCATTCAGAGGCTGGACTGAGACGTCCCATCCGTGTGAGGAGCCGGTGCCTCTCACCTTCCAGGTTGTCATCAGGGAAGTAATGCCAAGGTTCCCAGTGGGTGGGGTGGATCCTAGGGAGACTAGTTTTAGGGTCCCCCTTGGCTTCTGAGAGCCAACGAGAAGGGTTCTCCAGGCCTCATTTACCCTCCCTCCAGCCGGCCCATGTCTACGCAGCATCGGGGACTCGGATCTGAGCTCCATCTCACTGCTTTCCCTCATTCTTCAACTCCAAGGTTAAGAGTGCACTGTGAAGAGTTGAAAGTCAGCAAGGGCGTCAGGGATGCTCTGTGCCATGTTTGAGTTAGGGAAACACAGCAGTGCATGGGGACGGCAGCAGGTAGAGCACCACTTTCACAGGCTGGGAAGAGGAACTTGTGGCCGCTGTCATTTCTGTCTGTGGCTGGGTCCTGGGGAAGTTTTCTTTGTCTGTTTGTTGGATTCTGTCCTCCTGTGATAGGACTATATTGTTTTCTTGTTAAGTAGACACTCAGAGTTGTATTAGAAAAACTCCTTTTCACTTTTCGCTTTAAAATCAAACATGCTAGTAGCCACATCAGTGGAGGCCTAGCACAGTAGTGTCAAACTGCAAAAAAGCTAGCAAATTTTCCACCTAAAGTTTTTGTGGGGGAAGTAGGGGTGGGGGGCGTGGGGAAGAGTATAAAAATAAGCCTTTCAGAGATTTTTGGGTTGCTTGGTGGAATGTGTATTTTTCCATGGTGCGGGAGGTTAGAAATAGCACTGCTTTTTATGGGATTCTCAGCAGCAGCCCAAAAATTTGGCTTTGTGGGCTCAGTCCCTCTGTGTGGGCGAGGCAGCTCCTGCAGCCTGTGGGTGGGGGCAGTGCCTGGCAGCATGCTCTGGCAGCGTCTCTGTCTGTCTTCCTGCCTCCCCGCTCCCCGCGTGGTGTCACCCGGATGAACAGCACTCAAGTGTAAAATGTGCTTACCAAGGTCAGGTTCTTGCGATGACTTGCCTATGGCAACCGATGCCAGTTGTAACAGACTGAGTCTCAGCGGTCCCCACAAAGTCACATTGGTCCCTGTGCGAGGGCAGTCACTGAGAGCAGGAATCATCATCTGGGAGTGGGGGCTGCCCTTCAGGGCTGCTCTGTGTCAGACTGGCTGGACCTCTTGAGTCTATCTGAGACGCCCTCCTCTTAGAACTGTGATGGCGAACCTTTTGAGCTGGGCGTGTCAGCATTTTGAAAAACCCTAACTTAACTCTGGTGCCGTGTCACATATAGAAATTTTTTGATCTTTGCAACCATAGTAAAGCAGAGATTTATATTTTTGATATTTATTTTATATATTTAAATGCCATTTAACAAAGAAAAAATCAACCAAAAAAATGAGTTCGCTTGTCACCTCTGACAGGCTTGTCATAGGTTTGCCATCACTGTCTTAGAACCTTGCTGTCAGTGGGGTGGATGTGCCAACCCTTCAAAAGGCGTCCTTATGGATTCTTTAACTTTGTTGTAGTTACATAATTCTTACAAATAGAGGTAGGCTGCCAAGGGTTTCTCAGAATCAATGCAGAAAGGAAAAGGAAGGAGGCAGCCACTGGGACAGAGTTTTTAACCCCCAGGAGACCCAGGACATATGTGAATTCCTTGAAACTGTGCCTGTGTCTACAGGGAAAGCCAGGGATTTAATGGGATTCTTAGCAAGGTTTTGACCTCCAAAAAGATGAAGCGTGTTTGCAGTGGAGCATGAGATGTGAAGTTCTTTTAGCTTGGAAAATCATTTTGGAGATGTAAGGCGTGTGGGAGAGGGAGACCGGGGCAGGGTGGCAGAGGCCAGGCCAGGCAGAGGGAGGAGACGGATGCAGCTATGCATTGTGTGGTCTGACAGCACGAGAGGGGGCTCCTCAGGTTCCTGTTGGGTTTTTTTTTGCAGGCTTCCTTGTTGAACTTCATATCATTCTCGTTTTTGTGTTGGGGATGCTTGGTTACCTTGCAAGCTCGGTGCATGGGAGAGGTGGCTGCTGCACACAGGGTGTCTGGGATCTGCGTGGCTTCAGCCTGAAATTTAATAAATCGTCTCCCACTTTTCCCCCTGGGACCTCCTTTGCCATGGTTCTCTACATTTTTCTGCACGAGGGGAATAGGATAGTGAAGTCAGGGACATGCTGGTCCAGAGGACAGAGGAGGAAACGTCAGGCAGCGAATGCTTCGCCTCTGCTTTCACAGCGCCGTGGACTTGGCGGCTGCTCCGTGGTGCTCTCCTTCAGCATCGTCACTCTGACCCGGCCGGTCATATTTGGGAGATGAGGTTGCTGAATAAGTGTACAGATAATCTACAAATACCAACCATCGTAGCTGCAAAGTGATCATGGAGAAGGACACGTCAGGAGTGCTCTTCACTGCCTGGGCTGCATATTCCACTCAGGGACAGAAGTTCTTCTGTTGAGTCCATAGGTTTAGCTAGGGAAGCTGTGGTGTTGCTGGGCTTGTCAGTTACAGTGGTCACTTCTCTCTGTCCCAGGGCAGTAAGGCAGTGCTTGGAGATGGGGCATTGGGGCGGGGAGGACTCATTCTAAACACTCTGCAACCCCAGGCTACATTTATTTTAATATGTGTGTGTGTGTGTGTGTGTGTGTATTTATTGATTTCAGAGAGGAAGGGAGTGGGAGAGAGAGATAGAAACATCAGTGATGAGAGAGATTCATTGATCGGCTACCTCCTGAATTCCCCCTACTGGGGATTGAGCCTGCAACCTTGGGCATTTGCCCTTGACTGGAATCAAACTTGGGACCCTTCAGTCTACAGGCCGACACTCTACCCACTGAGCCAAACCAGCTAGGGCTGCGTTTATTTTTTAATTGCATTTATTGGGGTGACATTGATTAATGAAATTACATAGGTTTCAGATGTACAGTTCTATAATACATCATGTGTATATTATATTGTGTGTTCACCACCTCAACTCAGGTTTCCTTCTATCACCATTTGTCCCCTTAGACCAGTGATGGCGAACCTTTTGAGCTCGGCGTGTCAGCATTTTGAAAAACCCTAACTTAACTCTGGTGCCGTGTCACATATAGAAATTTGTTGATATTTGCAACCATACTAAAACAAAGACTTATAGTTTTGATATTTATTTTATATATTTAAATGCCATTTAACAAATAAAAATCAACCAAAAAAAAGAGTTCGTGTGTCACCTCTGACACGCGTGTCATAGGTTCGCCCTCACTGCCTTAGACTTTCTTTTACCTCCTCCCACCCTCTGGTAATCACCAGACTGATGTCTGTGTACATTTACTTTTTAAAAGTTGCAAAGATGCTACCTATTATGCAGGTTCTGGTCTGATGGAATATTTTACCTGCTGTTATATTCCAAGAGTAATGATGCTTTTGGCTTTCTTTATTTCTAAACTTGGGTTGAGCTGCATTTACCCAGTACAGTGACTGGGCAGAGTTGTACTTCCTGTTACTCTGGCAACTGCCACATATCCTATCACCTTACTTCTCATCTCACTGCCCCCATTAATTTCATAAAAATAAGAAAATGCACTGAGATTCTTTGAAAGAGAGTTGTTTCACGGGTCTGTGTGGGTTTGTGAAGTGTTTTTAGTGATTTGCAAGATACAAGAGTTCTTTTGAGTTCTCATTAAAGAACTTATTACCACTTAGTATTGTGATATTTGTTAGTTACCTAGTTTTTGATCTTTAATTGGTTCTCAAATGTTCTGCTCCTCTTTTGGAAAAAATTGTGGTAAAATACACATAACATGAACAGTTTGGAATGGAACCCTCATGTACTGTTGGTGGGAATGAAAAATGGTACAGCTGCTCTATGGAAAACAGTATGCTTTAACCACTTGTAAGTGTACAGTTCAGTGGCATTAACTACGTTCACATTGTTGTACAACCATCACCATCATCCATTCCCCAGAACTATTTTTATCTTGAAAACAGTTGCTAAGTTTTAACATTCAGTACTGGGTATCCTTTTAATCCATCAGTGCAACCTTAGAGATTTCCCCCCTTGTTATACCCATTATTCAAAGTATTTCCTGCCTATCCCTGGATGCCTTAGGCCTGTTGCAACTCACACTCACTCTTGTATATACCTTCTAAAAATCTACCCCAAAAAGTTCATATTATAGCCAGCCTTCAATTTGCATGATTTTGGCTAGTGAACTCCTGATTTCAAAATCCCCTGACCCAATATCCTGCCTTCTTCCTATAACTACTCAAAAGTACGTTTAAGAATTCCACCCCATTTGTCAATCATACCCCAAAATAAAGCTGGGGGAAAAAAGAATTTTGCCCTATCTCTAAATGCAGTTGGAAAGATTTCACTGTTGATGTTCTGCCATTAGAAATTGGGAACACTAAAAAGCTTTGTAATCTATCTTCTTTCACAAAAGCATTTTAATGAATATTACTTTACTAATACATGATCAAAGGTAAGGATAAAATCAGTCTTGTGTTCTGTATCTCCTGGGTTGGATCTGATATGGAGATGTGAAAAATGAATTCTTGCTTCACTTTGGAAGGTAAGGGGGAGGTGGTGGGGGACATCTTTTGGATAAATTATCTACTCTTGGCCTGTGTATACTTGTTACATTCTTGTCTCATGCCTTGGCTGTGATGACTTTGTTGAGTAGGCTCGTACATTTTCATCATCTGCTCTTACATTATGGAGGGGGCTCCCAAATTCTTCTTTCTATTCTGATTTTAGATGGAACTTAGTGTGGGTGAGTGGACAAACTTATTATGAGGAATGGACTTAGTCCAAGTTCAAATCAGATGATTAAATGTTTATTTCATAGGAAATGCTAGTAATTTGAAATTTCTGCAATCAAGAATAATTAATAGAAGATCAGATTAAAAACACTGATGACATTGGTTTAATGAAGAGAAAAAACTTTTTAGCAAAGGAGTCAAAGAGATTAAGGCAAAATGTATCTGCATAGCTCATTTTAGTTTAATCATTTGTTTTTAGAAAATCTAATATAGACCTAGAAGCCATCAGATAAATGACCGGGTATTGCTATTATTATCTCCCCAAATAATTACTCTATTCCATGAAGAAGGTGGAATGGGAATAATTATCAATTTAGATTCCTCTCACATTTTGAACGGAAGATATATGTCTGTAGCAGTTCTAATTGTGTTCTGTGGGGCTTTTTAATTGATAAAACATAACAGTTTTATAGTTCTTCAACAAAATGTAAAGTAGAATATAACCCAGAATAAAATAGGCAAATGCCTCAACCTCAATTTCAGATAACTAAAGTGAAATGATCTCTTTTTAACCACCTTTCATCATGTTAGCTCAAGTTACACCAATAAAAGCCTATTCCATATCTGTTTAAAGGATAAGAGTTTACTGAAATTGAAAGTTTTACTTTGGCCACCCATATTAGAGCTATTTACACTAAAACTACCTCAAGTTCACAGCAAAGGAAAATTTAATCGATGATAGGGCCAGATGTAGAACTTTGGCTCTTTCACACTAAAACATTGCTGAAATAATGCAGTTTCAATACTTTTTAAAAAAGGGTTCATAACGGAATTGCACAACATTGTGACTACAAATGAAAAATGCTTTAGGAACCATTGCTATAACGTGAATCAAGGGTAGTAATAGCAATCCTACCAACCTTGGCAATTGCTCATCCCTTCTGTCCTTTGTTTGGTGACACTAACAAAGCAGTAATGATATAACTACTGACACAATTGTCCTACTTAGAAGCATTTAAAATACCACCTAGAAAAAATAAACAAGAACAGAGCTTTGGCAGAAGAACTAAGACACTGTGGAAACAGCAGCATCCAACCTTTGGACATTTTGGCAGTTTGGGGCTTTTAGAAACCCAGTTGGACTTCATAAGGAACCCGGGCTCTGCGGCAACTCAGAATGCTCCACTGCATGGTATTGTTCACATTACTTTTAGGGCTCCGACACTAGACCTGGTTAGTAGTTGTTTTGAACATACTGAGCTTTTATTATATTATTCTGAATTCTAAAAGTAAAATAATTCAGGTCCAGAGTATATAATACTTTATTTCTTAGGGACTTAAATCACATTATATTTATTTTTTTCATTTGCTCCTATTGTGTAGATGGATACACTGAGAGAGATTTTGTGAGGCATATAATAGTATTTGTGATAACTCTTACAGTGTTGGAAGGGGTTAATAGAGTATTGTAGATTGCAACACACTGAACTGTTGAAAGATTCAGAAATGTGTAAATATAAGTAAGATTTAATACTATTAGTTGGCTAGTTGTCTAATCGCTTAACTTTAAACCTTCTTCAGGAGTATCTTTAATTTATAGTTGAATAAGAAATTGACTCAATCTTTTGTGAACTTCAGCTTTTAGTGGAGAAAGCATAAATAGGACTGTGGTTAAGAATGGCTAGTTGTGCACTATAAAACTTTGTAAAGTACAGACTCATAAATGCAGAGAACAGACTGGTGATTGCCCGAGTAGAGGAGGGTTGGGGGGCTGGGTGAAAAGGTGAAGGGAGGAAGAAGTACAAGTTGGTAGTTACAGAATAGTCAGGGGATGTAATGTACAGCATAGGGAGTATAGGCAATAATATTGCTACAACTGTGTATGGGGCAGGTGGGTACTAGAAACACTGGGGGAGGGCACTTGGTAAACTATATGACTATCTAACCACTATGCGGTACACCTGAAACTAATGCAAAATAATATTGAATGTAAGCTGAAATTGAAAAATAAAATAAAATAAATTTTGCCAAGTAAAAGACAGATACATCATTGGTATAATCATCCAGGGCCCATCTGTCCCTATCTTAGAGACCTGAGCCATGGGGACTGCCATGGAGAGACAGAGGGAACAGCTGGTTTGCAGACCACCAGATGTAAATAAACGTTTTCTTGCGGAAGGTGGGTGATTGAGCTTCTAGGGGTGAAGAGTCATGTTCAAGTATAGGCTTCTTCCTACTTAAAGAAGAACCACACTCTAGCTCAGCTTTTCATATGAACTTTGAGGGATCACAAGAGAGGTACACCAGCCTGTAGGGGAACTGCCGGGGTCCAACCCCAGCAGGTCCAGGGGTCCCCAAAGGCGTGGACGGAGTCGGCGAAGAAGGAATGACACGGAGACAGCGTTCAGTTGATCAGCAGCCTAGCCAGGATCTCCAGCCAAGTTCCAGTCTCGATCTCCAGAGAGGTTCTGCTACGGATCTCCAGCCAGGTTCTGTGGCCATGTTCCCTCGCTAGGTTCTCCAGGCAGGTCCAGTCACCAGGTTCTAGTCAGGCTCTCCTGCCAATCTCCGCAGTCAGGTTCAGTCCAGGATCCCCTGCCATGCTCTCTCGCCAGGCTCCGCCTCCAGGCTCCGAGGCCAGTCCCTGTCCAGGATCCTCCGGCATGCTCTCGCCAGCAAAGTTCTTCTGTCCCTAGAGAACGTTCTGTGTAGGTTCTGTGCCTAGGCTCTGTCTCTCTTGGTCCTGTCTTCCAAGCCCTGTGTTCTCAGTTCTGTCTCTTGCTGTCTTCTGAATTCTGTCTCATGAGTCCTGTGTTCTGAGTTCTGTGTCTTGCTGTCTTGTTACATCTGTATTTATACCAGTTCATTTTAATCCTGTCAATCTCTATTACAAAGGTTAGGGCGTTTCTTATCTCCATTCCAGGGAGTAAAGATTATGTAGCTTAAGCATGATTGTTCGTAGTTAAAGTGATTAATTACCCGCCTGGCACTTAGTTGAGGGGTTTTATTCCCTCCCTAACTTCAGGGGAAAATCCCTACTTGGGGATTCAACCTTTCTCGGAGAGGTGACCTTGGTTAAAACACAGCGCCAAGAAGGTGAGCAAACATATTAAGAACCGTATGCCATATATGCCAGGTCCCTTGAAACAGCAAGGATGGACCGGCTCCCGGCAGGGAACCACTGGGGCATTCTGTGCACTTGGCTTATGGCAACAAGACTGATTCCACCCTATGTGTGTAGCTTTCCCACATCTGGTTGTGTAGCTCTTATGCCTTGGTAGGTGTGGCCTCAGGAACTGGGTGGGTCTGCACACTGGAGAAGACCCTCAGGCCTCCTGACTGTGGCAGAAGGAGTAAGCAGGGCTCTGACTGTTGATGCCTCCTCTTTGCTGGTGGGGCATCCGTTCCTTGCACTGAATATCAGTCTGGATGACTTTGTTTCCCCATGATTATCAGGGACCTTGAAGAGAGAGAGGAAAAGGGGATTCCTTTCTATTCATGGTTCTTCATAGAAAAGTTTTAATATTTTGGTTGCCTAAAATATATAGCTTGTAGTCAATGTGATAGTTAATTCTTTGTGTCAATTTGACAGGGCCCAGGGATGCCCAAGTTAACATTGGTGGGCATGTCTGTGAGTATTCCCCAGGGAGGTTAGCATCTGAGTTGGTGGATTTGGTATAGTTTTCCCTCCCCACTGTGGGTGGACATCATCCAATCTGTTGAAGGTCTGCATAGGACAGAAGGTGGATGAATTTGCCCCCATGGCTGTCTGCTTCAGCTGTGACATCGATCTTCTGCTGCCCCTTGGCTGGGATTTACATCATTGGCTCCCCTGATTCTCAGGACTTCGTACTAAAACCAGAATTATGCCACTGGCTTTCCTGGGTTTGCCGATGGCAGATGGCAGATCATGGGACTTCTCAGCCTCCATAACTGTATGAGCCAATACTTCATAATCTCTCAGCACCCCCGCCCTCTTTCCCCTGAATAATACAGTCAGTTTAAGAATTTGTAACAGCAGCCTCTTCATTAATCTGATTTTGTTTATATCCTAAACATTTTCTTACAACCTTAACATCTACCTTAATATCTAACTTATTCTGGATAAAATAATCCTGAAGCCATTAGAACACTACCCAATTTTTGTTTGGTCAGAAGAATTAATAGCTGTTAAAGAGTTCATTTATTTACTTTTTCCAGTTTTCTCCTTTTATTTGTTCTACAGACATGTATTCTTTAAACACACACACACACACACACACACACACACACACACGAGCTTGTTTTAGGCATCATTTTATGCCTTATTCCTGTACTAGTACTTGCATATTTTCTTTGATAAGCAGAATGAATGGATCTTGAGAGTCCTGTTGTCCACCAGCAATGTGTGGCCTCCTTCTTATTTGTGGGCAGCAGAAAAACACTTAGTAAGATATAAAACCAATTAGAAGTCAAGTACTGGGTATATTCTAAGAAGTTAGAGCATACCAGAAAAATGAAAAACTCTTTTATTCTAAATTAAACCATAGTTGATTTATATCAAACATTTGCTTCTAAGGCGGGCCTATAAAAACACAGGAAGGTACAGTCTGCATAGAACCATCGCTGCTAGCTTCAGTGACCAGACCCAGGGACCTTACTCTGGGCCATGGCTTTCCAAGAGAAGGTCAGCTCACACAAGGACCAGACCTGGATCTGTTGTGATATACGGGGATTTTAATTTCCTGAGACTAACTAATCTCTGAGATATTTTCTCAGTTTACAGACAATAAAACCTACAGAAACTAAAATGGACTGTCTATCAAGACTGGATGTTTGGGCCCCTGAATCACAGCAAAAGAGCCCCTCAAGAGAGTAAGTCTGACTAGGGGTGGACATAACCACACTCTTCCCCTCCTCCCCTCAGCCAGTCTGAGCTGCTGATGTCTTTACACATCTCCCACTGAGGCTCAATCTTTTGTTCTCCAGAAAACAAAATGATAAATGCTGTGATCAGCAGCAAAGCCCTTTCTGCCACCAAGAGGGCATCTGAAGGCAAAATCAGTTTTTAGCTTTTTTATTCTTTTCATTCCATTCATTCATTCAATAAATAATTATTGAGCACTTGTTGACTGAAACTATAAAATACGTATTAGTCCTGGCCAAAGCCTTTTATAAATTGAATTGTATAGTTGGAGCATCTTAAGCTCAGACAGCTGCAATGCTTTGCTCGTGGTTACAGAGCATGTAAATGGAACTGCAAGGACCCGACTCAGGTCTCTGGGGCCTTTGTGCACCTTTCACCTCATCACAGGCTCAACCCTTTTTTCTTTCACTGCAGACTCTGTAGCCTGGGCTGGTCTGAGGTGCAGCTGTTTTACTCTAAACCATAACAACTAAGATCTTAAGAATCCTACGAACAATGAGGATCACATTCAATATAAAAGTGATTTATCTTCAAGAACTCCTGAATTTTATCAAAGCAATGTTCCTGAGGAATAAAGATGTGCCATTTCAGGACCAATGGAATTTTTTCCTGCATTCTTAAGCTTATAATAATTTTTTGAAAATTTGTGCTTTTGTTTTACTTGAGTTTGACAGAGTGTCCCAAGCAGAGGCCACAGCATCAGGAATTTTCTGCTTAACAGGGAAATATTGCCTTTAAGTCTAGCTGATTAGGTTACTTTCTGAGCCATTCAAACGAAATTTTGGAAAATGTCTGACGTAAACAGAATTTTTTCTTCTAGGCTATCAACAAGAAGCTCTAGATGTTGGGTGTTTTTAATTTTGCCAGACCTCTTGTGTTGGTTGTGTGCCATCCAAGGGCTCAGCAGGTGACAAGGAAACACTATGGGATCCAGGAGTTTCCTGGCCTCAAGGAGCTATCTGGTTGCTATTTGAGAAAGCATTTATGAAGGTCTTGGTTCATTGTCTTAGGTTTTTCAAAAGCATGTGGCAAATAGTAACAATAATGTGGGGTGCACCTGGATATACATATATATTTTCTGTGGTTTGGCTGCTGACAGACAGTTCCTGGGTGTGTTCTGTGCATATTTGTGATTCTGTGACCCATATTCCATTCCTGTTGCTTTCTCCAGCTAATTCAGATGCTCACGTAGCTTGGGATGACTATAGGTCAGGGAAACTTGAGTTATAAAATATTTTAGCCTCTAGAAATATTCTAGGCAGTCTTCAGTCTTTAGGCTTAGGGATGCCCTTCACAATACCAAGTGAAATGAAACACCGCCGATACATTTTGAGTAAGGAGAGAGTGGACACTATTGGGGTAAGTTTTCTCTTGCCTAGTGCTACGCCAAAATTTATAATGGAAATACTGAAAACATTTTAAAATCTTGGCTCCAGGTGAAGAAATTAAAGCATAAGAACCACATGATTTAGCAGCAGATTGTTTTCTGGTTATGACATAGAGGATTTGTTTTGCAATAAATGAGGCAGCAGCCTTCTACTTTGTGGAAGATCATCAGTTCTGATACAGGTTTTTTCAATTGCTACCCCTTTGCTTGTTTCTTGGTAATTCTGGGGTACAAAGGCCCCTGGAAAGAGAGCTTAGATCTGTCTGACCCAGTGTGGACTCCGGGAGATCAGTTCTGGATGTTGGTGAGGATGCTACTGAGGCAGGTATGCTGTGGTTTTGGGGCTTGGGCACCCAATTAGAGGAATGCTGTGAACCTTCACTGTTGACTTCCTTTTTTAAATGAAAAAAATATTTTTATTGATTTCAGAGAGGAAGGGAGAAGGAGAGAGAGATAGAAACATCAATGATGAGAGTCATTGAATCGCTGCCTCCTGCATGCCTCCTACCGGGGATTGAGCCCGCAACCCAGGCATGTGCCCTTGACCAGAATCGAACCCGGGACCCTACAGTCTGCAGGCTGATGCTCTATGCACTGAGCCACACCAATAGGGCGACTTCTTAACTTTTATCCAGATATATGATGAAAACATAACCTGAAATAACTGGCGTAGATCTTGACAAAGGTACAATTTTTTTGACAATCTTTGAAGCATTGGGGCTTGGGTTGGCATTCCTTGTAACTCAGTTTTACAACCCTTCTGTGGCCTCTGTATAATTAAACTAGTCTTGATTTTTGGAAAATGGATCTCTTTGTGGACATATTAACTTAGTAGAGTGGGCAAAGGGAGAGGAGACATTATTTCTAGATTGCTGCTGGGAAGCTTTTGCTATGTAGACGAACTGTAGTCGATCTTATGTGTTACTAGTAGTGAATGTGTCTGTGTGTTTTATCTAAGTCAGCAGTAGTTTGACCGATTATTTTATGGCTTCTGTTTCCCCGCTACCATCTCTGAACAGATACTGAAATTATTCAATTAAATTTAGATGCATGAACAGAACACCTACTCATGTGTAAGTTATGCAAATGAATGCAAATCATAAACAAATGAGCTGGCTGGACTGGGAGATTGTATTACACCAGCACTTGCCATCACAGAAGAAATATGGTAGTATAGTTATCTTATGGTTCATTTTTGAATTAAATCATAACTTTAAGATACTTTTTCACTTAAAAAGTCTGACTGCATCACTAAGAAGTCTTGGATGAATGTCACCTTGGATGAATGTCGCCTCTCTTTGTTTTTTCACATTGCAGGTGAATTTTCAGGTGTCATTATTACTTCACTAGTCATTGTCACCTCTGCAAACATTCTTTGAAGCTACTTTTAAAATTTACCTTTAAACTTTATTTTTAAAAATATATTTTATTGATTTTTTACAGAGAGGAAGGGAGAGAGACAGAGAGCTAGAAACATCCATGAGAGAGAAATATCGATAAGCTGCCTCCTGCACACTCCCTACTGGGGATGTGCCCGCAACCCAGGTACATGCCCTTGACTGGAATCGAACCTGGGACCCTTCATTCCGCAAGCCGACGCTCTATCCACTGAGCCAAACAGGCCTCAGCTAAACTTTTTTTTCATATTGCACTTTACCTGGTGTTCAGTCCCAGAAAATCATGTGTTAGTGTATTGAGTTATGCCTATCTTTTTAAGGGGTTTTGTAGGAGTCAGGCTCATAAGTTTGTGTGGGCAGGAGGAGCCCTTCAGTACAAGTTCAGTGGTAGCTCTCTCTAAATTCAGGTTAAATTATTTCTGAAATCGAGATGATATTTGTTCTAGGGGTTCTCCTGTTAACGTGTGGCTATTTAAGTTTAATTCTATAAAGTAAACTGAAAGCCCTGGCTGATTTTCTCAGTGGTTAGAGTGTCGGCCTGTGGACTGAAGGGTTGTGGGTTTGATTCTGGTCAAGGGCACATATTTCAGTAGTGGGCTTGATCCTCAGCCCCAGTCGGGTGTGGGAGGCAACCAATGAATGTGTCTCTCACATCGATGTTTCTCTCTCTCTATCCCCCTCCCCCCCACTGTTTCTAAAAATCAATGGAAAAAATATCCTATGGTGAGGATTGACAAAAAAAAAAAAAAAAAAAAAAAGAAAAGAAAAGAAAAAAGTAAGCTGAGAAATGTACATGTTAGGTGCTAATTTCTACCAATGATAAAAGGGCTGATGATAGTCAAGGTGACTGTCACTTTGAGGCTATAGCCTGGGAGCACATCAGAAGGACCTGGCCAGAAATGGCTTAAATAAGAGATAATTATGAGAAATAGTCTGTTCTTAAAAAGGCTTAACTCACTCAATTTGAATACATAGCAAGAGCCTGAGGATGAGGTCTGTTGTAGTTTAAAGTTGTTTTCAATAGGAAATCAAGTTATATAATTTTCTTTAGAACTGAGAGGGACCAAAGCTAGCATATATATTAAGAAACCTAAACTACAAGTGAGGAAATAGAGAGGCTAAGTGACTTGCTGAAGGCGAGACCCTTAGTAAGTGGTGGAGTGAGCCTTGAAGTGAGTGCTCTTTACTGCACCTGGGCCCTTTGAGACCTTGTCCTACACGGGAGGATGTGGATGAAGGACATTGAGAGGCCTTTTGAAGATGACAGTTTGTACGGTTGTTAGGAAAATTCTGGTTGCACGCTTTTTATATCATAATTGATGTGAGGACAGCCCTCCTTCTAGTTTGGGTGCTAATTGAATAGTAAAAAGTGTTTATCTTTTTAGTTTAGTCTGATAGGAATAGATGAGAGATTGTTAATAGAAGAATGAGAAATTGTACTAACAATAGATATAAAGGTGAATTCTGTCAGCTTTGTTCATTAGTCCTTAGAAAATGCTCAAGAACAAAGAGGTTTGGTGACTGGTCACTTTTTAGGGACATATGTAAATATTTTGTAGTAGACAAGCACAGCGAAAATCAAACATTTAATCTTTAGCTAAACCCTTCTTGCCCTGAAACAGAGCTGTTGTGGAAGCTTTGTTTGCAACTGAGGAATTAAACCAACAGTTTTTCTAAGGGAAGCTGCTTAAACAAAAGTATCAACAACAGCGAGGCCCCTGTTGGCATCTGGACTTTGTAGTAGCTCAAGGTATTTACTCTCTTGCTTGGAATTCTTCCTCATGTAGGGGCTTGTGACAAGTGTAGCCTTGCATAATGTGCCCAGCATCCTGGAAAGCTGGGATGGACCTCATGCCTGGGGAGACCCGAAAGTTGATTCTTCTGTAGGATTCCTTCTGTAGAGTCATTCCCCCATCAAGCCATGCATGTGGAGAACACTGTGCCTGAGCCTGACGCAGGGAAAACCAGTGGCTCCTGCATTTGAAGCCTGGAGGATGCTCCACAAGTCAGCCTGTAGTTGTGATATCCCGGGACCACTAGTCACATTAAACATAGCTTCACATATCCAGGTGGCTTGTATGAAGCTTAAACCCATAGAGGAAGTGGAATGGATTGCAAGGGATCAACTGGCACCTTGAAATGTTTGGTATTGTCTATTTAGTGAGTTAGGGGGATAATGGTCTGGTGACTTCCAAGTGGGAAGATAATCTTTATGTTGTTGTTTTAGGTAATACATGTTCTTGAACAAGTAGCATAGCCACTGTTATTTCAATATACATATTCCTGCCCTGGCTGGTTTGGCTTAGTTGGTTGGAATGTCATCCCATACATCGAAAGGTTGTGGGTTTGATTCCTGGTCAGGGCACATACCTGGGTTGTGGGTTCGATCCCCAGTCAGGAGGTGTATGGGAGACAACCGATCTTTCTTTCTTTCCTTCCTTCCTTCCTTCCTTCCTTCCTTCCTTCCTTCCTTCCTTCCTTCCTTCCTTCCTTCCTTCCTTCCTTCCTTTTCTTCTTCTTCTTCTTCTTCTTCTTCTTCTTCTTCTTCTTCTTCTTCTTCTTCTTCTTCTTCTTCTTCTCTCTCTCTCTCTCTCTCTCTCTCTCTCTCTCTCTCTCTCTCTCTCTCCTCTCTCATCAATAAAAAGCATATCCTTGCGTGAGAAAAAAAAAACCATACATATTCCTATGATGCTATAAGACTTTTCCAATAGAAGTAAACTGTATTGTATCTTTTGATACATGTGCTTTTGATGATTGTACAAAAAGTTTTATTTGATGCTTGTGTGAGAGACTGAGCACTGTACACTGACAAAGGCAGAAATAAAAAAGTCAGAGTCTTGGACCTCCAGTAACCACGTAGATCACTGAGTCCTTCATTTGCCTTGTACAAGGATAAAAACCTAAAGCCTGGGGAGGTTGAGTGACTTTTGCAGGACTGATTCGTCAGCCAGTTGTGGAGATGGGAGCAGAACCAGCACTCCCGCGTTCCCTGTCTGCGCTCCTTGTGTTCTGTTAGGTTGTCCTTGCTGCCTCCCTGAGGTCACTCCCATAGGGTTTGTGCGGCACAGTGCCAAGGTGAAAGGGGGCAGGGATAGAAGGCAGTAGATTCCTTCCACTTAGTCCGAGGGGATCTCAAAATGAAGCTTTGGGCTTCGGCTGTAAAGGAGGGAAAGGGAGCTCTGGAGAGGCTTCTTCCAGCAATTCCAGACTCCGGCCCAGCAGTGAGCAGCATCGGGCACACGGCCCCTCTCACCACGGGGGCCAGGGGTCTTCGCCTTCCACGTGCCTCTCAGGGAATGAATGGCACTGATGGCTGACGGGCCCCATTTTGTTTTCTTAAGAAATTATAATAGAACTAATGGCAAGTACCCCTTCACTGATATTCATGCAGTTTTGATTTATAAACAGTATTTTATTATTTAAAAACAAAGGGCAGAAGTCACCCATGGTTCCATTATTGTCACACAACTATTTTATTTTCTGTGCATTTTATTTCAGTCTTTTAATATTAAAAAAATTAAATATGGTTATGTGAAAAGTTCATGATCTTTGGAGGCGGGCAGACCTGGGTTTGATTTTTGGGTATACCAGTTATGTGACTGGGTAGTTCCTTCACTTCTCTGCACTTGAGTTCCTTCCTCTGTAGAATGAGATACTAACTTACATAACTTCCTCTAAAGAATGCGATACTAACTTAAGCTCACATAGGATTTTTGTAGACTTGAAGGAGATACTGTACATGAAGTATATAGCCTTTGGGGCCTTTAATGGTACATCATTCACTGCTTAATTTTTCTCGTGGGCATTTGTTTTTCATTTTGCTGCGTGGTCTGGAAGTATATTACCACTGTCTTTGATAAGAGAAGTCTCCATTCTCCCGTGGAGGGCTGTGATGTGGGGACCGGTGCCTATGCTGGCCAGTGTTGCTGCCTCCTCAGGTCAGCTGTCCTAGGCCTGTCCCAGGGGAGATGCCTGGAGTCAACTCTGATGATTTTTTGGGTGGATGTGTGAGAATTGGCCATGAGATGAAAACTCAAGTGACAGCCGGATGAGGGAATTTGGTATATTTATTTCATCTTTATATTATCCACCATCTTACCCAAGAATTCCTTGGTTGTATTAACACTACACAGTACTGTTCAAGTGGGCAAAGGAAATGGATTGTCTTTTATTTTAATGAGAGATCTAGGCTGCTGGTGACTTCTCTATGGAGACCCCTGTCTGATCTTACATTTCTAAGGCTGAACACCTCTTATGATCAGAGGTGGGAGGTAGGAAGGAAGAAAGTGTGGTGAACTGGGAGTTGGCAACTAGTTCATCTCTGAAACCAGTTGGTAACTAGCTGAATGACTTTGAGCAGCTCACCTCCCCGAGTGTCAGAAACCCTCAGATGTGAGTACCTGGAGAAATGTGTGTCTTTTCTATTTTTACATCCTCAGCACCGGCGTGTTCCTGGCTGCAGTCGGTGCTCAGCAAATGTTTGCCGAACAGTTGAAGCAGGAGGTGGGCCCAGAGCCTACCCCAGTGTGTGTTCAGAGGAATGCTGGCCTCAGGAGGGTGGGCTAAAGGAAAGATTTTTCCGGTCAGCTGAGTTTATAAATGCTGCCTGTTACAGCCCTTTCTGGAGGATTCTTCATGTAACTTTAAACATATTAGAGGCCCTGAGAAGTTTGGCAGTAAAGAAAGCCTTAGTGTTGTTAAACCCAGAATTTCCTAAACGTATTTAATCCAAGAACACCCTTTTCCTCTAGCTCTATTTAGCCTAGAGGAACTTTTGCTTGGCCAGATGACTGTGAAGGAGACTTCCTGCTGGAACATTCTAGAATCTTGAGAGCCGGGGGTGGGAGGGGTGGGTGATAGGAGGTTGTGGTTTAGTGCGCGCGCATGCTTGCGTGCGTGCGTGCGTGTGCGTGTGTGTGTGCGCGTGCGTGTGTGTGTTAGTCCTTAAACAGGGCTCAAACTTCAAATTCTGAAATTAGACCTTGTGGGCCATGTTTTGCATCCACAGCACAAACAGGAACCTTGGGTGAGATGTATCTTTTGAGCTGAACTCCCACACGCAGAGGGCGGTGCTCATCTTGTCCTTAGGGAACCAAGGGCAGTGGCATAAAATGACCCTCTTTCTGTTGTGCTCGGGCACTTTCTCCTGTTTTTTGCTCTAGCAGATTGTAGGTTTCTTGAAGTCAGGATTCTAATCTAAGCTCAAGAAAACTCTGGGGCCCTGTGGCTGGTCTCTCATCTCCCCTGGATTAATTGAAGGCGCTAAGAGATACTGTGCAGAGGCTGGCTTCCTCCGCCACCTTTCTTTCTTCTCTGGGTCTGAGGTGGGTGCCTCTAAGGGCAAGCAGGAGAGTCCCCGTCCATCAGCCACAGTGGGTGGGTGTGGCGATGCGGTGGACAGTCACTGTGTGGCCAGCTCTCCCCAGTGGCTGCTGTCCCCAGGAACCCATGCCCTTGCCCCCAGTGTTTCTCTCCACCAACTTTCCCTCCCAGATAAGCACATAGAAACGTGATTCTGTTGAGAAGTCGAAGCATTTGAACAAATCAGATGCTTTTGCCCAACCCTGGAATAAAGGCTGTAGTTATTTTAACAACAAAATCCTGCAGTCTTCAGCTATTTCTGGATGTAGACTGGTAATTAGCATGCCATGTGTAATTCATTGCTGTCTCTGGCTGTTTGTTTCCTTGTTCCAATGCAGCCCACTTTGGGAGACTGGGCTTATTTCATTTTGGAAATGTGATTTTGTGGAGACCTCTAAAATGCCATCGTGAGATGAATGGTTTTCTGTATAGTCAGTTTGCCAAACCTGGTGTTTGCAGCTCAATTATTAGTTTTCAGCAGCTCTGTAGAGGAGAGTAACAGCTTGCTAGGGTGGTATTTCGTTTCCAAGAAAACTGTTAAAAGCAACTGCTCGAAGAAGGATTGATGCTACCGGAGGACAGTGACACTTCAGGAGAACAGGTAATTCTGGGATAGGTTAAGGAGGCTTTCATGGTTTACCTGTGTTAGTGTTGCTCATGGGAGAGATTTCACATTTTCAGTTTATATACTCACTGATGTGCATGGAGGCCAAATGCAGATGAGTACCTTTTGGAATTTATAGTGCTGGAATGAAAGGAAAATGCCTGAGTGGCTCTTGTAATGGGGCTCAGGGTGAGAAGGCTCCTGGAGGCCCCCTGTGGTCTCTGGCAGGACTTCCTGCTCGCTCCCCAGCTGCAGAGGAAAAGGGAAAATACGCAGTTACTGTTTCTGTTGGGGAGTGCTGGGACCTGCTGCTGACTGTAAAGTGAGAGCTTGGCCAGGGTCCAAACGGAAAGCATTTGGTTTCTTCTTTTTTAGAAAGATTTATTGGGGGCAGTCTTTAATAAATAGCCTGCTTCTCTAGATTTCTCCAGCACAGCACTGTGGGGCTCGCTCTCTCTGGCTGCTCAGCTGACTCTAGCGTTGCCAACACGAAAGGCATAAGGCAGGTAGGAGTGCAGCATGAGGAGAGCATGTGTTAGATTGCGCTGTAAAGGCTCTCGAAGCCTGGCTGGCTGTCTTGGGGTTACCCATGTGTCTTCCCATGTCCACTGAGGGGGAAATAGATGACCTTTGCTCTCTGAAGACTTAGCTTTTGATGAATGAAAAAAGGAGTTATTTTATGCATGAGCTAAATCTTTCTAAACTAATCCTCTGGCCCCTCACTCTCTAAGGTGCTACAAAAGAGAAAGGAGGCTGAAGGAAAAAATATAGCCAAACAAAATAAAACTCTTTTGTGGATGGGGAGCACTTGTGTTCCATGGATCTCTTGATAAAAGGGTTTAGATAGATGAGCATAAGTTTCTACCAGTAAAATAATTAAAGTGGTCCTAATTGCTCCGTAAGATGATAAGAACTCGCTTCAATTGTTAGAGGCCAAGGAGCCATACAAAAACTATGGCCTAGACCTGCCCTGTGTGGTTGGAGTGTCGGGCCATGCACCGAAGAGTCGCATATTCCATTCCTGTCAATGGCATGTACCTGGGTTGCAGGTTTGATCCCTGGCCTTGGTCGGGGCATGTGTGGGAGGCCCGATTGAAGTGTCTCTACTATAGAAAAATCCCATGCACAATAAAAAAAACAACCCCAAACTAAAACAAACAAACAAAAAACCTATGGCCTAAATAAAGTGTTGTTAAACAGTGCAGTTTGTTAGGCAGTGCCAGCCAGGGAAAATCATTTCTGGCAATTTTTAGGTAAAGGTAAAGCTAGAAGGTTTGAGTGCAGTCCTGTACTGTGCAGGGTAGATCCAGGCACCCCATCCAGGTGGGTCATCTTGGACCCAGCACAGAGGCTTTCATTCCAGGACCTGTGGTGGCTTTGAGGTTCCATGCTCAGCTCTAGTCTTGGGCACCTTAGATGTGCCTGGAGATCTGGCACAGGGCAGGCTGTGGGTCAGACCACCTGGAAAAGTGCTGGGGGAGAGGCTAGGAAAGGTGGCTGTCTTTCAGCTTACCCCTGTGTAAGGAGATCAACCAGCTATTCTCCTTTGATAAACTGAAAAGGTTTGAGCCCTTTTAAGTGTACCTAGTGCTGGTTTAGGCAAATGGATTCCATCTGTTTTTGTTTCAAATTATGATATTTAGGAATAATTTTCTGAAACTCCTTGTCATAGAGACAGACTTGAGGATAAAGGATTGATACCCCAAGTACTGTGAGGGAGGGCATATTAAACATCCCTTGAAGATGGGGACTCAAAAGAATCGTCTAAGGAAGGTGGACTGAGTTTTCTTATGCTGATTGGGAGTCTGGCATGAAAGCCAGCTATCATGTCATGTTTTAAAAGCTGTTACAGCTATTGTTTTATTTTTGATCAGGTTCACATGGTTCAGAAAGAAAATCTATTGTCAAAGGTATTAATTTAAAAGTGTACTTCTGTCTACTCTGTGCTCTTGTTCCCATAACCACTATTATTAGTTTCTTACTTATCTTTCTAGAATTTCCTTATGCATCTATAAACATATTTGAAAATATATTAACCATCACCACTCTCTCATTTTCCAAAAGATGTCATACCAATTTCCCTGCACCGGGATGACAGTATTTAAGACTGAAATGGTGGTCCCATGCTTGCCATTCTGCAAAATGATTTGTTGAGCCTTTCCTTGCTGGAGCTATTACAGTAAGGCTATCTTACTGGACTTGTCAGTTGTCATGAGGCTGTTTTAACTTTATGTCATTTAAGCAAATGCAGTGACAAACAAATGAAGGTGATTTCTCAGTGTTAGGCCTTGGATCCCTCCCATAGGACAGACAAAACTAAATTCTCACATTAACCACCGGCATTAACTACTTCTTTCATCTGAGCTCCAAGAGAGGAGATGCTGGGAGGCCTGCTTGGGCTTGCAAGGGGAATGGAGGGAGTAGGACACTGTTTGCTCTAAGAAACAACAGAAAGCAGAACCCGCTCCAGTGACAATGAGCACTTCAGTTCCTTTTGTGCTCTGACTTTATTCGACTTGCTTACAGAATTTAATTGTTCATTTGTTAAGTCAACGTTAATCCAACTAACATTCTTTGAGCCATTGTGATATGTACAGTGTGGAGATCGATGTCTTTGTAGAAAACAAATATATAGGCAGAAGTCCTTGCCCTCAGAGGTTTTACACTCTGAGCTGATCAGAGAGGCCGTGGGCACTGGTGTGGAGTGAGCAGTAAATTCTCCCTGAAGGCAGGGCGGAGGAGGCAGGCCCCATGCTCCTTCCGCATCCCCTGGACTCCTCTTCTGAATTTGGTCCTGGCCTTCCCTCCTCCACACGGGGCCTGGGGTTTTGGTGCTTCATTTGCTGTTTCCATCTGGAATAACAGCTTCCAGATGGATTTTGATCTTCAGCTCAGTTTTGTGTTTTGGCCTGTTTTGGTTTATATTATTTATAGTGAACAGTCTGAGAAATACTATTTTTTTTAATCTTGAAATTAACATTTACTTTTGTTTATTCTTTTATATTACTTGGGAAACTTTGCAGACTCAAACTTTTGTTAAGATGATTTGGAAAGTTGGAAAGATACAGGTTTTGGAAGCAAAAGGATGAGAGTTCAGATTTCACCCCTTAGCATTACTGTGGCCTTAAATGAGTTATTTAACTCACTGAGCCTCAGTTCTCTGCTCCATCAAATGGGAAAAACAATACCAATCTGACCCAGCCGGTGTGGCCCAGTGGTTGAGCAGCAACCTCTGAACCAGGCGGTCATGGTTCGATTCCTGGTCAGGGCACATGCCCAGGGTTGCAGGCTCGATCCCCAGTGGGGGGCTGAAGGAGGCAGCTGATGAATGATTCTCTCTCATCATTGATGTTTCTACTAGTAAGTATGAAACCATAGGGAAAAACTTCCTAAGCCTCAGTTGCATTCTATGAGTTACAAGACTTTTTTTGACTGTGTCAGCCTAGGAATGAAAAAATTTGGTAATAAAATAATAGAAAACAATACAAGATTCTATTTGTGTGTGTGTTTTTCCATTGGTCTGTTTTGCATTCAGCTGTGGGGCTTGATCTACGTACGTAAGGATTTTTGATGATCAAGGGCTAAAGAGGGTCCCAGGCTTCATAGAATTTTGGGGCAAGTAGAAGGGATCTGGTATTTTATCCGTTTTCTGCTGTCTCTGGTCTTTGGAAGAAAGGACAAGCTTGCAAGACGTCTTGTGTCCTTATTTGGGCTGAGACCTGGGCCAATCATCACGCGATGTACGGCCAACCTGTTTGGGTGAGGATGTCAGCCTCCTCTGGCCTCAAGGAGAGGCCGGAGTCAGTTATTACAGCTCTGACTGTGCCGCAAATAGCTCTCTTCCCCACAGCCGGCTAGCAGGCAGCATACTCAGTCCTCTGTGCCTCAGCCATGCGGTGACAAGGGAGCAGACGTGGCTGCAAGTGCCATCACACGTGCCCCTGAACCGTTTTCTTCCTGTGGCAGAAGAGTGCAAGTGCGGGTTGTTTTTCTCTCTGTGGTGACCCCGATTTCTCTGTGGTAAACAGTTGTTAAAGGACCGCCTTCCTCCATAGTCTTCCCTGCAGTGGGAACACAGTTACTCTCCTTGGCACTTGTGTGTGCATTTCATTTGAACAAGAACATTTTGCACCTGTTGATGTACTGCTCTTTAATTGTTCACAGCTGTTTTCTTTGCTGATCTCCCCCACCCCCCTTTTCTAAAGGGGAAGGACTTTGTGGAGAGTGACAGCTTCTGCCTGTTTTTGCCTTTTCTCCCTTTACCTCATGCCAATCCCCAGGGTCATGTTTGCTAACCAGAGGTGGCCCGCTCCTCTCCTGCTTTGAGTGGTATTTTACTGCTTGGGTTAAGGAAAATAATTTTTTTTTTTTTGCAGTTTTTTATGTTTTGGAAGTCAGAAAGGGAGGGAAGCAAGAGGAATCATTATTATTAATTAGATGTGAGCAAAAAATATATTTGGTAATATCTCCTGAAGAGATTCAGCACAAAGTCAGTGTTTAAATGTCTGTTTTCAGGTTGTCAGTGAAAAAGCATTATCTTCAAGTGGTTTTGGTAATGAATATGGAAATCAGTGGGGCTTCAGGGGAAATATCTTGGTATGATTATGGTGATTTTGCCATGTTTCTTAATGCCTTGGGATTTCTCAGTTGCCAAGTGGCAGGTCAGAAGGGACACTTTAGTAAAAAGAGACTATTTTGACTTAACTAAATGGAATGTTTTACGAATTAGAGATAGTGGGAGAGACCAAGACGGTAGAGAAGGTGGAAGCTGCATTCACCTTTTCCCATGACCTCATCAAATTAACAACTAAATTTTAGAGCAATCAACCTGAATAACCATCTGAAGACTAGCTGAACAGACATCCTATAACTGAGGATATAAAGAAGAAGCCATGTGGAGAATGGCAGGAGGGGCGGAGATACAGAAGGGGCAGGGCACACACCCATGGTGTGGTAGTTAAGAAATGAGGGATGTCTCAGCTACAGAGGTCCCCCTGAGTCTCAACCACACACTGGGCTCCCTAACCCAGAGCACCAGTGCCAGGAAGAGGAGCCCACCTAACATCTGGCTGTGAAAACATTGGGGGTTCCGTTTGCCCAGGTGAGATGGAAGGCTGCTGGCAGCCCAGGTGCCCTACAAAATCTTGCTCACAGGTACCCACCCTAGGCTCCAGCAAAGGGATGGTGGCTCAGAGGAGGCCGGAGTCATACAGGGAGAGACTGAATTGTGTGGTGTCGGGGAGAAGGCTGGCGGGACAGCTGCTAATGTCCTTGTGTTGAGTCCCTCAGATGCTGCCCACAGGTGCCATCTTTCCTTCTCAGAAGCCCTGCCCTACCCAGCTCGCACACAACTGTAAGCTCTGCCAGTAGCCACCAGCCTGGGCCTGCATTGCAGCCTTTCTTAAAAAACTTATGAGGAATTCTGGGCAAGCTTTGGGTTTGCCAGAGACACACAGGGAGAGACTGAGTTGTGTGACATTAGGACAAGGGCCGTTTTCTTTGAGGGCCCGACTAGTGCCACTGTTCCTGTGTGGGGCCCTCCCCTCATTGTGGCATTGGCTGAGCTGTATGGCTTTAGTGTGAAGGCTGTCTTTCCTTTTGCCCAATGGGCACCACCATTCCTGGGCTGAGCCTTCTTTCCACACAAACTAATCTTAATCTGCTTTAGCTTGATGAACTCTGCTCTTTGTCTTTTTTTTTTTTTTTTTTAAATCTTTTTTTTTTATGCTCTTTGTCTTTAACCTTTGGCATTTTGATGATCCTCTTTGGGTTCATCTTGTTTGGAACTCTTTGCGCGTCTTGACTCGTGTCTTTTTCCTTCCCCAGGTATAATTAGATGCTGCGTATCTGGGCTTTTTAACTATTTAAGTGCACTGTAAGGGCTTTTACAGCAGCTTCTAACAGAAGAGAGAAGGTATCTGGATAGGACAGAGCTCCAAAGGTGAAAGCAATAATTCAATTTACCACAGAGGGTTTTCTGTCTATAGTGAAAACAGAATAGCTTGTAGACCAACTTTCCCATAAAGTGCTAGAAAAACTAGACAAAGTACAAAAACAGGTGGCCAAGACTTGAGGGACCAGGGTACTGAAGAGAAGGAAAGGATACTGATCAAGCCCAACATTCTGTGATGCTTTTCCCCTTGAAGCATGTTTTCTGGTTCATAAGGGATCGGGGGTAGATATGCCAAGAAACCAAACAAAGTGTTTTCCAAGAAGCTGGGACCATTAATGGAGCTGCTGGCAGTCTTAGGGTGCCGTGGAGACAAAACTTGGAGTTAAAGCTGCCACGGCAGCGATGATTTAAAAGATCACTATTGCCCTGGCCGGTTTGGCTCTATGGTTAGAGCATCAGCCTAAAGACCAAAGGATTGGGGGTTCGATTGCCGGTTAAGGGCATGGTCAAGGGCATGTTCCTCAGTTGCAGGTTCAATCCCCAGCCCCAGTTGGGGTGCATGTAGGAGGAAACTAATTGATGTGTCTTTCTCATGTCAATGTCTCTCTCTTTTTTTCCTCTCTCTCTCTCCCCCCCACCCCCTCCATCTCTCCTTCCCTTCCACTCTCTCTAAAAATCAATGGAAAAAATATCCTTGGATGAAAATTATAAAACAAAAAGATCAGGGTCTTAGAGGAAAGAGGAATATAGTAACATGAGCCCAATAATCTGCGCTGCTGTTCTTTTCAATGCATTTGCTGATGCGTTAACATCTCAGAGACTAAGAAGTGAAGCCAAAGCTATCCTTAAAGGTTGGGAGGTGAAGCGGCAATGTCTGGGATCCAGGGAAACAAAAATTGGAGTCCAGAATTTACCAAGGAGGAGAAGCCCTGTTAAGCACCCTAGACTTCCTGTTTGGGCTTGATCAGACCCTAGGAATAAATGTAAACTTGAAATAAGATAGCCTTTACAAAAGTCTGAAACTCAGCTTTGAACCAGTTCAAGTCAGACTGGATTATAGTGATCTTTCCCTAATCTAACTGCCTGCCAAATAAACCAAAAATAAACCCTCTCAGAAGGATGATAACATCAGCCAGAACCTCAGATTGTCTCATTAGTTTTTGATGCACAATATCTGGCATTCAATGAAAAATCAACAGGCATGCCAGGAAACAGGGCCAAATGATTAAAAGAAAAAAAAATGAGTAACACTGATGATGAAAACAGCAACAGGTGATACAGATATTGGAATAATTAGATAGGATTTTAAAAGAGCTACCATAGCCCTAGCTGGTGTCTTGGTGGATAGAGCATCTGCCTGTGGACTGAGGGGTCCCAGGTTTGATTCCAGTCAAGGGCATTGCGTGCAGGAGGCAGCCAATCAATGGTTCTCTCTCATAATTGATGTTTCTGTCTTTCTATTCCTCTTCCTTTCTCTCAAAGATCAATAAAAATATATATTTTTTAAAAAAGAGCTGCCATAAATATGTTTAAGAAAGTAAGAACTTCACAAGTAAAATGAAATATATTTTAAAAAGGACTCAAATGGAAATGCTTGTAATGAAAAATACAACAAATGAAGACTTATGTAGATAAATTTGATAGCAGGTTAAACATAGAAAATTAGTGAACTCTGCAATATAGGCCAATAGAAAATATCCAGACAGAAGCATAGAGAGGAAAAGGATTACAAAGATAGAAAAAAGAGCATAAGAACCATGAGACATGGTGAAATGACCCAACAGGTGTGTAAGTAAAGGGGAAATGATGAGAGGAGAGAAAGATTGGGGCAGAAACAATGTTTGAACTGATATTGGCTAAGAATTATTCAAAATTAGAGACATTAAGATGGAGACTCAAGAAGCTCTTCAAACTCCAAGTACAAAGAAAACCACACCTGACATATAATGAAACCAAAACACAAAGAGAAAGTGTTACAAAGCAGCCAGAGGACAAAAACAGACACATTGTCTAAAAGGGGTTATTATAAGACTGACAGCTGACTTTTCAACAAAAATAATAGAAATCAGAAGACAATGAATTGATTAATCTTTAAATTGATGAAGAAAATAACTGTCAACCTACAACCAAAGGACATTTTAGAAACGAAAAGCAGAGAGAATTTGCTACCAGAAGACCAATAGGAAAAGAAAATTCTTTAGGCTGAAGGATGATGGTTCTTCCATCTGATGGTCCCAGATGGAAGCATGGAAATATCAAAGGAGCTGAAAAGCAACAAGAACAATAAATATGTGGATAATTCTAAATAAAAATTTGCTACAGAACAATAACAATATTTTGTGGAGGTATAATGAGCATATAGTATTAAATACAGGACAATAGTATAAAAAGTGGGAGTGGAGAGAAGGAATTTACGTTGTTAAGAGAAGTTGTTGAAGTACAGATACTCTTCGACTTACGGTGGGGTTATGTCCTGATAAATCCATTGTAAGTTGAAAATACTGTAAGTTGAACATGCCTTCAATACACATACTGAACATCAGAGCTTAGCCTCGCCTACCTTAAACAAGCTTAGAACACTTACGTTGCTTACAGGGGGGCAGTTATTTTGAGTTTCATCTCAAGAGTAGTTGCCTTCTTCCTCCTCTTCCCACCAGAAGCAGGAGACACAGGTGGGCACTCTGTAGACATGATGGGAGGTGAAAACATAATATCCAAACAATGCTGGCAGCACAGTTCACTGTAGAGTATTGGTTGCGTATCCTTGTGACAGTGTGGCTCACTGGGAACCATGGTGCACTGTGGCTGTCCAGCATCATGAGAGAGTGTTGTACCGCATATCACTAGCCTGGGAAAAGATCAAAATGTAAAATTTGACGTACAAGTTCTACTGAATGGTATCGCTTTCACAGCATCGTGAAGTCAAAAAATTGTGAGTCGAACCATCATTAAGTTAGGGGACTCTCTGTAGTAATTTATGTTAGACTCCAGTAAATTAACAGTGTTATAATCTCTACTAGAGGCCTGATGTATGAAAATTCGTGCAAGAGTAGGCCTTCCTTCCCCTGGCTGCCGGCACCGGCTTCCCTCCAGCACCTGGGACCTGGGCTTCCCTCCTCCGGCCACTGGCAGGCACCCGGGACCCGGGCTGCTTCTCTCCAGCCCAGCTTTGTCAGGAAGGCCATCCGGAATGACATCTGGAAGACATCTGGTCTAATTAGCATATCATCCTTTTATTATTACAGATAGTAGTCACTAAAATAATCATGTATAATTAATGTGGTGATAGAAGGGAAATTGAAGTGATAAAAAATACTTGATGAATCTAAAAGAAAATAAGAGGAGAGTTCAAGAAACAAAACAGGTGGGACAAACAGAAAGCAAATAGCATCCTGGACAGTTTTCACTCAGACATAATAATTACATAAAATGCAACTAGACTAGATACTTCATTTAATTGACAAAGATGGTCAGTCTGGATATTAAAAACCCCACGATTGTTGCTTACAATAGACATAAGGGATACAGAAGGATTGAAAGTGAAAGGATGGAAAAAGATGTATCATGTGAACACACCAACCAAATGGAAGCTGGTGTAGCGATACACCAATATGAGATGAAGTAGACCTTAAGGCCAGGAGCATTGCTAAAGATAAGCATTTCATAATGATAAAAGGTCAATTCCCAAGCAAGTTAATTTAATGTAAAGGCAGGATCTGTAACCACAAAGGAGTAGACTTCAAATGACCCCTAGTTATACCCAAAGCTCTTAGGGACAGTTTGTCAGTCAAGACTCCCAACTTCTTCAACCCCTAGGAATAATGCATACACCCCCAAAAGCAACATGCATGGAAGGCCCTCACTGCTCAGCTATTGGTGTGATTTTTTTTTATTTTTTAAAGAACAGTGTGTCATGTTTGAATTAATTATGATGAACTTACAAACAGTATCGCTCCACTGGGAGGCATCTATCATTTAAAAAATAGTTGAGTATCTGCTCCTCTGAATGATTTGGTCCATTTGTACAGTGTACCTGGCCTTTCTTCACGTCCACTGTTATGGTTATTGTTCTCTGACACAGGAGTTGAGCCCCTCAGAAATGAGGCAGGGAGAGCGCCGGAATTTTCTCTTTGGTCCGATGATACGTCGTATCTTACAGATACCAAGCTACTTCTGGACCTCTGTAGATCAAAGAAAGGTGGAGTTTTAGAGGTCGATGGAAGTGGGAATTGAATTTTCTCCTTGCATGGACCAAGTTCATGATTCACTTGAGACACATGTCAATGTTCAGTGTAAATGTTTCTTCTTAACATTTATTACTGGATTATTTTCTCATTGTTAGTTTTAGATTTGCTTTTAATTTATGACCAGTGATACTGGCTTTCTATTTATGGCAGTGAGAGAAATGTTTTTTTTGTATGGTAGCCAAGAACTTTAGTAAAACAAATGAATGAACCGCCTCCCCAGTTGCTCACCTCTGGGATTAGTGGTTGAAGAGGATGGTTTGGTGCAGTTGTCAGCCAGAAGTCAAACCTACTGGTCACTTCTTCTCTGTTCCTAGTGCAGGAAATGTTGGGGGTGCAGCTGGAAGAACTTGTCTTCATGTGTGGGCTCAAAGCTTTACTTTTCCGGGTGCGCAGGGTCAAAAGTCCTGTCCTTGAAGTCCTTCTTGAAAGCAGGTACAGCTGCTTCCTGAAAGAGGTGTTCTGGTCTTCAGGGTACATCTGTGCCCACAGGAGTGCAGGAGTTCACGTGGGACTTGAGCCTGAAGCTGGTCCGCATGGGCACCACTAGGTGTAGGACCAAGAAATCTCCTTTTAAAGAAATGTATTTTCAGTGAAAAAGTGATCTGGTTTATACAAAAACAGTGAGTGTAGTTAATCTGGAAACAAACACAGAAGAGGACACTCAGGTAGCTGAAATTTTGGGCTCTCTGGACGAAGTGACTTCTAAATGTGTGTATTTCAGGACATGATAGGTGTCTAACTCTAAAACTGGTATGTTTAATGCTCAGGGCAGGAGACATTCCATAGGATCACTATGTTGACCTTTTATAGTTTTAAAATAATAATAATTTTATAAATAAAAGACTTCTGGCCTATACCCCCAAATGTAAGAAGGGGTGATAAACCAAACCAAACCAAAAAACTATGTATGGCTTTTCACAGACCATAAAAAAGATTTTTGTTTTGACTTGGAAACAATGGTATCCACATTGTTGCAGAATGATAGCTATTTCTTATGCTATCCTGAGATTTCAACTTTCTGATAATGTTACCAAAGTCTGATGATATTACTGAACTCAAGTTTCTGAGGAGTTTGATGCCCAAGGTGCACAGAGAAGCCAGCATCCGAGGCAACAGGTTTTTTGTTTTTTTTTAAATCTTTTTATTGATTAAGTTATTACATATGTGTCCTTATCTCTACACTCCCTATCCGCCCCCCCCACTCATGCCCTCACCCCCCTATTGTCTGTGTCCATTGGTTAGGCCTATATGCTTGCATATAAGTCCTTTGGTTGATCTCTCCCCCTTACCCCCACCCTCCCCTACCTTCCCTCTGAGGTTTGACGGTCTGATTGATGCTTCTCTGTCTCTGGATCTGTTTTTGTTCATCAGTTTATGTTGTTCATTATATTCCATAAATGAGTGAGATCATGTGGGCAACAGGTTTTTGTAGAGAAAATATTTATTTGTCCAGTTGCCAAATGAGACTGGAGACAAGGCTCAGATCAGTCTCCACTAATTAGGACTTAGAGCAAATTTAAAGGATAGGCCCTGGCCAGTATGGCTCAGTTGTTTTGAGTGTCATCTCAAGGTCGCAGGTTAGATTCTGGGCCAGGGGACATGCCCGGATTGCCGGCTGGATCCCCAGTTGGGGGCGTGCAGGAGGCAGCCGATTGATGCTTCTCTCTCACATCTATGTTTCCCTCCCTCCCTCCCCCCTCCCTCCCTTTTTCTCTCCTTCCCTCCCTCTTTTTCTTCCTCTCTTCCTCTTCCTTCCTTTCTCTAAAATCAGTGAAGACATATATTTTTTAAAAAAGATAAATATAAGGAAAAACTTTTTGTATATTTATTGTCTTGGTTAGACAGTCTTGGAACTAAGTCATTGTAAGGAATGGGAAAGATGAGGGAAAGTATCAAGGAATTCCAAGTTGGCAGGGTCTGACTTAGTAAGATCTAGGTGCCCGCCAAGCACAAATTACTAGATACCTCTGGCTCCCGAGAGCACTGGGCTAGGGTGGAATTTTAGTTCCAACCACCTGCCAAGGTTAGTTGGAGTTCATTTGTTGGTTTCCTGCTTCTGCGTAAGTCTCTGGGACCAGTCTGATTTGGCGTGGTCTCCTGGTCTTCTGGGCACTGTGAGGAGGCCTGCTGTTACCTCCTAAAAGGCAAAAACAAAACCAAAGCAACAAACAAACAAAACTAGGAGGAACAACAACAACAAAAGACCTATTAGAGTCTGGTTTCAGTGTTAGGGCCTGCTTTCAAGGAGGTAATGAATTTTATTACATATCTCATTAGAAGCTCTTCAGTAGTTTTCAAGTTTCTTATCTGCATCTCTGACTCTGCCCATCCTGATTTCAAATTTGTATTAATTAGGAGGAATGTGCTGTGAAGTCCAATGTTGATAAAATTTCTTGTCCCTTCTTTATTTTTACTTTTATGCTACCTCTAGCCTAGGAGGGAGCCTTTTAAAAGAAAACATTTCAAAATGCATCCTCTAACTAGGGAAGAGAAATTTAAAAAAAAACAAGAAACAACCTCATTTGAGTCTGCTGCCTTTTCCCTAGGATTGCAGTGGGAACAGTACTCCCTCATTTTTTGGTAAGTTAGTTCCTTCTGATAAGCGGTTACCTTGACTGTGCTTGAACTCTTCCAATATCAGAGAACTCACCAAAGAAGTTGGCATAATTCTATTTCTGGAAAGCTCTAATTGTGGAAACCTCTTCTTTGTATAGAGGTGAAAAATCTGTCTTTGTAATTCTCACCAGATAAGCTCAGTGAAGGCTTGAAAAATACTGCTTCCTGCTGGTAGCATGGCGTGGCAGTAGGGGTTACAAGTAGGATATTTCTGAGTTTGAAGATGTTTCTTTTTTAAAATATAGTTTTATTGATTTTAAAGAGAAAGGTAGGGACAGGGGTAGCGAGAGAGAAATATCGATGAGAGAGCCACATTAATCGGCTGCTTCCCGCATGGCCCCCATTGGGGAGCGAGCCTGCAACCTAGGCCTGTGCCCTGACCAGGATTGGAACCGGGGACCTCTTGGTTCATGGGTAGACGCTCAACCACTGAGCAACACGAGCGGGACTGAAGATGTTTCTTGACCTTGTGTTTCCTTTGACATATTGTGAACGCCCACAGCATGAGGTGGGCCATAGTCAAGTGTAATTCAAGAACACATTGCAAAGCCAAATGGGAATAGTTGTGGGTTCCCTCCTGTATGGGATCCCCCAGGATGTGGCCTCTCTCTTTGTTGGCTATGCCACGCCCTGCCTGCATCTGTGGGTGAAATGGTTACTAATTAATTAGGGGGGGGGAGTGCATTGGAGATAGTGAGTAAATGGAGTATTTTAGTGAGCCAAAATGAGCTCATATTTTAAATCAAGTAATTTGAGATATTTGATTTTACAGTTTCTTTCCATGGCAACCTTTTGTTTCCTGCTCTCCCTCCGCATTTATAAAGTCAGCAAACAGAGGGACTTAATTTTCACCCAGAGTATCCTTTAGGGTTCGGAGAGATTCAGCTCCCTGTATCTTATCTGGCCCAGTAGACAGGCTGTTTATTGAAGAACTGGTTTATTTTCTACCCCAGCACCTCTGTGTCGTTAGGAGCTGCTTCTCTGCACAGAAATCTGTTCATGATTTGGCTCCCTCTCTAGCTTCCTTCTGAAAGTTACTGCTCTGTGATTTCAGACATTTTCAAAACATGTTCCCCATCTATGACTGCGATTTTCAAAACTTTTTTATTGAATTTATGGGGGTGACACTGGTTAATAAAATTCTATAGGTTTCAGGTGTACAATTCTACAATACATCATCTGTATATTGTATTGTGTGTTCCCCACCCCAAGTCAAGTCCCCTTCTATCACCATTTATCCCTCTTCTACCCTCTCCTACCTCTCCCCACCCTATTTCCCTCTGGTAATCACCATATGTTGTCTGTGACTGTGAGTTTTGTTTTTTGTTTTTTTCTTAATTCCTTCACCTTTTTCACCCCTCCACCTCCCCTTCCCTCTGACAGCTGTCAGTCTGTTCTCTGTGTCTATGAGTCTGTTTCTATTTTGTTTGGTAGTTTATTTTGTTCATTAGATTAGATTTTTTTTTAAAGTCATAGTTTGTTTGGCTTTTAGTGGCTATTTAATTATTCCTTTTTTGCACTCTATGAATCTCCTTCACATTTTCAGCAGTTATTTACAGTTCTGAATTAGTTTCTTTGAGTCTTCTGTTTTCTAGTCTTTTTCATACAATTTTACAGCTGTCAGATTTGGATGATTATAGTGACAACTCTTCTTTCAGAATTAATGTATTAAGAATAAACACAAAAACTTAAAATCTTTATTTCTGAAAAAAGCAGTGGAATCCAGTATAGTTACATTTAGAATTTAAAACCAAAACAAACCCCCAAAACAACATAGCTGTGCTTGTTCTTTTCAGTGAAACAGAAAATATAAAAAAATATTAAATCATAGAAAACTTTATCCTAAGAAGAAAATCAAGTCATCCGGTCACATTCTGTGTTGTATTGCCACATGCATACTTTGACAATTACTGGCTGTGAAAAATTATGTTTTCCTTTCTGATTTTTTTTTTTAAAAACAAAAGGAACTTTACTTCAAACCTGATTTCAAAAATGGCTCTCACCCCCTTTTGTACTCGCATTAGCACCGCCCAGCTCGGTTTTTGGCCAATGTGAGTGAGTGTCATGTGCAGAGTCAAGGAGGGGCTGAGCAGGAGCGGCTCTGGGTGCTCCTCCTGGGACGCGTGGTCAGTGCGGAGGCAGCTGGTCAGCGGAGCCATAGGAAGAACCCGCTTACCTCCAAACACCTCAGGGGCAGCTTTGCTTTTGTTCTTTGGAAAATGTTCTGTTACGAAATACATCTTTGTGCATTTTCTGTTTTTCTGCCTGCATGTTCTTTGTGTGTTTGTTTTCACCAGTGATGCTCCTTTTTTTTTTTTTTTTTATCAGAAGCTCCTAAAAGTGAGAACTTGTGCTACGTTAAATGGCAGGACTAGCAATTAAGAGAGAATGGGTGATTTTAAATGAGCGATGATTTTAGGCAAGAGTTGTGTCTCTAGATCATGTTTGTGTCCTAAGCAGGAAATAGAGAAGTAAATACGTTGGTACTCTTTGCTTCAAGCCCCAAGCCCCAGATGAGATCATCACCTCACAGGGCCAGACAGAATTTAAGGAGGTACCCAAATAAACCCATCAGTAGTCAAGATAAAGAATATTTTTTAAAAAATCAAAATTATAGCAAAAGTCTATGATGAAGAAAATATTACAGTTTTAAATAAAGACAGGATTAATATCACTGGTTTCCTTTTGCTTCAGACTCCAATGTGACTGAATACCCAAACACCTTGTTTATTATCCCAGTTTGGTTAAGCTAGCTTTATCTCAACTTTTCTTTTGTTGGTTTGTTGTTGATGATTTATATATACATTTTAAAGGGCCTAAATTGTATGCCTTTTCTTGTATTTAGTTTGGATAAATAAAAAATAATGAGGTGCTTTTACCATGAAAGCTTTCTTGGGATGCTTTAATAAATTTCACAAAAAGAGTTTAATATATAACAACAAGCAGAAATTTATGGTAATATATTATACTATTATAAATTGTAGCATTTATACTTTGATAGATATATTCAGATGAACATTTGATTTTATTTTAGTTTTATGAGTGGAGTTTATTCTTGATTGTGTATCAACAAAAAAGAAGATTCTGTTCCTGGTACGATGTAAAATTCACATGGAATCAGTTTTCTTGGGAATGATATTAAATGTATACAGTGTATAAGGGCTTCCAGGGACTATTGTGGATTATTTTATTATTTTTCATATTGGTAATTGTTCCTTTGTGGACATTGATGATAAAGAAGGAGAGAATGAACTTCAGGTAAAGAAACAAGTGTTGCGCTCCATTAAGCACAAGTGTTTTTTGTTGTTGTTTTTTGGTCAAGGTTCTGAAATGGTTTGCTAAGTAAGTATTCTTTAAGAAAGTAAAAGACATGGTAAAGGGGGAGAAGAAGACCGGTGGATTTAGATGATGATTGCAAGTTTGAGCATTTTGATTTTGAGGTGATGTTGGGTTTCCATGCTGGATGTGTCCTTGCGGGCCACGGAAGGGCTTGCTTGGAAACAGCCAGAGGTTGAGAACCTCGAGTCCCTGTCATGCGCAGTGCGACGTGGAGTCATGGCTGCGGATATTTGTGGGAGTGGCTGGCGGAGCGCTGGGCCAGCAAAGAGGACTGAATGTAAGACTTAGGTTCTACGACTTTTTATTCCCCAAGGTTGTTTTTTTCTTCTTCTGATTTTTGCTAAATAATATTTTACTTATCTCCTTGGTTCTTACCATTTTACCTTTTAATTCTTACATTTGCGTTTTGCGGTCTTTTTTCTGTCCCCTTTGTTTTCATAGAAGTGGTTGCCTCTTGAAGTTTTAAAATTTTATGGCAAAATACTTGGTCGCAGCTTTATGTGCCCAGTGGCACCATTCTAGGGAGTATTCTGTCTCTTGGTAAGTTTTATGGTTTTACTTTTTTTTTTCATAGAGTATCTTTTTAATTGCTTTTCCAATTCCTTTTTCACTGCTCATTGTTGGTGACGTGGGTTCCAGGACCAGCTTTTGTCAAAGCTTCCAGTGTGGCTTCCCAGGCTTCACCCCCAGTGCCTCCCTCCGTCCCTGCTGCTTCAGAGACAGAGCCGTTTCCTACAAATATAGCTCACCCATGAGCTTATCTTCCCCAGCTACGAGGTCCTTATGACAGTCTTATCTCTTCTGATTCTTTGGGCCATGTAGATCCTGGAGGTCTTCTGCTACTTCCTTGCTCCTGCAGCTTGCGTTCTTCAGGTTGTTTCTCCCCTCCAGGTATGTTTCTGTTTGTGGTGGTGGGATCGTTCAACCCCGAGTCCTTTCATTTCTCTGCTTTTCATCTTTGCTTCCCCCCGGTGTACTCTCTGCCCAATCTCAGTGGCCTCTGGCAGTTTTTACAAGTTAGTTTTGAAGTCTGTAGATTGTATCTGTCTCCTAGTTGCATGGAAAGTGGATTTGGAAAATTCCATACAACTTTTTTCATTGTCCTTTGGTGTTTGTTTGATATCCAGAGGAGAAGGGAAAAGTTGTGTTGTATCCGTTATTATGGATAAGAAAAGTAGTTTCACAAAGGTTAAATAACTTGATTATTGTCACTTAGCAATAGACAGAGTGAGGATTCAAAACCAAGTTTAAAAACTTGTGCTCTGTCACTATATCATTGTGTTTCTCTAGGTCTGGATATATAGTCACAGCAACGTAATTACTAGTAGGTAGTGAAAGGAACCCTGCTGTCATTGGATATTTATTCCAGAGGTAGATGCACCTAAGTAGCAAATGATGATTTGGGAAAAATTTTGCTTCTTCATTTAGTGGATCACTAAGAACTTCATGATCTTCTATAGTTTCAAGTTTCCTCCCTCTTTCCCTCCCTCCCTCTTTTCTCCCTTCCCTTTTTCATTTTCTTCTTCCTTCTGTGACCCAGAAAGGCGACTATTAGTACATAAGGCTCTCTGTCCTCATCTGCTGTCTTTCTTGCAACTGTTCTAAATGCGATATTTTATATCATCTATCATTTTTCTTTTCTATTCTCCCTTGATATTTTTTTCTTTTTAGAACTAGACTTACTAAAAAAAAATGTGTTCTCCCTTTGTTTTGTTTAAGGGGATCTCGAGTCAGACATTCTGTGGAGGTGAGGGATGAGTGGATAAAATCACATTTCTTTTCTGATCTTGTCTAGTTTCACAAGTTTGGAGGGGTTGAGCTTCCTGCACCAGAGATTTAAAAACAGAAACTACTGCTGTTGACTGTGACAGGATCCTCAGCCCTGAACACACACGTGCCCTTCTTGAATACGGCGTTGGTGGATTTGTTTGTGAATGTTTCTGAGAGTGTAAAGGTTACTCTCACACATATGTTTACTCTGTAAAGATAAGGTTCTCGTGAAAATAGAATTGAACTGTGCCATGCTCTTCATTTTTGCATTTCTGCAAAGAACAGTCTAGTTTTCAGAAATTATCAGTGGTTGCTACTCTGTGTGAGAAGGAAGGCTTAATTGCTAACGTGTAAGATAATTGTTTGTACATGTGTCCTGTACACAAATTCTGGCTTGTGCGTTTTCTCTGTGTTTGTTTTAGCTGGGCAGATTTGTGGGAGAGGAGAGAGGGAAGATGATGGTGTTTCCAAATGATGCTTTCCATTGACTTTGTTTCCTCTGAAGAGGACATTGGTGAGGCTTGGAGATGTGTGTGTGTGTGTGTGTGCATGTGCGTGTGCATGTGTGTGTGTATCTGTTTTTGGGTTGGATGAGAGAAAAGACACATTCTTCTTGAAGAATTTGTAAGATAGCTTAAAATTTCATTTATGCTTAATGTATAATACTTGTGACATAGCATATTTTGGTATGGAAGGGGGAGGCATTTGATAGTTTTATTTCCTATATTTCAGTGACTTCTTTCCATTGCAGCTTGTAAATAACATTCACTGGTTAAAATAATGGCTTTTCAAAAATTAATGTGTTATGTAGTGAATATGTCATCTGTTTAAACATTTTCTTTTTACATGCCTATTTATTACGCTTTGTGCCCTTTTCATATGTAAAGGTAAAAATTTGCATAAAAACGTAAATAAAACTATAGATAGCCAGAATAGGTACAGTAACAAAATGTAATGCTGATATTCTTTCTTTTAAAATAAAAACAAAAGTTTTATTATCAAGACAGTAATAAAAGATTATGAAAACATTTTAAAAATAGAGATAAACAATTTTAAAAAGGAAATAAAAATCATTCAATTTTACTTCCTAGAGGTAGGGATTGTTAATATGTTTTTAACTGTTTTTTTAAATATTGTGATTAGATATACATAACAAAATTTACCATTTTAACCATTTTTAATTGCACAGCTCAATGGCATTAAGTACATTTACAGTGTTATTCAACCATCACTACTATCCAGCTCCAGAACTTTGTCTTCTTCCAAAACTGAAATGCTGTTTCCATTAAACATTAAGTCCCCATCTCCCCCCCCCCGACCCCCCCCCCCCCCCGCTTCCCTGGAAACCGCCATTCTACCACCATTGTCCTTATGAATTTGACTACTCTGTGTACGTCACATGATTGGAATCTATAGCACTTCCATGAAGATGGACATTGATGACACTGGAAATGGCACTGGGGCACAAAGTCTACCCTAAATTACCGAAGAACTCAGGGAAAGCCTACACCGTATCTATCATTATCCAACAACATGCCCCTCTGCCTCCCAATGGTGACTGACTGTACACTAAAGAAGACTTTAGCAAAATCCTCTGGAAAATGATACTGAAATATATTTTACAAGTTTGCTTTAGATACATTAACAGATCCTGGGTTGAGAACACCAGCTGAATAGCCTGTGAATCATACTATCCAGAAGCCCCAGATGGTCATTTACCCATTCCCCTTCCTGAAGGAGGATGGTACCCAAGTCATCACAGGCCCAGTTCTATTTGTACTCTTACTTAATGGATCTGCACAATCAGTTCAGACTGCATCTACTTCTCTACATCTTTCCATCACACAAATAAGTGTAATTTCCAAATCACAGTACCCTATGCGAAAACCAAGGTGTGTGCACCTAACAGCAGTGCAAGAACATTCTTGATTTATGTTCATTCCATGCTGTTTGCTCCAAAATCAAACAGAAATTCATATCACTTCTAAGAGCAAATTCCCTCTTTATGAATAAGAAGAAGTGTGTTGCAGCAAAATCAGCACAATAAAAACTTCAAGGTGAGAAATTTTGCTGTAAGAAAATGACAATTTCACATTGCGTTTTTCAAAGTAGTTAAGTAAATGAAACTTTAAATGTTTTTAGTCCTTTGAGTTAAATCACTAATGTATTAATTGGGCAAAAAAGAAATATTGTCTGGAGAAGTGATGTCAGCAAGACAGCAGACTAAGAGGCTCCAGGCCCTTATTCATCCACAGAAACATTAGAAAAACAACTCAGACTGGCTACATTAACTTTATGCTCCATCAGAAGATGAAAATACCTTAGTCTTATTGATTTCAAAGGCCAAAACCAGTCAGAAACAGAACTTAACAAATTCTAGCTGTGCTTCAGCCATATGCCCATCGATGGGAAGAAAAATCTGTGAAACATACAAGCCAGTCTCAAGAACAGTGTCATTGAGGATGAAACATGTTGGAGGAATCGGTACCCTCTGCAGTTGTTATAGTTGGCCTACCCCAAGATATGCGTAATGTAGCTCTCACCAGAAAGTTTAAGTCTTACGGACAATATTTCTGATGAAGTACCAACATTCATAACATTTATAAAATCAAATTCAACTAGCACTGTCTCCTGACTAAGTGTCCACAAGAGACAACTCCCAGGGAATTAAATTCACAAAAATGAGTTTACAATCATGTTTATCTGCCATAAAAATATTCAGTCCCTTCCCTGTCATTATCACCAAGACTTGCTTATAATTATTATTAATTCAGTGTTATTTTAACATATTTTGCTGAATAAGCCAAACATTGGAAAAAACACTGTAAGTAATTTCACCAACACAAATGAATATTATATATCTACAACTATAGTCTACTTTATTTAAATCCAAGAGTCACCACTTGTAAACAATGTTTGAGAATGATTAGCATGTAGTCATACTACATCTCGAGAGGTAATTGATTTTGTTGTGTGTGTGTGTGTGTGTGTGTGTGTGTGTGTGTGTGTGTGTGACCTTCTGCAGCAGTTTTAATGCCTGCTGGCCAGGCCCCAACCATGGGCACTTGTTGACTCCCGGTGACTCATGAATGCACGCATTTACTAGATCTATTCAGTATAAATTTAAAATTACAGTAATACATATAGAAAACTTTTCTGTGAAATTAAATTTTTCATTCATACTTAATTTTAATTACACAAATGTGTCTATATAAGTAAAAACAGGTAAACTTGTATGCATATATGCATGGCCCATGGACACAATGGGGTGGTGAGGGCCTGGGGCGGAGGGGTAGGGGCAGGCTGGAGGGGGTCAATGGGGAAAAAAGGGGACATATATAATACTTTCAACAATAAAGAATTATTGAAAAGCAAGCAAACAAAATAACAAAAGCAACAGCAAAAACAGGTAAACTAATTTGTCATTTTTTTTAACATACACATTCAGAAAACCTACTTTATTATGTAATAGACTTTCGACTTTAACAGTCCATTATATCAAGGTTGTACTGTGATATGTGTACTGTTTCCAATTAAAAATATAAGCCATCTGTCTTAGTACATTCAGGCTGCTATAACAAAAATAGCATAAACTGGGTGGCTTATAAACAACATTTATTTCTCACAATTCCGGAGGCTGAAAACCCTAAGATCATGGTGTTGGCATATTTGGTGTGTGGTGTCTGGTGAGGGCCCACTTTCCCACAGGTGGCCGTGTTCTCACTGTAACCTCACATAGTGGAAGGGTGAGCTGATGCTCTGGTGCCTCTTTTATTAAGGGCATTAATTTCATTCATGAGGGCTCTGCCCTCATAGCCTGATCCTCCCAAAGGTCTCATTTCCTAATACCATCACCTTGGAGTTAGAGTTTCCATATACAAATTTAGGGGGGATACGAACAACTGCAGAGGGTACGGATTCCTCCAACGTGTCTAACACTTCTGTGACCCTGTTCTTGAGACTGGCTTGTATGTTTCAAAGATTTTCTTCCCACCGATGGGCATATGGCTGAGGCACAGCTGGAAATTGGTAAGTTCTGTTTCTGACTGGTTTTGGCCTTTGAAATCAAGGAGACTAAGGTATTTTCAGCTTCTGATGGAGCATAGAGAATGAGAGGTATAAGTAGGCCATGGAATGAAAAGACGGCAACCTGTGGTGAGTCTTGGAGAAGAGTATCTCTCTTGATGAGTGATAGACGCAGCTTGACCACCCATGATCTCTGCCAAGCTCACCCTAACCAGGACCCAGGCTTTCAGCTTTCCTATAAGTCATTTCTCTCATTGATGGAGGAAAAAAATTGCATCTCTGAGCCACTTTGGAAACAGGTTTATTTTAGGTTCAGACTAAGTATAAAATATCCTATATAGCTTCTCTTCTCAGAAAAATGTGTTCCTTGCTCTCAGGTAGGTTGTAAGCTAATTGGGGATGTAGCAAGATAAATACAAGTAAGGATATATACAATATTACACTCTTCCCAGCAAGGATAGTACCAGTATTTATTAGTGGCTATCCGGTTTAGTTTTTGGCCTCAGTGCTATCATGTGTTTTGTCTGTTTAGACCTTCAATCTCCATTGCAGATATCAGTGCTACAGTAAGTCAGTATGACAAAAGATTCCTGAATTTTTTTTTATTGCTTAAAGTATTACAAAGGGTATTACATATGTGTCCATTTTTCCCCCCACCCTAGACAGTCCCCTAGCCTCCCCTATCCCCCAGTGTCTTATGTCCATTGGTTATGCTTATATGCATGCATACAAGTCCTTTGGTTGATCTCTTACCCCCCTACTTCCTGCCCCCCAACCCTCCCCGGCCTTCCCGCTGCAGTTTGACAATAGATTCCTGAATTTTTAAGTCATGAATGTCCCAGGTCATACATACAAAATGACCGTGAATATTTGTGAAAAGAGCTTAAGTAAATAAAATGTGGATTTTCCAATTTCTGCCCTAAATGCACTGGCTACTTAAGTTTACTTACAAAGATAATTTGACTCAAAAAGAAATCGCTAGTATCATGATTCAAAAGGTTACAAGGCCATTGAGAGGCAGGGCAGTTGGACCCCTTCTTGCACAAAGCCCTCTCAGGAGGGGAAACGGACTAAAAGAGGAAGGACGGGCATGCCCTGCTCTTCCATTGTGCAAGGAAGAAGCGGGGATATGAAGGTGTCCATTCCTAGCCCCACGGAGAATTACAGGGAAAATTCGGTCCCTTTGTCCCCAGAGAAGGAGGTACATGGATGGGAGATGAGTATAACAACCTCACCAAATTTTGCATTAAGAATTGCCTTGAAGGTATGCACCAAATACTTGGCCGTTGAAAGTGTATTGTAGATAGTGGGTTATAAAGGGAGGGAGAGGGGGTAGTTGCATATGTTTAAAGTTCTGAGCACCCAGTGAAAGGAGCCAGTTTCTCATGTGGCCACAGGGCTTCTCTTCCATGTTCACTCAAAGTATGGCTCTGCATGTAAGTTCCCGTTTCCTCTGTCATGCTAGTATACGCAGTATGCCAACTTTTCTAGTGATGGTTTCTAATGAGGGAGAGAGATTTGGGGTCGAAGAAGATTATACTTCTTAATCCTAAGTGTTTCCTGTTGCTTTTCACTTTGGATGGTGGTTCCCTAGCTCTAAGTACAGCGCTCCTCTCACCCCCCAGAAGACAGGCAACATCACCATGGCCCCAAGCCAGATTTGTATTGTCTCAGCTACTAGATGCTTAGGACATCACCTTTCTGGGCCTTCCCATGTGGGTTCTTTCATGCTCCAGGGCGTGGAATCTGCGGGTTGTCTGGATGACATCATTGGTGCCCTCATCCACGGTAGGTGTTATTGCTGCAGTAAAGACTACACTGACAGAGCTGGAAAGGGCCTGTTGCAACAGTTTGATGAATGAGAAATGAGTTGCATGTTCCCATTAAGGGCCTAGCATGATGTCAGCTATACACCATGTTGTTCTTCTTGGGGGTTTTGTCCCTGTTAGTCATAGCAGGGTCACGGCATGCCGGGCATGCCTGTTCTGATTCCTGTCAGCAAGGGGCTTTGACATAGTTGGCATGTCTTGACTGGTGGTTTAATGGGCAAGAGGAGCATAAACTTGTGTTACCCACAGAGGTAGGTGGATGGGCAAAGACGTGTGTTTGGAATACAGTGTGAGCAGAGGTGGAAGAGAAGAGAGGCCATCTCTGGGATTTGTTACAGTTACTTTGCCTTGCACACCAACATTTCTCTTAAGACTGGTTGTGTGTTTTGCCAGCTTATGTAGGAATGTCAGGCAGCAGCTCTTGTCTGATTTCCTCACAGCTTGTACTAAACATTTCTTGGTTTGTCAGCATGTGAGTCACAATTTTACTTTTATACACTTGTGTCAGTTTAGTGTTCTAGTGACCTTCTCATTCGAAGTCTTTTGCAGTCCAAATAGACCTTACACATGGAGCTTTGGAATATGCCAACGTCTATAAGTAGAGGAAATGGATGCATAGAGGAGATCAAGGTATGATTTTGAGCAGTTCTTTAGGAATACCATAGAGCCAACCTAGTGTGGCTGTCTGCCTCTGAAATCACTGCCCTGGCAGGCTATATTTGGCTCTCCGTCGGCTTGCTTCAGGTATGCATCCAGACATATCCGGCTGGAACTTAGTAGAAATATAAACACATCTTAGAAAACAGATTGAATAAAACAATTAGAAAACTTCAAAAGGCAGAAAACAGCTTGATAGAAATAACATTTTAAGAAGCCAATTTAATAGAAGTGGAAAGGGGAATGCAAAGATGATAAACATCATACATTTATTCTTGAAGGAGATTTAGTATTTATTTGTGTTAAGGGTTGGAATGTTCCTTCTGACTCCCATTATGAAAATTACATGAGAAGCTGATGGATCATTAGATGTAAGTTTGTTGGATACTTTTATTTATGCCTTCAGAGAAGAGCTTAATTGGAACAATGCTTTTTTCTCTCCTTTGCTTGAAATATGAAAGCCTGACTCATCTTTTGGGAAAATTCATATTTCTAACCAGGTCTGTGTGTCATGGTTATCAGGTTAAAATGCTACCTGGCAGAAAGACCTAGAGTAAGGAGAATGGGAATGGGAGTGGGTGGATGGCCAGACTGCAGGTTACTTCTCTTAATGAAAGTCTTTAGGACAGCACTGGAGAAAAATGATAATAGAAATCAAAATGCAGATTTCTCAGGTGTTCCTATGTGGCTTAATTATCCCAGCACCTAAAAGAGCTTTGTCTAAACAGAAAAGAACCTGTTATGCATCTCATGAGAGGAGTCTAGGGGTCAATTCCTAGGACAGTTTTGCATTTTTAACTTCGATAGATAGTATTGTCATATAACCTTGGCTTTAGGAAGTGTGTTTGACTGCTGACAGTGATAATAGTAATTCTCATTTCCATGATAAAATATATAGTCAGGAGTAGTATTGTAATAAAAATAAATATTAGTTGTGGTCTCATAGATACCTTATGTCTTTATAATTAAAATTTAGTCTCATTTTTAAACATAGGAAACATTTTAATTGCCAAATTAATGCACTGGAGCACTCTTTTAGGTAAAATCATAGTACAATCTGCCACTACTTTTTGTGGTGCTTGTCGGTATTAAAAGTCTCTAAATAATTTCATGAACTGCGCATATTCTTTGCTGCCGTCTCTACTAGACTTGATCTTGTTAAAAGCAAGGAATGAAGATTAGTTTTACTCAGAATTTTAGAAGATTGTCCTCAAATATACTAAGGTCATATAAATGTTCTGTTCCAAAGAATAAGCAACATAGTGTGAATTTTAATATATGTTAATGAAAACATTATAATAGGCTCTGTAATATACTATTATACACACACATATATACACATATACGCAAATGTATATATATATATATATATATGCACACATATATGAAGGATACATGTCAAGATATTAGCACTGTTCTGAAGGATACATGCCGAGATATTAGCACTGACTAGCTTTGGTGATAGGATTATAAGTATTCTTCAATTTACTTATCTTTCCATTCTTTTCCACAGTGAACATTATTGCTTTTTTTAAAAAAAAAGTTCTTTGCCGAAACCGGTTTGGCTCAGTGGATAGAGCGTCGGCCTGCGGACTGAGGGGTCCCGGGTTCGATTCCGGTCAAGGGCATGTACCTGGGTTGCGGGCACATCCCCAGTGGGAGATGTGCAGGAGGCAGCTGATCAATGTTTCTCTCTCATCGATGTTTCTAACTCTCTATCTCTCTCTCTCCCTTCCTCTCTGTGAAAAATCAATAAAATATATTAAAAAAAAAAGTTCTTTAACGACAGGTATTACTTGATTTTTTTGTTTGTTTACAGGCACATGTTATTTGAGTAGCAAGTCATTTTAAAATCCCCAGTAAAGGCACTGTGTTCTCTGCTTCCTGCCTACCTTAAACTGATGTTGCTTTGAATAGTACTACCTATACAGGGGTCCCTCACGGATTCCTCACTGAGGAAAGGAAGAAAGGAAGCAAGCACGCCAGCAGGCAGACGGTATGAAACTGCGCATTCAATAGAGGGCCAGCTGTGTGTGTGAAGTGTGTGAGGCGCTCCGAGGGAGTGGATGCGAGGGACATCGGACAGTGTCCTTGTCTGTGAGCAGCTTCCAGTCCGGCTGGGGAGACGAGGCACACGCTCAAAGCAGCTAGTGGCTGGCACAGTATGCTGTCTGCTGCTGAGCTGTACAGTACTAGTTAGAACAACCAGTCACGGAGCGATGCAGACAGTGGGTGCAAAGGACATAGGCAGGGAAAGACGGATGTCGCTAGGAATCGTTAGGGAAGCACTTTGGTATTGTTCTGTGTGTGCTTTCCTCTGGAAGAACAGGTGTTCGTTCTTGGAAAGGTCTGCGTCGTAGCACCCTTGGTGCTCCAGGATCAGTCTGTTGCTTTTCACCTTGAGTGTTGGTTCTATGAGTTAGTGAAATAGAAAGCTCTGTTAACTTAAACCTCTTGTAGAGAAACCTTTGTTCCTCTCCCATGTCTTCATTAATGCCCCTGAGAATGGACCTTGAGTGGGAGACAGATGATTCTAGCACCAAGTCAAGCTGCTTTTAATTCTGTAGTCACTATTGCAGAAACGATAATTGATAATACTTGTAGGGCTCTGTAGAGAATGGTAAACTTTGTTATAAAGAACTTTTTTTGGTTAATCCTCACTGGAAGACATTGTTTCCATTGATTTTAGAGAGAGGAAAGAGAGAGAAACATCAGTGTGCGAGAGCCACATCAATTGGCTGCTTCCCACATGGGCCCCAACCTGCAGCCCAGGTATGTGCCCTTGACTGAAATTGAACCCGGGACCATTCAGTTCTTAGACCTACATTCTAACCACCTAGCAACACCAACCAGGGCTTTTTCTACCTTTTGCTCATAAGAAAAAAGACCCAACATTGTCTGTCGGTATGCACATGAGTCCCCTCCATTGACAGTTTCCTTTTCTAACAGCACCCCCTTTGTATCTAGGCATAAGGAATTGTCCCAAGACAACTGATTTAAACTGAAATATGCTTCCTGTAGAAGCCCATTAGACTGAAGTCATTTTGTTTGAAGTACGTCTGTCTCAAAGTCACAGAGGTTCCCTAGCTGGGTTTCATTCTCTCTCTTGACCATAAGGATGCACGGATTATCTGAAATTCAGAGTAAATATCTGTTCACCGTAAGTTATGTGTGTATCTTGGAGTCAGTGCGTGCTCTGGAAGAGGCCCTGGTGACCTTTCAGTGGGAGGAGAGGACAGAGCATTGTTTCTATGACTTCCAGGTCCTTTGGTGGAAAAATCAGGATTGTTGGATGTTCAGCTACAATTAAGTGTGATTTTTGAAGATCAGTATTTCTTCACCCCTGGATTGAACATTTTATAATAATAATAAGTATATTGCAGAGATCAAGGTCTGTAATATATTTATTTGATAAATGAGGAAAAATTCTTCTGAATAAAAATGAGGGTTGTTTGATCTTTAACATCTGAGTTCTATCTTTAGTCTAATTTCTCTCAAATACAAAAACACACACCTTCATAGTGCCTTGCTTCTAGTAGTAAGAATACTTGAGATTCAAGTTCCATTTGTAAGGTATCGTTAATGAACACTGGCCTTGGCTCCTAAACCCTTTGTCTGTAAACGGCTTCTGTGGGAATCTGGGTCATGGCCGATCTTTATGGCTGGTATTCGGGAGAACCATTCATCCTTTCAGGGTGTGTCCCTGAGATCACTGTTGAGAACAGGGCTCTGGGCCAGATTCAACAAGGGTTAACCCATACACAGTTACTATTGCTGTAAAATCGTTCAGAGGTGGAGGGCATCTTGGCCGTCTGATGCAGTCCTATGTGATGGTCAGTTCCCTCTTCAGTACCCTCAACGTGTGGTTATTCTGCCCTGCTCCAACAGCTGCAGTGATGGGGAGCCCACTGCTTCATTGATGCAGAGTCTGAGAACCAATGCATGGTGGGGGAGACTGGTGCGTGGACTATGGCAACCTGAGAGGGCAGTGTATCAGGTGGTGCTGACAGTGGGGGGATATCATGCAGAGGAGGGCACATGGAGTTTAAGAAAGACTTTCCGGATACATAGGGACTAGCAGGCAGGGAAGGAGGGAAAGGGGGCTCAGACCTGTGTAGGTCATTCCTTGGGACAGGAAGGGGTCTGGTGAGTCTCTAGAAGGAAAAGATGAGAAGCCTGATAATGGGACTTTGGAGACACCAACACTTAGGGGATGAGCCGAGGAGGAAGAAAAACAAAGAAAAAGAGGAAAAACAGACACACATTAGGGGACCTGGAAAGAGTGAGGGCCTTGAGGGCAGGCGCGACAGCAGGATGGGAAGGATGCAGTCAGCTGTCTGGCCGTGTGAGGTGTGCTGCCCTGGCCTGGACAAGCTTTAGTTGTGGCTACTTTCTGTTTTAGGAACTGCAGTTACTAATAGTCCAGTCTATACCAGAACTGAACTTTAACCATCAGATATAAATGGAACAAATATTGAAAACATAGATGTAAAGCAGTTGTTCCTCATAAAGCAGCTCTGATTTTATCCATCTGTCGTCCATCTGTCCAGGAAGATGAAGCTCTCTGTGGGCCAAGTGGTTTTCTAGGTGCTTGCAAGGCACTTACCTGGGTCGCTTCATTTATATGATTTCGCTAGGCACCTTCTCGCGGGTGTTTTGGGACCAGGTTGTTTAGGAATACCTTACGTTTCAGAAGGTGCTTCTAGCCAAGGCCTGTTTGTAGAAACTATCGATAAGCAGCTTAATTTGCGCTAGTCACCAATTTCTTGTTTCTTACATTTTGGGGTGGAAAGGAACCTGAGGAGCTTCTAGCTCCATCTCTCCCTTTACCTGTGAGGAAACTTGAGACTAGAGACGTTGGATTGGTTGTCCAAGGTCATGGGGAGGGTGGCAGGAGCCAGGCTTCAGTGGACTGAGCTGTCTTGGCTCCTAACCAGCCAACCATCATCGCCCTCTCACCTGCCCCTTTTAAAGCCGAATTGGTTCATCTTGCAAAGTGCTAGGACTTCCTTTTATGGTTCTTTTTGTCCTCTTTATGTCTTCACCCTTTCTGAACTCTTTTAGTTGGGAGAGGAGAACAAACTGTTTGGCGTTCTTTGTTTCGTTGTGATTCTGGTTTATTGTTTGTTGTCATCGGTGCTGGTCCGGCTACACAGCTTCTGGTAGCCGTGATCCCATGGAGCTCCTCCTTAGGGCTGGAGGCCCCGCAGGCAGGGGAAGGGGCACGGAATCCTTTGTGGTGGGGAGGTCACGAGGGTGTGGTGGCTCGGGCCCTGCTTCTGTGGAGAAGCCAGGTTGGTGTAGTCCAAAGAGGCTCTTTCCAGTGGGAAAAGCTCTTGTAAGTCGGATTGTGTTGCAGTCTAACCTCGCAGCCTTCAGCAAAACTGTTCACCTTTCTGACTCCAGTCTTTCTTCTCTATAAAGGAGAAATGGGCAAAGCTATTGGACTGGGGCAAAGAGACCAGCCTTATAATAGATGTGAAACAGTCTATAATAATACAAGTGGAATATGCTAATTAGACCAGACGTCCTTCCGGATGACCTTCCAGACAAAGCCAGGGCTGCGAGGGAAGCCTGGGTCCCAGGTGCCTGCTGGCAGCCGGAGGGAAGCCCGGGTCCTGGGTGCCAGAGGGAAGCTGGTGTAGGCAGCCGGGGAAGGAAGGCCTTACTCTTGCACGAATTTCGTGCATTGGGCCTCTACTAAGGAATTATAAAGAAATATATACACATTTCAGTGATTACTTTCAAATTCCCATCAGAATTGAAAAATGACCCCAGGGTCTTCTTTAAGATGAAATATTTGACAGCTTGAGGTTCTGTGACTCAGGGAGCCCATGGAGGGCGGCGTCTGGGGGTGGACAGCAGGAGCTCGTCCCCAGGGAGGCAGGACTAGAAAGGATTAGAGCCTCTCCTCAGCACAGCAGGACAAGAGCCCTGCTCAGTGTGTCCCCTGCTCAGGAAGCAGAGAGGCACTTAGACAGCTAATGTGGGAGGAAGCCAGGTGTGCACGGCACAGGTGGGGTTCAGGAGGAGCATTAAGGTCCAGGTTCAGGGCCGGCTAGAGGCTCTGAGATGCCCTTAGTCCTGCTGATCATGCTGCTGGTGGTGTGTGAAAGGTGTAGGTAGCCATGTACCATCCTTAACAAACCCCTCTTTCTTTTTACCTGAATTACTTTGGTTTGTGAAAGCTGGGGGAGGGGTGGAGTGGAGGGGGTAATAGGAAAGTGCTCTGAATCTCCGAGGGCAAACCTGCTACCCTAGTGAGCATTGTTTCCAGGCTCTAACAAGTTTACACATTGGATTGGAAACACTAATGAGTTTCTACTTGTGCCAGGGGCTTGTCAGTACCACCTACTGGGGAAGCTCCCATTTCTTCTTGTCCCCTTGGGTGGGGAAGTACTATCCCCTTCGTCCATAAGAAAACACAGGCAGGGTTTCTCCAGAAGAGTGGGCTTCCCCTTCATGGGCTGAGAAGATGAGATTTACTCTCTTGTTCGAAAGTTCTCCAATTTCAGAGGCAAGGACCAGGAGCCAGGCTCTCCTGCCCTTTAATCTCTCTGAATGCCTTCAAAAACAGGCCCACCTCACCTTCTTGCCAGTGGCCCAGGCAGGTGAGTAAACAGCATTGCTGAGCAGGTAATCAGTCTCCGTTCCCCTGGGAACATGGCATGAGCAGGCTCAGGATGGCAGATAAAGCTGCTGGGTGCATATTGATTGGGTGGAGTCACATTGCATGGTCACCAGGAGCTTACCAGATGCACATTTTGTTTCTTTTAATGATGGCGTTGTCATTTGTGCTAGCTGCAGTTTCTAATGTTTATTATAACTTCACAAGCAGAGTAAGTCTTCTGTTGGATTTTGGGAGCACTGTTGTCATCTTGTTGAGATGAACCTAGGATGTGTGTCTTTTCCCCCAATGTCGTGTTAATTCATCATTATTGATAGGTATTTTTTTATCTCTATCTCTATATCTGCCTCAATCTCTAGCTCTGTCTCTACACACACACACACACACACACATACACACACACACTCATGTATATACCCTATATATAAAGCACGTAATGTACAATATATAACATACTAGAAGCCTGGTGCATGGATTTGTGCACATTGAAAGGAAATTAATTAGAAGGTGGCCGGCGGGGTGGGACTGGTCTAAATGGGCCGGACATGCCTTGGAGCCAACCTCCTGCGGTCCCTCCCCGGCTGTCTGCACCTGGGGTGGCGCCAGGGCTCAAAGGGCATCTTCGGAGTGAGCAGGGTCCCTCCTGCACGTGGGTTCCCTCAGCCTGGCCTGCAGGATCGGGCAAAACCGTCAGTCCCAACATCTCTCGAGGGATCCCAGAGTACGAGAGGGCACTCTGCAATGTTGCTGTCACTCGGCAGCTCCTGTGTGGAGTGCCTGGCCCCTGGTGGTCAGTGCACGTCATACCTGTCTGCTGGTCTGCTGGTTGCTTAGCCTTTTATATATATAGATAATTGTATGTAATATTATACTAGTATAGCACAGATATGTGTTTGCCTATTTTTACAGTGCTTACCATCTCAAGTTCTTATCTCTGAGTATCTGTCCACCGTAGGATATGTCTGCTCTCTTTTCTGCTCACCCTGCTAGTTAGTGTTATGACTTTCTGACCAGGTGAGATGAAGGGTCAATGGAGAAAGAGGAAAATGTTACAGACCATAATTCTTTTTGCTGGAGGAAGCTCAGCCAATGTGAACGTGTTCATTACACACTTGGCCTTTGTAGATAGACCTGTAGATTGTCCTCCTGCCACAGTTGCATTGGGGTTAATATAAAAGATGGGGGCCCGACTGGCATGGCTCAGTGGTTGAGCATTGACCTATGAACCAGGAGATCACAGTTTGATTCCAGGTTGGGCCACATGCCCGGGTTGTGGGCTTGATCCCTGTGTGGGGCATGTAGGAGGCAGCCAATAAATGATTCTCTCTCTTCATGGATATTTCTATCTCTCTATCCCTCTTCCTCTCAGAAATCATATGTATATATGTATATATGTATATATGTATATATGTATATATGTATATATGTATATATGTATATATACACACACATATATACACACACATATATATATACACACATATATATGTGTGTATGTGTATATGTGTATGTATAAAGATGGGGGTGTTTTATTCTTTTTTCCTTTAGCCATATTTTTACCCACCTTTTTAGGGGAGGGGAAGATTTTGTTTGTCAGCAGCATCTTTTGCTGAACACTAAACTAAATTCCAAGGGAAAAAGCAAATGAAAACGTCTCCTCCTTGGGAGTATTAGAACCCAGTGAAGGAGACAAGATAAATGTAAGAAAAGTACAAACAGCATGCAACAACCAATTATTGTATGTTAATTAGTAGCAGCTGTATAGAGCTGGTATATTGCTGGAAAATACTAGACTATTATAGTATTGATAATCCAGAGTTTCCTCAGGGGTGACTGAAGAATCGATATGAGACAGATTCTGCAGCTTTCCCCCCTCCCTTTCCTGAAACTGTGGAGAGGAAGTTCAATAGGACATTCCACCCCAAATAAGCTGCTTATAGTCTAGTCGAGTGGTTGGTAAATTATGGCTCATAGGCCATATCCTAGTTAGCACTGGTTTGTATAAAGTTTTCTTGGAACACCTCACTCCCAATCATTTATATGCTGCTCTTGGTGGTGGTTTTCATGCTGTAATGACAGAATCGAGGAGTAGGGACAGGGTGTTCATACCCTGAAGAACTCTTCATTTACCATCTGACCTTTTGCAGGTAGTTTGCGGACCCTGCTCCAGTTGCTTCTTTATATAAACACAGAGTAGATGCACATACACAAATATCCACAACTGGTTCTCTGGCTAGGGTCTCACAGACCAACAGATTTCAGTGGAGCTGGGTGTAAGCACATCTCTGCATTCGTTCCCAATTATTTTTATCTTTTTTAATGGAGCACTTAATAGCTCACACCCCTTTGCATCCTTTACTGCAGCAGTTCAATCTGTGACTTGTGTGTGTTTGTTGTCTTTTAAGCAAATGCAGAAATCCCCTATTTTGACTTCATGTTGTCATCACAACAGTTTTACCACTCTTGGCTTCATGTGCTTTGGGAACCTAAAAAGCAACCGAGTCTCAAAACTAACTCATTTTTAAAAAAGTTTGCGTGTGACATTATACATGCGTGTATAAATACATATTACGTGTATTTTTGCCTCATCGGAATGAAGATGTGTGTCATAAACTGTACCATGAAATTTTCTTTGGCTGCCTGCAGCGACGGGACTGGGCAGAATGCTGAGCTCGCTTTGTTGCTTGTGTGCTGACTAATCAAAGAATTGATCCCCCTCCCGCCTTTTACATTTTTCGAATTAGAAGATTATTTCTCACGTTGAATTCTTTGGTCATATTTTAATTTTCAGAGATTAATATATGTTACTCTTTTTCAAGAAGGTACAAAATGTATTTAATGAGAAACAGAAATGCCTCCCTTTTTTATATATAAGCAAAATGGAGATTTCTTAAAGCAGAAAATCAGTGACTTGCCTTTGAATAACACACTGGCATTTTATGTAGTTTAAAATTGTTTTGTGGTTCAGTATAGAAATAAACATTACTTTTTTATTACTTTGCATACTTTTAGCTGAAATGTGGATTCTATTTTTACTCTGTACATTTTCTTTTAGACTAGAGATTTTAAGGCGAGCTGAGACATTTCCTTAAAATAATTGTAGAGTTTTTTAAAATTCTCATTTCTTTTAAAATGACTCAGTGGTTGAGGGTCAACCTATGAACCAGGAGGTCACGGTTTGGTTTCTGGTCAGGGCATATGCCTGGGTTGTGGGCTCAACCCCCAGTGTTGGGTGTGCAGGAGGCATCCGATCAATGATTCACTCTCATCATTGATGTTTCTATCTCTCTCTCCCTCTCCTTTCCTCTCAGAAATCAATACAAATATATATTTTTAAAAATTACATGTGGACAGCTCCATTCTTTTTTTGATAACACCTCTATGTTTATAAATATTCTAAATATTTCACACATTTTCCACATATAATCCTCAACTATGCAGAATTTGCTTTTACTTTTCTTAGAGAAACCAGATTTGGCGGAGACAATCATGTTTCATTCCCCTGATGACTATACATAATTTTTGATTATTTTGTTACCTTCTTATCCATGCAGATGGTCTCTGGAGGCAGAGCAAACAGGTAGAGGGAGGGTAATACGAAGCATGATTATTCAGCCCCTACTGTCAGAGATGTCTGACTTAAAGGTCTGGCTTGGGTGTGGACTGATGGCTGAAGGTGGGATTAATTGCTGCTGTGGGAATGGTTGTATCCATCTTTGGTCTGTGGAAAAGGTTCATTGGAGTCTAGATACTCGCCACTCAGATGTGGTTCAAGGACCCACAGCATCAGCATCCCCTGGGAGCTGAATTAGAAATGCAGAATCTCAGGCCCTGCTCCAGACCAGCTGAATTGGAATCTGCACTTCACGAGGGTCCCCACAGGACCACCACGAACACTGTAAACTTTTGGGAAACTCTGGTCTAGGGCATCGGTTTTCCAGAATGACCAAGCATCAGAATCACGTTTGGAGCTGATTAAAAAGTACAGAATCCTGGTCACAGCCCCCTGGTATGTTGACTCACTAGGTCTGTGATCATCCTGATGCCCAGCCTGATGTGGGAGCCCTGGTTTGGGAGGGATTGCCTCTGGTTGGTGAAGGGATGTTTGCGAAGGTGAATCACCTGGTGAGTGTGTGTCTGGAGGTCCACAGCTGGCTTTAGCCCCACAGCCTGGCCTGCTGTGAGCTTTGTTTTCTCGGAAACTCCATCCAAGAGCGGACTTGTCATTCCTGAAGAGCCCAGGGAGGTTTGCAGGCCCCTGGACCAGCGTGCCAGCACTGCCTGCCTCTCCCACTGAGGGGGATGCAGACTTGCAGCTCGTCTAGCTACCCAGCCTCCATTCCCTTCTCTTCCAGTTCCCATGGAAACAGATTGCAGGAAAACTGGGCATGGTGCTATCTTTACCCTGTTTTTGGCGATCTGAGGTCTGTTTCCATGGGAACCAGAAGGGAAAAGGAATGGTAGTAGAGTAGCTAGACTGCTTTTAAATTTCAATGTCAGCATTCGTCCTCACTATAAAACCCCTTTAGCCCAAGTTTATCTCTAGGCCAGGGGCCAGTGCGGCTGTGAATGTGGCCGTGACTCATCTGTAGAAGGAGGTGGGTGGAGAAGGAGGAGAGAAATGGAGCTCTTAAAATATTCTGGAAAATGCCGATTATTTTCTTTTCTTCCAGGAAGCCATTTTTAGGTGTTGGTATAAGTTACTTAAATGTCATATTTAGCTATTATTTCCTGCATGGTTTTATTGAATATAATAACATGTTTTTATTCAAAGGAAGTGAAGAGCTACGTTATTTCAATCGGAGTGATTTCTCTGATGTGGGGAATCCCTACAGTTAGCGGCTGTGCAGTGAACGTTGACTGTCTCTGTGTGTTGTGTGGGGATCAGGGGGTGGAGGAGTGAAAGAGGGGCTCACTTAGCAGGGCAGGGTGGATGCGCTCATTAGATGGGCAAGTTTTGGCCTCTGGTAAGGAAAAAGTGAAACACAGCTGATGTTGACCTACTTAAGTAATTATTTGAAGATGAAAATATTTAATTCTAATCTAACAAGGCCTTAGATTTTAACTCTATAAAAAATATATATATATATTCTTTTATTGATTTCAGAAAGGAAGGGAAGAGAGAGAGAAAGAGAGAGAGAGAGAGAAAGAGAGAGAGAGAGAGAGAGAGAGAGAGAGAGAGAGAGAGAGAAACATCAATGATGAGAGAGAATCATGATCGGCTGCTTCCAAACCTGGGCATGTGCCCTGCCCGGGAATCGAACTGTCACCTCCTGGCTCAACTACTGAGCCATGCCAGCCGGGCTAGCTTTTAACTCTTTGAGTGGAGTTCACTGGGTCCCACTGAGATGTTGTATCTTTCCTTTCCTCCCTTTACCCTTTCTCCCACCTTCTCAGAGACGGTTGAAAGACCACATCTTCCTCACGTCTCCCAGGGGTCTGGGCACCATGTCCTCCCTGCCCTTCTTTCCTGCTCCTCATGACTGCCTCTCCATTTACGGAGGGCCTGTGAATATGCTGCTGCCGTGTACATTTCCTTCATGTATTTCTCATTTAGTCATTGCCACTGTCTTACAATTATATTAATGCCTCATTTGACAGGTGAAGAGGCCGAGGCTCAGAGAGGTTGTTTCATCTGGCTGAGCAGGGTGTGGGGCTGCTCAGCAGAATTGCCATTCCAAGCCCTGTTTGACCCCAGAGCCGTGCTGGCTCCTCCGAGCACAGCTCTGCATGGACTGAGCATCTGTGTCAGCACCAAGGGGGTGGCAGAGTCCCTGGCTACAAGAGTTTGTCACCTCATGGGAGCTGCTCTGTCATGTTCTCCAACCAGCCCACCCAAATACACAGGCAGCTCCTTGCTCTTTGACGTTGGTCTTGTGTATTTATATATGGGTATTTTCCCCTTTCAAATGTATTTGTTAATATATTTATTTTTAGGTGAAAATGGGCAAAATTGCCCGGCAAGCCAGCGTGGCTCAGTGGTTAAGCATCGACCTATGAACCTGGAGGTCACGGTTCGATTCTTGGTCAGGGCACATGGCTGGGTTGCGGGCTCGATCCCCAATGTGGGGCATGTGGGAAGCAGCCAATCAATGATTCACTTTCATCATTGATGTTTCTATCTCTCTCTCCCTTTCCCTTCCTCTCTGAAATCAATATATATATATATATTTAATATATATATATTAAAATGGGCAAAATCTAGTTTTGACGATTGCATGCTTTCTCTGGGGATATTTGGGGAGCACTGACCTAGAGCGAGTGTTTTGGTAAAAAGCAGCAACAGCTCGCTCTCCTGCTCTGATGCACGGGACTGTGGGCGGGTGGGGGATGGGGAGGAGTGGTTATTCACTGTGGTGAAGCCTCCTCCTGCCTTCCCTGCCCTCGCACCACCTGTGCCTCCCTCCGGGCCTCCCAGGGCCTCTGTCTGAAGAAGCTTGCTGAGGGCCCACTGCTGAACCTGGTTAGAATAGGCAATCCCTACTTGTCAGCTCCGGAGGGGAAGGGAGTAAATAAGGACTATGCTTTGAGAGGGAAAGGAAGAACGGAAAGGAGATGCTATTTTAGATGCAGAGAAAGTTGCCTGTCAGGCTGATGAGGTCTGGCGTACTTAGATCATGAAAGGCCTGGCAGATACTGTGCAGTGAACTTTGCCAGGTGACGGGAACATGAACTGTGATTTCGGGGTCCAAATCTGGTGGTTAAACTCTCCTCTTGCTGCCAGGGCCCTGTGGTTTTCTTTGGTGGTATCCCAGGTGGCCTCCTGTGCAGACCTGATGGCGGACATGTAGGCAGACTCACTTAGCATCCAGGACACTGAGGCTGGGGTGAGGACACTGCTTGGAATGAGATGGTTTCTGTAGCCACTGATAAGTATTTCTAAAGCTGAGCAAACGCAGCAAACTCACGAACACGTGGATTCAGGTACTGCAGGAGACTGCTTCTGATGAACACTCTGACTTCCGGCGGGGCCAGCGCTGTCTCACAGGCAGGCACGTTTCCACCACCGTCTGGGCTGCTTGGCGGGACACGCAGTACCTGTCTGTCGTGTTTTTCCCCCATGAATAACACTCATTTGCTTTTCTGCGTAAGATCACACGCATAGCCTTTGTTACCAAGGCAGCGGAAATTGGTCTAATGAACTCTTTCTGCTTGGCTGGAGGCCTCCAGCACACACAGGGACAGGGTTTGTGTGGGCCCATTAGTCAGTACCAGTCAGCCTTGCCCCCGATTGTCTGCTTTTCAGGACAGATGCACTTGCATGGCCCTGCCTCGTCCAGCCTTCCAGGAAGACGTGAGACTCTATCAGTGTTTCCCTAATATATGTGGACTCAGGCACTGCCCCTCCAATGGCTGGGGCCTCTCGCAGAGGTAACGTTCATTATCGTGTGTAACTGTACCACCGAGGGCTCGTTTATCACACTCTCAGACTGGTTGCTGCTGGCGATAGTGGCTCCAGGGGCCAACTGCAGACAGGACCATGTTGCGTTACATTTTTTCAGACATCTGCTGAAATGTTCGTCTTAGATTTTTATGATCGGATTAAATTGTTCCACCAATGCTAACTAACTGGGCTAAATGAGTTCTGTTTCTGCAGTTTGTCTCAAATGATGTCTTTAGCTCTCATATTAGAACCCGTGGCTTCTCTAAGGCAGTCATGGAATCTGTGATCTTCCTAGGATGAAGTGTGATACTGCTGCTGCTTCTGGTCCCCTTACTTGAGAGAACTGGCACAGTGGCTGAGTGGAAGTTGAAGTTCTTAGAGGATATAGGATGAGTCTGTCTGTATCTGTATCTGCAGACAAAGGGAACTTCCTTCTCTTTCCAGAGACAAGCAGGGCTTCTGAGTTTTGTTGTAATGGGTGTATTTGGGCATAAGGAGTCTTTCCGCCAGGACACAAATGGCTAAACAACCGTGTGTGTGACTCACAGTTGTGCCTACATTAAACTGAGCAGTGGTTTCTATTGGCCACTGGTCAGAGCTTTGCGGCCGCAGGTGTTAGTGAGATGCCCGTCAGGCACCCTCTGCATGTCACCCTCCTCTCGTGTCTGTCCCAGACAGCATAGACTTTTCTTTGGAAATATCTAAGAAAAATATGATTGGAGTATTTCTGGTCACCACTACCTACCTCAAACTGGAGATTGAGTTGTAAAATACTGTAAAGTGGCAAGTTCTCTTTTTCCTAAAGGAATATACTTTTTCAGAAGATGAATCTGAGTAAACAAGACAAAACTACTTCATGACGATTTAGGCATTCCCTGTGTGTTTGATGAAAGAGGCACAGATGAGGAGCTGGTCTGGGGCTTTGCAAACAAGTGGCATTTAGGAAACCTGTGCTAATGCGAGTGATGAAATGATGCAGGTCATTCATTTCTGTAGGGAGCATCGGCTGTTTTCCTCTTGATCATTTTTTAGTTGTTAGAGTATTGGTGCCTCTGTCCCACACCCCCTGTCAAGTAGAGGAGCCCTGGGGCTGCTAGGTGTCCTCTCGGTGCAGTGTCATTCTTGGGGCCTGTGTAAGCTTGAGAAGTGTATGTAAAGGGTTTAAAAAGTTAACACCTAACAGAGCAAACCAAATGGAAGAGGATGGAAGAGAGCGAGACCCTGGCAAGAGGATATAGAACCTTTTGTTAAACTTCCTTATTACTACCTATTGTTGTTTTGCAATTTTGATATTTCAATATTAAAACATGAAAAAAACCCTGAATATCAAGAGGCTTCTTTTCCTTTTAAAGTTTCTTCTTTGTAATTTTTTTCTTCTACCACATTTCATACCAGATACCCCACCCACACATTTTCTAAAATTTTGTATCCTTTCCTCTGTTTCTCTCTGTTATTAATTTGACTGACATAGAATGCTTTTGAGCTTAGATTTTTATCTGTTGAGAACTTAAAAAACAACAACACACAAGACAAATCAACTGAGGAACTACGAGATAATTGGACATGGTCAGATAAGAACTGAGAGAGGGCGGGTGGGGTATATTCTTAAAGACGTAATTTATCAGTCACCTGGCTCAGGTGAGCTGTAATCATTGTAGCGACTATTATTTCTTTAACATTTATTAGAGAAAATTTTTTTTGGTACATGTTTTCTCATTAAATACATCCTAATTCTATGAAGTAGATGCCCTGTTACTTCCATTTTACAGATGATGAAACTGAGGCTCATGGTGGGGGTGTTAAGTAACTGCCAAAATCACAAGCAGCCTAAAATGAGGTAAACCCAACGTAGTCTGAGTCAGAGCCCGGCCTTCTGTCCTCTGGCCTGTTTGTGTGTGAGGCTCTCATCTGAGCGTGTTTTATCTCTGAAGATGGTGGAGGGGTCGTCCCTCCCTGTGCTTCAGAGGCCCAGCTGGCACTTCCCATCCGGAGTGCCCTCCAGGGTCTGAGTGCTGTGGCCAACCACCTCCCTGTGTACTGTGCCCTTGGTGCTTTGTGCACCTGATGCAGGATGGAGGCAGTAGAGTGACAAGGCGACCCAGCTTACGCTCAGCTACGATTCAGTGCGGTGTAACCAGCATTTCCTGAGGAACTGCTGTACTGTGGTCTCCATCAGCAATGCCAAGGATACAAGGATGAACAAGAAAAGGTTTTGTTAGGAAACAGCTCCACAGACAGAGATGAGATAGGGACTGTGGGCACAGGAGTGTGGTCGGTTTTGCTCACTGCTGTCTCCCAGCACCCAAAACAATGCCTGGCTACAGTAATGACCCCACAAATAGTTGAAATACTGAATGAGAAGATGCAGCCAGAGAGTGGAGAGAGTCCTGGTCAAGGCCCAGGTATCTGAGGGGAGCCTGCCATTAGCAGAGGCAGGGAGTAACTTGGCATAGGGAGCTGTGAGCACAGGTATTGGCAGAGCAGGCCTTGATGGGTGATGTGGGCATTGGAGGGTATTTGCAAGGAGGGCAAAAATTATTTCATATAAATAGCTCGTCAATCCATATTCTCTTCTACTCTCACCAAAGAATGAGATGACAGCTCCCCTTCCCCTCTGCTCACACTTGTTAGCTCCCTGCATGACACCTTTTTCTTTGCCTGTCATGCCCACTGTAAGCTGCCTTTATCTTAAGAAAATTGAGATGGGGGAAAGCACCGCAGAGTCCACCTCCTGGTGTGGCCAGCATGTCCCACCAAGCTGGGAGAGGTAACCATTTGTTACTCTGCTCCCTCTGCTTAGCTGGCGTCCTCAGGTGACCGTGAAATGCTCAGACGGGGTCAGGCACACTGCAGCGCACGTTCTCCCGAGGGCTGTGTGGCTCTGTGCCAAGCCGCTGGCTCTTCCTTGCCTTTTCTTTCGGGCATGTTGGTGTCGTGGGCATGGTCCAGTTTGGGCTTGGGAAAGTGGAAATAGTGGCAGTTGGTACAGATGTAGACTGTACCCCTTTCCCAGCTTCTTCCTTTGCCAACTGGCATGTATGGAAGAACTCTGAGCTTGGGCCTAGACTGACACCTGGATCTGGTCCCAGTTCTGCCTTCATCACTACAGTCACCTTCAGCAGGTCCTCTCTCCTCCCTGAGCCTCATTCTTCTCCGTGAAATGAAAGGGTGGGACCCATGGTCCCTTGTGGCTTCCTTTGCTCCTAGATAGTATAAGGAGATAGATATAGACTTCACGATTCACTAGGGACAGTGATCATACGTTATTATTTTGGGGGGACACTTTCTCCAACTTGGTATGAGTAGAGCCTCAGACTGTGTAGATCCTTCAGGATTTATCAAGTGTCATATTTGACAAGGAGACATTTTAGAGGATGTCCTAATATAATTGCCACATTTCCCTGTTTGTGGCATTTTAAAAGCTACAATTGTTTTATAGTCTGAACCACAGAAATTAAAAATATCCTGAAGAATCAGTAGCACCCCAACTCAACCTCCCCCCGTTGCAGGCAGCCCATTTCTCAGACTTGTTCCCAGACTTGTGTTTGTGTGCAGATTTCCGGGGCTTGTTTGCCGTGTCCTGTCTGCCTTGATCAGAGACACTGGCTCAGGGGCACACTCAGATCCAAAGGGACCTTCGGTTCCCCTTCTCACTTCACACATGAGGGAACGGGAGCCTGGCAGGCTGCAGGACTTGCCCAAGTCCTGTAAGTGGCCCAGAACCCGGGGGGATGCCTTGCCCTGTGCTCTGCCCCACTGCTGCCATGCAGGCAGGCCATGGTGTTTCTAAGGGCCTACTGCTTCTCGGACATCTCGACTGACTGGTACTTGCTGAGGTCTAAAACCGTCTGTTTATGAGGCAGAGAAACTCGTGGAGAAGTGTGATGTCTTTCTCCCAGGATGACACAGTCTAGCTCTGGTTGGAAATAGAGCCTTGGGTTTCTTTTTCCACTTATTCTCACATCTGGTCATTGCCACTTTGAACTTAAATGAACCAGCTCATAGTTGAGATTTTTTTTTTTTTTTTTTTTTTTGGTAAGCAGTGCAGTACAAGTCTTCATACATTAATTTTTATGTTTTGAATTTTACAACCGTGCCTCAATTTGTCAAGGCCAGGGCTATCTGTCTCTCAGTGTTCCTTTCTCCCTGGGCCTTGTCTGGTAGGTAGAGCAGGGATGGGTCCATCAGACACAAGCACGGGGCCTCCGCTCCCAGGTCTCTATGCCTGGAGCCCTTCAGGCTGCTCCGTCTAGCCGTCACCTAGGTAACCGACATGCAGCCCGCAAAGCAGTCTGTCCACAGCGAGAGGAAATAAAAAAATGAAACTGCAGTGTTTATTGTTGATGCACTACGCATTTTTTTGAATGTGACTAGATTTTGAAAAGGGGTTGTTTCACTTCTCTGTTGGGTGCTGGCCTCTGTTCCCGGCGTGTCACCCGAATGTTTCCGGAATTGCTGTGTCTGTTTTCACAGTGTGCACTTCCACGAAACCTCGGATCTGTCGAATGCAGTTAAGTTTTCAATCCCCAGTGATTCCTAGGAGCACTGCATTTCATAAAAGTTTTATGCACAAGAGGTAAAGCAAACATATCTCCACAACTTATTTGGTGAGGTTTTGTGGGTGTTCATGTTTTTTAAAACTGTCCCTTCCTGTGGGGGTGTTTTTCCGTTTGGTGTGCTCTATTTCCTTAGTAACTGTTACTCTGTTATGGGAGGGGCTTAATGACATTTTTCAAGTGCAATATTGAATTAATTAGTTCCTGGTTAGTCCTGCCCATCTTCCCAGGATAAATAGAACGCCTGTGTGTGTGTGTGTGTGTGTGTGTGTGTGTGTGTGTGTGTGATGACAGGATGGCGGTAACGTGCTTGGGTAGAGGGGGGCCTTTGAATGTGTGGCTGTGGCTCAGGATTAGTCGGTGACCTTGTGTCCTGGGTAAGTTGCCTCCTTCTTTATGCTTTCTCTCCCCCCAGCCTTGATTTTGTTGATTTGGGTATTATTAGGCTTAAAGGTACTTTGGTTTAGGGAACTGCGTGAGATTAGCACTAGCGTGGGAAGAACAGTGGTTGTCGGGGCAAGACATTCAGGGATTAGTGCGACTCTCTTGCACACTACTTTTTGTGGCTGTTGTTTAACCTCTGTGGGGCTAGAGTTTTCTCCCCGAGGGTCGAAAGAGTTTAAAGCCATGACCCCTCCGGCCTTTTCCTGGGTAGGAGGTTCTGTGAAGTGTGAGTGCAGTGGAATCACTGCTCATAAGCACTGTCTCCTCTTGACCTAGATGGGCTGTAGGAGAAGCGCTTGCCAGTCCAGAGGCCAGAGTCAGTGCTGCGGAGCAGCCTCTCAGCCCAGGAAACGCCGCTTGTCAGTTCACGGCTGGGGGCGGGGGGGTTGTTTTGTAGACATTTGCTGAGCCCTTCCGTACGTGCCCCTCTCTGTATCCACTCATCCACTCATCCAGTAAACGCGTGTTTCCCGAGTGCCTGTCCTCGGTGCTGAGGGGAAACGGAGAGTCATCCGGTCACTGTCCTTGGTCTAGTGGGAGGATGGGCGCTAAGCAGTCACCACCCCTGCATGCAGCCACAACTATGGCAAGTGCTGGTAACCGGGCTCCGCATTTAGCCTGGGGACGACCTCGGAGGCATCTCTGAGGAGGGTTGTTGGAACTGAGATGAGAAAGTGAGCGGCAGTTCCGGAGCAGGAGCCACCTGAGAGTGGGAGATGGATGGGCAAGAGGATGGAAGGACAAGCGGATGAGGCATGATTTGTCAGCTTCTCTGCCTTTTCTGCTGATCCTCGGTTGCCCAGACTGCTGGGTCATCTGACACTCTGTTCCCGAGCATGGCTGGGTTTCTGGCCCTGTTCGGGTTGGTTGGATCCCTCACTGAATAGAACGGTGACTCCAGGTTCTGGAGACCCTTGTGCTATGTTTCTAGAAAGTGTATCTTGCTGTGTTGTTAGCGGTTAGGAAGAAAGCACTGATAGCCCTTATGGTTTCATTTTAACTTGAAAATTGCATATAAGGAGACTTATGATTGTGTCCCTCCATCCTTTGTTGGGAATCTCACACATCATGTTCTAAAACTCCTGGTCAAGACCATGGCTGAGCCCTAGCAATGAACTACCTCTATTTTAGAAGTAAAGTTAAGAATTGCTGAGAGTGATAATGACAGTAAAAGAAAAAAAAGCTTGTTGTTTCTTCTATTGCTACCCACATCTGCCTCAATCTTTCCCATAGCCATTTGCAATATTGTATAGGATAGGTTGATTTCCTAAAAAGTGAGCTGTCATACCTTTCTCAATGAAACAAAATAATATAAACAACCCCTCCTCCCAATAAAACAACAAAAACCTGACCACTCTCAGTTTTTCTCTGAGTTCAAAGAAAGGGGACAGATAAAGTCTAGTATTTCTGTGCATCGAAAGCACCATAGAAAAGGCCAAAGAAAATTAAAGTTTCAGGCCAGGTGGGCTTTTGTTTTTATCTGGCAATGCCATTTCCTGAAATGGATAACTATGGTGCATGTGATTAGTTTACTTTAGAAGTTGGTGCAGGACTTTGGGATGCTGATACTCTATGTGTTGGTCATTTTATATGGAATATTTAAATTCAGAGAAAAAAAACATTTTCCCACATTTTCAAGGACTTCAACACCACCATTTATATAAGTGGTTTTTAGTTAAAATAAAAATTTTACCTATTCATTTAACTTAAGGATTCCTACTGGGCTATACCTTATTATCTGAGATTGTTATGCAGGTGTGTGAAGGTAATTTAATTAATATAATTAAAGTGCTTCATCAATACATAAAGTCTTCCTATGGTTAGTCTGTATTAGTGATGTTTTATTTTACTACTTTATATTTATATTTACAGCAATAAAAGGGCTTTAATAGAGGATTTCTGTTATGTGCTCTTTTCTTAAATTATTTTTCTTTTAGTTTGATGGTGAAAATGAGGAATAAGGTTACATTTTCTAAAAATTAGTTATAAACTGAATAGGATGAAGTGATGATGATGAAAAAATTTTTTTCCCCTCTAATACTGGAGATTCATATTTAGGATTCCATTTTAAAAGTCTGGTCCTTTGGGCTTCTGACATTTTTGTTAATGCTACTTCTTGTGTAATATAACAACCGTGGGCTATCTGAAAGTATTTTGTAAAATGTTATTATGTTATATATAGGGAAAAGTTTGTAGATTAAATTTGCCCTTTCTTCTTACTCTTCTAAAAGAATTAATATGAGCCTTTGCTTCCCCCTTAAGAGTCATTTTTAAAATTTCTCAACCCTGGTCCTTCCTAGACAGCAGTGGATATGGACCTCAGATCCCACTTTTAAGACCTTGGGAATGAGCTTGGAAAATGGGTTCTTTGGGGTGTCTGTGAACTATGATAACCTCGGGAAGGACATTGTAAGCTGAGGGGCCTCTGTGGCCGTCCTTGGAGAGGCTTGGAGCAGTGAGCACTGTTTTTGTCTTGCCCTCTGCCCTTTCCTGTCACTCAGGACAAGGTCTGCAGCTGCCTCTTCCCAGAGCTCTCCTGTGCCTTCCCTGTGGTTCTGAGCACGACTCTGGGTGGGTCTGGCAAATTTAATGCTCCTACAGATCCTCAGTAAAGTGACCTATTTCTTTTTAATTTCAGAAAGAGGAGAGACGCAAAGCACAGAGAGCAGCAGATCAGACCACACCGAACTCCACTGGAGCGTCGGAGCCGTGGAGGATGCTGGCTGCCGAGCTGCAGAGGAGGCCCCCGCTCTAAGGGGGAGAGCAGGCCTCACTGAGACAGCTTCCGCCCCTCCCGGGCTCACCATGGCCTGCACTCTCTGGCTGGACGGCTGACGTGACTGTGTGCCCCAAGTGTGCACGTGCTGGACTGGGTGCTGTCCCAGGTACCGCCTGCTCTCTGGGAGCAGGGCAGGTGGGCATCAGATGCTACCCAAAGCTGGACGGGGCAAAGCAATGGACTCCGACAAGCTAAGATGGAAGTGACCTGAGGCCTCGCCCAGGCGGTTTCCTCTTGCCAGGACAGCTCAATAGTCGGAGCACAGGCTTGTCTGGGGAGCAGTATGCAGGAAGCTGGTTTTCAGGCCACAAATGCTTTCACAGGTGAGAATTCTTCACATTTAAATGAAAATGCTATTTCAACTCTTCGTTGATAGGCAATGCAATACCAAACAACTGTACAACATGAATGTACATTTGCTTTGATGACCTAAAGACCATACAGAGTCAAGGGACTCAGGTTGCCAAGGTGGCTAATTTTGACAAAATAATAGCATGTTTTCCTTCTCTCTAAATAGGAATTTAGAAAAAGCATTTGACATTTTACGAGCCTGCTCTTGTTGAGTAATAGAGCACACACAATACCTTGCAAGTCACATTTCTGTAAAGGACATCTGTCCCTTGCGGAGGAATGTATAGGGACCTGGTTTTGTTTACAGAACTGGGAAGCTCTTCGAGTAAATGAAGTTATTGCTGACGAGTAACGTCTTCCTCCCCGTCCTTAGTTATCTTCCTCAGATTTATTCGCGTGCAGATGGTGGTGGGGTGGCAACCCTGCTGAACTAACCTTGCGGCGAGGATGCTTCTCCTATGTGAGCTCACCCAGAAGCCTGGCATCACTGCTTGACATCGGTTTACCCCCTGCCAGTTTGAACACTTTTCAGAGAACCACTTAGTCTGGCTGGAGCCCCAGAGCCATGGCCCAAGACACAGGGGCTTTTGAACTTGGGTCCTGGTTCTGTGTCTGATTTGCTTAATACCCCAGGAAGCCACTAATTATTCTGGGTGTCTGGCTCCTCATTTATAAAATGGGGGCTGTGACGTTGAAGAACCTCATGGAATTCAGGGAAAACATGTTTCCATAAAAGAGGTGTTTTTAAAGAAAAGATGATAGGGTAATCACAAGAAGTGACCACATTCTCTGGTCCGGTGAGTCCTAAAAGTTTGTAGCTGTGGAGAGGGCAGGCCAGGTTGTTGGGGTGCCTGGAGCGAGGTGTGGCGTAGGTTTGGGAGCCACACAGGCTTGGAGTGGACACTTCCTCCTCTACCGACCAGTGCTCTGCACCTGGACAGTCACAGCTCCCTTCCGGTTCCCTCTGTAAGTCAAGCTGGTCATGTGCAGCGCTCACGATGCCGCTGAGAGGAAACAGGAGACAACATATGTGAGATGCAGAACACAGACCGTGATCCTTTGCAGGCTTCCGCTGTTTCCTGATATGGAGTCCCCAGTACGGGGCCAGGTTGCCTGGCTCAGTCCTTGGTGGTCCTTGTGCTCGGACCTGTGAGCACACTCCTAGACCTCTCAGCACCTGCCTCTGTAAGATGGGGCCTTGATCCTGGAGGCTAGGGAAGCCATGGCCTAGACTGGCCACGGCTCAGTGAAACAGGAGTGAAACAGCTTTGAAATGTAGATTCCCAAGAGCACACAAAGTTGAGGTCTCTGGAACTATCTTAGACGTCCAGCCTGGCAGGCTCAAAACCATGCCCTCAGCCTCCCCTTCATGGCTGCACCTCAGTTATCCCAGTCACATGAGCTGCTCCTGCGTGGAATGTCAGCCCCTCCTCTGGGCAGAGGTGACATGCAGGGCCGCGGCACGAAACACCTCTGTGAAAAACACCACCCTTCAAGCTCTCCTCCCCATCTTCCAGGAGATCGCTGGGAGGAGAGGCATCTGGGTGATGCATGGAAACAAGCTCCTGGAAGCAGTTCTGGGAGGAAGAGGGAGCAAGAAAAGAGGAGGAGGAGAGGATGGGACACAGAGAACCTGAGGAAGAGTGGCACCTGGTTCGAAATGTAGGCTAGCCCAGCGGGGGGCTTCTGGGTCCAGTCTCTTCACCCTTCTGAGCCTGGCGCCTTTCTGTTGTGGCTCATACTTAGACATCGTGTCCCGTCCTCACCACTCTTTGGGGGGGGGCTCTGCAGTTCCTTTGCTCGGAGGGAAAGGAATCCTCCACCCCATCAGGATCCCACGCTTGCCTGAGTCTGGGGCCTGGGGACTGTAGGCTCTGAGTAAGGGAAACCCCTGGGTTCTGCCTGGAGAATTCTCAGTAGTTAGGATAGTACCTGGCACATTATTTAAGGTCCACATGAATGGCAGCTGTCATCATGACTGTTACTGCCTTGGCTGTGGTCACCTCCCTACACACTCATATATAGAGGAAGCACCCTCACTGCAAGGTTCGTTCAACCACCCTCTTGAGGCTGCTCCCCTGCTCACATTTTCCTTTCTTCCTTTTAACGCATAGTTTTACCGAGAATTCTTGTTTCCTTACGAATCTGGCCTCCTCAGGTACATCAGCCTACCTGAATAGTGATCATACCGCGACTAGTAGTGAAGTAATAACCATGGCTAATGTTTTAGAGAACTTACTGCGTGCTCTTCCTGTGCTACCTCTGTCAGTCTTTCCAACAGCTCTGATGCCAGTGTTAGTGTGTTGGTGCTGCCGATGCGGGGGCCACACTCCGAGTACCCAGGAGTCAGATCGAGCTGGTGGCCCTTGCAAATCTTCTAGCATGTGTGTGACCTCCGTTGCCCATAGGGGTCACCCGGAGAGCCTTGCCGCACTGCCTGGGTCTCACCCCGCAGAGATTGGGATTGACTTGGTCTCTGCATCACCCAGCCCTGCTAATTCAGGACTTGCATCCTAACAAGATCCCCAGGTGCTCAGCACACATGGAAGTCTGGGAAGCACTGAGAGCCAGCACTGCACAGAGAGTGGTGTTTAGAGGTGAGGGATGGGTTGGGAGAGTCAGTTCTTGAGAAAAGGAACTGACGTGTCCCGTTCCTGGAAGAGGGAGGATTGTGTTGACGGATCTACCCATTCTTAAGGAAGCTGTGTTGAATGTTAGTACCGACAGCACCTGTGGGACAATGGTTTTAGCTTCCCAATACCTCTGGGAAATAACCAGCAGTAAAATAAGGGAGTTGTAAGTACCCGGCCTTCTCTGGAGGTGGGTCCCGGTGGACTCAGCTCATCGTTTTTATTCTTTGCCTGCTCTTCTCATCTTCCTTTGCCCACACAGTCGGTAAAAGTTACTTACGGTGTAGGATGCAAGAGCTGCCCCTCTGTCCCTGCCCAAGCAGCTAGCTAAAGCTGTGGTCTTAGATGGAGGTCAGTGGGAGGCTGGTGCCCACCCTCTTAGTTGGTTTGCTTTTCGTATGTTTGTGGAGTGTAGTCTTTTCTTATCCCAGGGCAACTAAAGATGCTAACGTCTTAGTTTTTGGAATGGAAGATAGACTGAGTTTGTTGATTCTTTAGGCTCATGGAAAGGAGACTTGCTTTAGATAACTTAAATGGTGAGGGGGGTTAAGGCATTTTTCCTTGGCTTTTGCTTTAGGGCAAAACAGTTAACCATACCTCCCCTTGAAAAATATGTCAGTTTGTATTTTGTTTATGGAGGGTGTTTAAGATTCCTCTTCAATAAGGACTTGGGGGCTGCAGCCTGGCTGGGAGGGAAGGCTGGGAGACCTGTGTGAAGCTGTGTTTGCCTGGCAAGCCCGTTGCCTCTTTGCAGTGCATGGCATTCCCGTGGGGGTGGTGGGAGCTTGCAAGGCCCCACTCCCCATGACACCGCTGGCCCACCCATGTGGTTTGAAGTCTCCTCTTAAGCCTTGCTTCCTGTGTGAATGTAGATATACTCACATGGATACATATTTCAAATTCAACTTCCCAATTTTGATTTTCTTAGGCTAAATGTTGCATAAAGAAATTTATACACTGTTTTAAATTTTCTCAGTGCATGTAATTTAGAAATGATCTTAACCATTTAGATACTATTTTATAACAAAAAATTAATTTCCCCCTTTATAAGTAATACCTGATCATTGTAAGAAAATTTGGAAAGCACATAAAAGTCTAAAAAAGAAAAATAATTACCCATGCAGAATATTGCCATTTTCATTAACATTTTGTCTTGCGTCCTTTCAGTATTTTTTCCTGTGCAAAATTTTTCTCACAGGACTGTGTTCATAATATATATTCAATTTTATAACCTGATCATTCCCTTTTTAAAATTACATTATGAGCATTTTCTTTTAAATATGATTTAAAATTGCTTTATGATATTCTTTTATGCATGTGTACTTGAATTTTAAAATTGTGCTTTTATTGTTGGATATTGGAGTTTTTGACAGCTTCTCCCCTTATAAATAATTCTTTGATGAACACTGTGCAAAAAAACTCTTCTGAATATTGGGTTATTTCCTTAAGATAAACTACTAGACTCAGAATTATTAAGTCCAAAGATGTGAACTTTATTAAGGTTTTTTGGTTGAATTTCCAAAGGGATTGGTTGGTCCTAGCTTCTGAGACTGCGCTGGGCTCAGTTTCTTCCAGTTGCCTGATCGCGTTGCTGGGGCCTGTCCCTGCCATTCCGCTGTGAGATGGAGCCGCCCTGCTGCCCTGCGGGGTGTCGTGAGACTAATTCACGCTTGTGGAGCTTTTGCAGCACACTGCTGGAGGCTACCTGGGACCCACCCTTAGGACGACAGTGCTAGTATTTCATCGGGGCGAAGCGAAACCCAAGCATCCTCAGTTTACTGTTTTTGATCGTCCAGAGCCCAGTGGTCGGCAAACTCATTAGTCAACAGAGCCAAATATCAACAGTACAGCGATTGAAATTTCTTTTGAGAGCCAAATTTTTTAGACGTAAACTATATAGGTAGGTGCATCGTTATTAACTTAATGAGGGTACTCCTAAGGCTTAGGAAGAGCCACACCCAAGGGGCCAAAGAGCCGCATGTGGCTTGCGAGCCGCAGTTTGCCGACCACGGGTCCAGGCAGTCTTCCTGTGTGGCTATAGTTCAGTGAGGCCATGATGACTCCAAAGTCAGACTCCAGCATGATAAGACTCTTGTAGAAACAACCCCCCAGAGCCTCTGGGCAAATAGAAATGGGTATCCTTCCAGGATATGTCAGTCAGGCCTCCGCTGAGGCGTCCTAATGGTGATGGAGATTTCATCGGAGGTTTACTGTGCTCTTGGTGGTGTGGAGCGCGCCCTGCCCGAGTTACACTATGTACATCCTAAAGAAGATGCTGGTTTGAGATCCTGCCTCCCCCCCACCCCCAGTGTCACTCTTAGACACTGTAAAGGGTTTGCGGTGTTGTCTTAGGTTCTCTGAAGCATTTCATTTGATGTTTGAAAAACATTTAAACTTGGATAACTAGGTAAGTGAATTAAATTCCTATAGGATTTGCAAGTCTTTCTTGATAAAAGAATAATCAGACCTAGTTGTTTAATAAGTTAACTCCTACCCTTCACTCATAAAGGAGAAGGGTAGGAGTTGATTTAATAGTTTTTGGGTATCTGAAAGAGAGCTATTTCATAGATGATGGTGACCGGGTTTACTTAGCTATTAATGAACAAAAAGGAAGCACTGCTTCCATTGGATTGTTGGGATGCCTGTTTTTCTCCCCTAGAATTCGTTCACACTGGCAGGAGCGCTGGGACCCTTCCCGGGGGGGATGTGGCCTTAACTGGAGGCGTGACTGGAGCCGCACTGTTCCCAGGGCTCTGAAAGGCCCCAGAGGATCCTGGGTCACCCCCTTCCCACCACCCAGACCTTCGGCTTATTAGTCATCCTTTCAAGGTCGTGCCCATGTGCTGATCCGTAGGTGACCTCAGCCCACACTCTGCAGAGTTGCCAGGAGGAGATAGTGAACGCTGTTTCTCAATAAAAGGGGTCAGGGCGATTTATGGCCAAATTCGGGAAGAGGACATTTAAATCGGGTTCTTTACTGCAGAACTTTACAGAGTTTAGTATGAGACTGCAGCTAAATAGTTGGCAGACAGGCAGATAGTTGGCAGCATTTCCCAAGTGACAAGACCCTGAAGGCTTTTTACAAAGAACACCACGGAGGGATAGCTCTCCACAGCACGTGCTGCCGGTCTGAGGTGCTGCCTCCCCCAGTCCGCAGTGCAGGTGTCCCTGTCCTGCCCGCACTGGAGCTGGAGCGTAGTCTCCTAACAGGGCTGCGTTTCCTGAGCAGGTTTACGGAGCTCCTGCCGGACAGATGTAAAGCACTACAGCTGGAAAGAATGCAACGAGGCACTGCCTTCCTGCCTTCACCCTCTCCCCTCGCTAGGTCTGCTGGAAATACCTTTTCTTGCCCCCACACTTTCTGTGGTTTCTTCTTGCTTCCTAAAGAGTCTGGACTCCTCATCCTGGACTGAAAGCAGATGCCTCTCCCTGGTACTCACAGTCTAGATGCCGTCATGAGCCCCGCTATTAACTGGCGCAGAGCAGGTGACCACGAGCGGCCGTGGGGCGGTGAGTGTGGTCCAGGGAGGCTGAGGACTTCTGCACAGCCCCCCTGCCTGTCTGCTCATGCATGGCTCCCTCCATTTATATTCCATTGACATGGTCTCTGCCTCCACGTCCCATCATCCACCTGCCTGTCCTCAGAGATGGCCTGGGTGATGGCTTCTTCTCCAGGGGCCTCGCGGGCAGTGCCATGGTGCCGTCATCAGGTCGTGGGTGTTTGCCTCGGGGAGCCCAAGGTGGGGTCCCAGGGCTGCATCTACTTATTCAGGACACTGTGCAAATAGGAACCCGAGAAAAGGGATGCCAAAGTAAACACGCGTAACCTCCGGTGAATGCTGTGTGGCTCCGTTACAAAAGCTTCACCAACAACAGCGAGTGTGGTGACGTGGACACTGTTCCCTGCAGCTGGCGGTGGTGTTTTAGGATATTTCCAGGGCAGCGTAAGGCAGATTCCTTTTGGTTCCAGAAGCAGGATGACAATGCATGTTCCACACACCTGTAGGCAGGGCCAGGCTCAAGGCTCCTTCGTATCAGAAGATGAGAAACCAGGCTGGTCTTATCCTCTAAACATGTTTTTTCTTCTGTGGTAAAATTTCAGAAAATTAAGGGTGTTTTCCTTGCCCTTTTGGAATTATGCTCACATTGATTTCAGATCTGATATTTCACAGAGCTGACACAGGGAATAAAGATGAATTGTTTTCTGTGCCAGGAGTTTGCTCATATGTGGTCTCATTCAGTTCTTGCGACAGTGCTGGAAGGTGTGCAGCTTCTCCCAGGTGTATCGGGCAGGGGACAGCACAGGCCCCGAGAGGGCCTGCTCGAGGCCACAGTGACTAGTGGCCGCAGCGCCAGAGTTGAGACCCAGGTCTGTCTGTGATGGAGCTGCATCCCGCTGCCCCCCTCTGTGCCTCCTCAGCTTCCTTCAGGCACGTGGGAGAGCAAAGAAAAACAGGTTACTTCCTTCAGAATCCAGTGCCGGGCGAGAGGGACATATGGTAGGGGGTGGGGGGAGGTGGGGGGTGGGGAGAGAGACAGGAAATTGAAACTCCAAACTGAACTTGCATATTAAGCATTTGTCAGAGTGGTGTCTGTGCTCGGACTTGGTAAATGCAGGCTTTTACATGTCTATCTTCTAACAACCTCCCCACTTGTTAGGTCATTCTGCTTTGAGAATTATTTCCTGCCCTTTCGGAAGTTTGCCATCATGATTTCTAGATCACATATGATTTTCATGCATCTCCTTGTGTAATATTATTTGAGTTTCCTCCTTCCTCACTTCTGCCTCGTGCCGACTTCTGGTGTCTGAGTCTCCTGGGACTCGGTCTCCATTTCCTTGCTTGCGCTTTGACTTCTAGCCGCTCTGCGTACCTGGCTCCAGGTGTTGCCTGCATCTCCCCACCCTAGATCACTTCGTGGACACAGCCCTCTGAGAGCCTGTCCTTAGGCGGATGCGTGTGCCAGGGAGAGCCATTTCCAAGGCAGAAGTGCGTGAATGGCACTGGCCCTGCACACCCTGCCCACCACTCCTGCTGTGAGTTGTCTTTGCCACTGAAGCTGTCAGCTCCTTTTTCTTTTATTAAACATCCAGCTGATCTTCATGGATTACTTCCCGCTGTTGTCTAGTCTTGACTAAGTATACCGAGAATAAGGCATATGGTGCCTTATTCCTACCTTCTCAGGGTCAGGGTATGGAGAGAGAGTACATGACAGTTATTGAGTATCACTATGTGCCAAGCAATGTTCTAAGCCAGCAGTCACCAACCTTTCGGACCTCATGGACCACCAGTGGTCCACAGACCACTGGTTGGCGACCGCTGTTCTAAGCAACTTTCTATATAGAAGCACTTATAATCTCACTTAAGCCTCAAAGCAATTCTATAAAATAGGTGCTATTATAAAGCCCCTTTGACAGATGAGGAAACTGAGGCACAGAGTTAAGGCAAGGTCACACTCCTAGTAAGGTGAGTAGCTGGGATTAGAACCTGCAGCCTCCGGAGTCAGCACAAATGAGTGGACTCACCAGCCTTTGTCAGGAAGCATTCCCCTTCCAGCTTACCAGTGGCCACAGAGACCTATGATCCACATGCTGCTCTCAGAGAGGAGGTTTACTTCACGGAGAAATGCATATTCCAGTTGTAGATTTAAGAGGTCTTAGCTTGTAAGGACATTTTCTTGACACAAAAAGGATACATTCATAGCCTGCGTGCAAACAATGGTTTCCAGTATACGGACTTGCAGCCCTGCTCACCTTCTCTAATTCTGGGCTCCGCTAGACCACACGGGAGTGTGTCTCCTCACTGTGGCGGCCTGTCGGGAGTTTGGGATTGGAGTGCGGACGCATGGGAGCACCCGTTTCTCCCTGGGTGCCTGTGTGCAGCCTGGGGCAGCATGCGTCGTTGAATGGTCTAGCGGGCATGTTTTCAGTGCAGACCTTGTTTCTCACAGTCTTTTTATTTTCCCCTTTAAAAAACATACCGTGAACAACAGAAATATTTCAGTTACTTGCCCCAATGTGGCTGATAGTCTAGACCAGCGGTTCTCAACCTGTGGGTCGCGACCCCTTTGGCAGTCGAACGACCCTTTCACAGGGGTCGCCTAAGACCATCCTGCATATCAGATATTTACAATATGATTCACAACAGTAGCAACATTACAGTTATGAAGTAGCAACGAAAATAATTTTATGGTTGGGTCACAGCATGAGGAACTGTACTTAAAGGGCCAGAAGGTTGAGAACCACTGGTCTAGACGGAGGAGGTTCTGTCTCCTGCTTCTGGTTTGCTCCTGCCTCGTGGTGCTCCATTCAAGGGCTTGGACATTGGTCGGCAGCTGAGCACTAGCAGGTCCTCCTGGACCTGGAGCAGGAGGGTTCCAGTTCCGCTCTAGAGAATGCGGACCACGCTCTCCCCACCCTGCACGGGGCCACTTGTCTGTGCCCGGGACGCAGCAGGGATAGAAGAGGGTGGACTCGGGCTCATCAGGCATGGGTCGATCTAAGTGCTGCAACCTGGGGAAGTTACTTAGTCTAGACCTCAGGTTTTGTTTTGTTTTGCCTGTGAAATTGGAGTCATGATCACAACTCCATATGCCTGTGATAGCTGAAGAGTGGGCCTAAGTGACAGTGCCGGACAGGGCCACCTGTTTCCTTCATGGCATGGCTGCTAGAAAGACCTGGGAGCTGCGTCGTGAGTGTCCTGGAGTCCTTGACGGGGAGGCAGGACTCAGAGACAGCTTGTCCCGGCCGAGAGTTCTCCAGCCGGGCCCAGGCCTCTGCTCGCTGTCGCCGCCTTCAGTTTTTATTTCATGTGTGTGTGGCACATTCACAGAGGGGTGTGCGGCAGGGATACACATTGCAAGGAAACCTCGCCATGTAGCTGCGTGTGCATGCTGCCGACACTGTTTTGAGGGTTGAGGTGCTGGGACCTGAAGGCCCTATGGGGGCAGGAGAGTCTGGGTGGGGTTGACAGGTAATTCTGTCCCTGCCCTGCCCTCTCTGGGTTTGTGATGTGGGAAGTCATAGAACAGGACCTAATGCACAGTCTGCTGTTTCTTTATCCAGCTTTGAACTTTACCTGTTGTTTTTGTGGTGGGGGAGCAGCTATTTGGTCAAAACTATTTTCTAATGTTAAATATCAATGTGCTGGCGTAAGATACTTGACTAACCCGAGGAAAAACCAACACTGGAAACATTCATCCTTGTTGCCATTCGTCCTCTCCCTGGTGGTCCCCCAGGGCTGCCCTGCTCTCTCTGCCTTGGGATTGTGCTCCCCCGCCTCCTGTCGCTTGCCCACACTGTTGTCTGATCCCTCAAGAAGCTGTTCTCTTGGAACACGACCCAAGTGGCGAGGACACACTGGAGCGGTGGACCCGCGAGCACCTTCACCTCAGTGTCCTGTTTTATTGGAAGCAGTAACTACCCCGTGTGGACAGAATAGCTACAGCACGAAGCAGAGAGGTCTGAGTGCTATGCAGTGCACTGATGAGGCGCTGGGGGTTCCTAGGAGGCAGGCTCCTGGGCGGCTTAGGAAGACTGAGCTGAGCCGGCACCCAGGGAGGTTCCAGGCAGAAGAGGAGGGAGATTAAGGCAGAAGCCGTGCAGGCCCAAGTGATTCTGTGGCCAGGAGTTGGTGGGGGCGGTGGACAGTCAGAGCGAGGGTTGGCGTTGATGTGGGGGTGAATAAAGAGCCTTTGAAGATTTTAAGCCGCAGTGTCCCTGAAAGGGGGAGGCAGGGGGACCAGGCAGAGGGAAGTCTGTGCTTGGTCGTAGATTATGCTCAGCTCAGGGGCGTGTTTTTTCAGTCCCCTTCTCCTCCCCCCCCCCCCTTGGTGGTCCTGGGCAAGGCTCACCGGCTTTTTTTGTGTGCCTGTTTATCTCAAAGGCACACTCTCTTCATTTGAGCATAAAGAACGTATTCCCTGATGCTCAAAGCCAGAAGTGTGGAGAGATTTATGAACACCTGTCAGCACTCAGGGAGTGGAAAGAGGGTTGTGCTGCTTAAAACAAAACAAAACAAAACACAAGAGTTAAGATATGTATATCACACATTTAGCTCTTCCTGCAGAGTGGAATAACCTGCAGATAATACGTTGCATAAGTTGAGCTGATGGGATGTTATTTTCTTGCCAAAGATTGCATTGTTTCACAAGCCATATGTGTAGTTCAGGCGGCTGTGAGATGACAGACAACTTTGTGGGATTCGCTCAGCTTGGGGTTTTGGGAGAGGGACCAGGAGGGACCAAAACCCAGTGGGGGTTGACGTTCACATCTTTGTGTGTGGGTGTGTGGTGGGTGGCAGACTGTGTACCTTCCTTAAAAAGAAAATGACTGCCCAGCGAGGTTCTCAAAGTATTAGAGCCTCTCAGCAGAGGAACTAAATGTTAACGGATTAAGTGCCATCACCTTGCTTCATTCATGTTAGACACTGCACCTAAGCATGACTGTTGTGTGCCCTCTGGGGACGAGGCTGTGCCACTGAGTGGAGACCACATTTGTCTACTTCACCTGTCGTATTTGTGGAGCTGCTGGTATGTGCCGAGCGCTGGAGGAGGGGAGCTCCCAGGGCGTGTGAAGCCCGAGAAATGACCCAGACAAGGGAGTAAACAGTTGTCTTTATAAACGGTGACCATTTCTAGGGCACCGCGCAGGCTTACACAGTAGAGGCACCTGCATTACATCAGGGGCATGAGGAGAGGGCTTTCCATAGAAATGACTTCTAAACAGAGATCAGCAATAGGACTTGGTTGAATGAAGGAGTAGGTTGGGTGGGGCAGAATCCCAGGCAGACTGGACCGCAGGACCAACAGCCCCGAGATGAGTGGGGAGGGCCTGGGTGGTGGCCCTGTCCAGCCAGAGCTTAGTGTTGGCGGTGGAGACTGACCAGGTGGGTGGGACCCAGGCAGTGGTGGTGGCTGTGGGAAGAAGGGATGTGCTCTGAGAGACGATGCAGAGATGGGCTCTGTGGGATGATGATGAACTGCAAGGAGAGTGTGAGGGAGAGGACGAGTCAAAGCTGACGCTGAGGGGTCGGCTGAGGCCCCTGGAGGACAGGTGGGTGATCTCCTGAGCCAGGTAAGGCAGGAGGAGGGGAGGTATTGTGGAGAAGACCTCAGGTTAGTCTTGGGCGTATTGAATTTGAGGTGCTTCGGGACATCATGGTGGAAATGGCGGATACGAACCTGCATGTCCAACTGTAATCAGGGCTGGATGTGAGGAGTTGGGAGCAGCAGTCTGTCGCCTGCGGCTCTGTATGTACAGCAAACACCCGCCTCCCTGCCTTACAGCAAGCTTCTGGGGAACGCAGCCCATTTCACAGCTCGTCTTCCTCAGTGAACACTGACGCTGCCTCAGCCCCAGCACCTCCCTTCTTGTTCTGCTTCACTCTGAGCCCCCCACCCCGGGGCTGCCCTTCCCCGAAAACCATGCTGTGGCTGGTGTGTTCCTGCAGGAGCCGAGGCTGCTCTCATTGCCATCTGAACCAGCAGCACGAGACAGTGGGTGCCAGCTTTGCTGAGGGCTGCAGAGTCAGCGGGACGACAGGATAGGAGACTCTTCAAATGGACACAATACATCAAATACGACGATTTACAGAACTTGAGAGAAAAGCAAGTTAATTCTTCACAGATGATCCTCTCCTGGGGACAGTCCACTCCTGCGAAGAGGTTGGCTCTGTCTCTACCTCTTCAGAAACAGAGTCCCCTCCTCCTTCACGGAGCCCTTCCCTGTAAGCCTCTGTTTTCCTTCTAGGGGACCCCTCCCCCCGCCACCATTTCCTAATTTCCTACTTACATATCTTGCCCTGGGATCCACCCCTTCCCTCCCGGAGCGGGCCACAGGCCACGTGAGCTCTGTCGTTAGTGTAGCATTGTGCCTGGTGCCTGGTGGTGGCGCCCTGAGTGTATTCCTCGTTGATGTCTCTGGGCCAGTTGGAGTTGACGCTGGGCCTTCGTTTGCCTGAGCCTTCAGGTTTTCTCCGGATGACCTGTGTACTCACACCCCGCACACTCACACACCTCCGAGGACCTCCGTTTTATTTCCTGGAGGCAGTTTTTGCTGTATCTTATAATGGGGCAGAAATGTAATACAAACATAAATGTTGCTAAACAGTTTAGGTTCTAAATCTTTTCCGTTACTCTTCCTCTTACTGTCTTGCTCGACGTAAAGAACATTTCCGGGCTTAGAGAGCCCATCAGCATTGGTTCTCTATGGACTTATATTGAATTTTAAGCCAGGCACTGGGCTCGGCACTGGGAATATATAGTAAAATGACTTACAAAACTGGGAAACATGTTTTTTAACAAAAAAAACCCTGCATTGTTTACTTGGATGACAGGCTTTGGCTTCTTCAGGACAGCATGCCCTTGTCTTATATATGTTTGTACAGTTAACTTACCTTTCAGTGTGGTCCAAAATGAGGGGGAAGCATCCAAGACTTGGTGATTTTATTTCTCCATGTAAAAAAGTGCCAAGATAAAAGCCCCTTTGCTTATGGAGCCCTGTTCACAGGTGAGCAGAGAAGACTCTTAGATGGGGTAACAGGGAAGGAGACACCCCAAGATGGCGAAAAGGGATTTATGACTGGAAACAAACCCAGTGTGTTCAGATGTATTTTTATAAGTTGATCATGATTGATTACATACATATGGAAGCAGATCTCTCTCTCTCTCTCTCTCTCTCTCTCCCTCCCTCCCTCCCTCCCTCTCTCTCTTTTTTCCTGCTCATATAGTTTCTAAAAACACTTTGACCAGTAGGAAGCCTTACTTTTAGCTTAAGGATGATGAAGAGATGGACATGGTTTATTTTTTTAATTTTATTTTTAAAAGTCTATTTTTATTGATTTCAGAGAGGAAGGGAGAGGGAGAGAGAGAGAGATAGAAACATCAATGATGAGAGAGAATCATTGATCGGCTCCCTCCTGCACACCCCATACCCGAGACTGAGCCCACAACCCAGGCATGTGCCCTGACCGGGAGTTGAACTGTGAGCTCCTGGTTCATAGGTCGATGCTCAACCACTGAGCCATGCCGGGCGGGTGGTCATGGTATATTTATGGGTCCATGACATGAGGTGCCCCTCTTAGATTTATTCATTTAACACGTTATTGAGCACCTGCTCTGTATCAGGCACTGTAGTGGGGATCCAAGGCAGAGAGAGCCCCTGCACTCAAGGAGTTGACAGGTTGACCAGGGAGACAGAGAATAAAGAAACAAACATATCATGTGTTTTCAGATAGCAATCAAGTCTTGTAGAACATAAAATGGGGAAGAAGAGAGTGATGGGGAGTAACTCTTATCGACTGGATGATCAGGGAAGGCCTTTTAAGGGAAAGGGAGGGAGAGAGTTCTGGGCAGAGGGCCCAGCAAATGCCGAGGGCTTGGGTTTGAACAGAGTTGCTGTTTGAGGAACAGCAGGTAGCTGCCTCAATGGTCAGGTGCCCGGGAGTAGGCTGGGCAGATGGGTGGCCACTGTGCTTTTGTTTTACATTGTTTTGCTTCCCATCGTTCCTTCTAGAGGGCGGGAGACTCTGGGTAAGGATCTGTCCGTTTCAGCTAGCACTGTTTGCTATGTATTTAGTACATTTAAATTATGTCTTGTTTTGAATCACTGCTTTCAAAAATTATTCATCTCCCAAAATGTCCACTAGAAGGGTGTATGTATTCAAGGTCAGTTCTTGAATGTCAGTGTCTGTATTTTCTGGCACTTTCTAAACACATCACTCAGACGTGTTGATACAAACGTGAGAGAAACAACTGCATGTGGTGGCTAAGCACATTCTCATTGTTAGTCACTGAGAAATGTGAGAGAAACAGCCAGCCTGGCTCCATGTGATGAGCTCCTCGGGCCTGGGGAGAGCCTGGGCTTCTCGCCAGCAGAGTTCAAGGGACACGAGAGACTTTTCACTCTGTCTTGGCGCAGCCAGCTTTGTCCCTCAAGGGCAGGCAGGCTGCGGTCACGTGGGGCCAGACATGTAGAGAACGCATCCCACCCTCGTTCTCTTCCCCCAAACCGGGCCCACCTAAGCCAACACCGAGGCTATTTCTGATCATCCGTTCTGTCAAAATGCCACCCCTCTGCAGGAACCCCGAGTTCATGCTGGAACTTATTTCTCTTAGGTTCCAGACCGACTTCCTCAGGGTAGCGCTTCCTTATCTGGGACAACTACATAATGAAAGAGCGATGGGAATCAGCACCAGTGGCGCTTTGCCAAATCAGTTTTTAATCTTGTCATACTTTATCTCTTCTCACTTAACAGGAGAACATCTGATGCACTTTTCATGATATTTTCAGCATTAAATACAGCATTTAAAAAAGATCCGAACCAAAAATATCCTTTGTCCTTCTCCTCCAACTCTTCTCTTGAGGCTTTCGGGTCTGGTTCCCTTTTGCTGGTAACCACGAGTTTCCTTGTTTTTGTGAAGAAGTCAGGTACAGCCTGTTGCCCTTCCTTCAAAACCAAAGCTGCTGGGGTTGGAATTCATATTTTAATTATTAACATCCCATTTTCAGAAACTCAATTGCTTAGCAATGGTAGTTGCCCAGCAGCTAAATTTTGAATTATAAGATTTGTATCTTTAGTAACTTGAACAGTTTTTATAATCTAGATATGTTTCTGAAACATGTTTTTTTGCAAGGCAGGGATTTTTAATTAAAAATAAATGTATGAAAAAGTTTAACATCTCTTGGATATTTAAGTGAAAAACAGTGTTACTTTTGGGATGTCAAATCTGTCTTCACCTTGCAGTTGTGGGAGCTCAGAGCAGCCCTCAGTCCTTCCATAGGGTAGCCCTTGCTGAGGGTGGCTTCATTATTTGCCACAAAGTAAACTCTCTGAACACCAGGCTCATCTTTATGCAAAAAGCACAAAATCTCTTTGTGAAGTCTACGTAAGCAGTTCTTTGGAGGAGCACCCTTGCTTCTGTTTTCACCCATGACCATGGGTAATTGAAATTCACCTGTAGCTCAAACTCGAGATGAGATTTTGGGGACATCTTTGCATGGAGTCCCAGAAATGCTGGTTTACTTCCAGCTAAGAGATTATTCACGTTTCCAGGGCACACATAGTCTCTTATGGCCTGAAAAGAACCTGTCATTTGCATTTGTTCAGTACGATGGGGAATAGACTAGAGCAGCGGTTCTCAACCTGTGGGTCGCGACCCCTTTGGCGGTCGAATGACCCTTTCACAGGGGTCGCCTAAGACCATCCTGCATATCAGATATTTACATGACGGTTCATAACAGTAGCAACATTACAGTTATGAAGTAGCAACGAAAATAATTTTATGGTTGGGTCACAACATGAGGAACTGTATTTAAAGGGCCAGAAGGTTGAGAATCACTGGACTAGAGGAATGACCATTCTCCAGATGATTTTCTTCCCAACAGACGGGGTTTGTGCGTCTCTCTCTCGCAGGTGGTGTGCCTGGGTTGTTAAGTCTGTTCTCAAGAGCAGCAGGGAGGGTCCCAAACCTGCTCTGCTGAGGATGGGGGATGGGTGCTTTCTCATGGGGCAGCTGTGTCTCCTCTGTGCTCAGGACTGTGTGAGGGAGATGCCTGTGCTCACAGCTCCGTGAGGCACGTGGACTGCAGAGGAGAGCTGACTTGTTTTTGACACAGCCACCAGGGATAATATTTGAAGGGGACTCACCTCTAGCTTGCCAGAGGGGCAAGCCTCGTCCCCCCAGGACAGTCTTGCCAATCCCTTGGGGTTTGCTATCTTGTTTTTCACACTGGATTCCAATTCTCCAAGGCTGTGGCCTGGAGACAAGGACTGCTGGCTGCCCCATCAGGCAGTGAGGGGGGTGGGGTGGGGGGGGCAGGCGTGTCTGCCTGGAGGGGGTACTTACCTGAAGCTTCATGTTAGTCCCAGAGGAGAGCCTTCCAGGATGGTGGGTGGATAGGGCTGTGCTGGCTCCGGGCCTCATCTCCGCCAGGCTTTGCCCACTGTGGGGATCTTTGGTGTTTGGCTCTACAGTGGCATTAGTCACTCAGGGACTTGCAGGTCAGACAGATAAAGGAGGATCTACCAGATCTTCCTGAATGACATGGGCGTCAGTGGGGGCTTTGATTCTTTGTGATGATGGAAGCTGCTGGATTGAAGGAAAGATAAAGGAAAAGGATTCAGAGCAGGAGGGCAGCAGCCTGGGAAACAGGACTAAGGAGTCCCATGGTTGTCCAGTAGGACACAATTAGGAAGTTGAGGCTGCGGGTAGTTTAGAGTTAAGTTTAATGCTAGAAAGTTCTTAAAATTTTTCTATTGAGTTTCCTTATTTTTTCCCCCAGGTGTGAAAATTAAGGCCCAAAGAGTGCAGTGGTTCTCAACCTTCCTAATGCCGCGACCCTTTAATACAGCTCCTCATGTTGTGGTGACCCCCAACCAGAACATTATTTTCGCTGCTACTTCATAACTGTAATTTTGCTACTGTTACGAATCGTCATGTAAATATCTGATATGCTATATGTGTTTTCCGATGGTCTTGGGCGACCCCTGTGAAAGGGTCGTTCGACCCCCAAAGGGGTCGCGACCCACAGGTTGAGAACCGCTGGTTTAAAGTAACACAACCACCTTGTAGCAGATTTGAAACTGGAGTCCTGACCCCTGGGTGTGCGTCTTCGCTGGGTCCCACACTGACTTCTGAACTGGGCAAAGCATCGCCCTCCTTTCTCCCTTGGGGAAGTGGGCCTCTGGTGGGTTTGTAGTGACGCTGACCTGGGAGAACGCACAGAGGCCCGCCCAGTTATCCGTGCGAAGGATCCTCAGGGCTGTGTTTGCCAGCCAGAGCGTGCAGCCCTGAGCCACTTCAGGCTCTTGCCTTTATCAAGTTGTGTGAATGGGATCATCCCAGCATCAGCACCTTTGGAAATTCTGGTTTTGTTTCCAGTTTTCTTTCCAACAATAACAGTAGCCTTGTCTTTAGTGGTTTGTGGTTCCACCTTCACTCATGGGAACATTATCTTACTTGATGCATGAGGTCAGCAGGGCTCATTATCACACCCTGCTGAAAAGGTAAATAATGAAACAAACTTCATCAAAGAACTGCTGTGTTAATTTTATAATAGCTTGGGAAAAGATCCGTGTCTCCTTCAGATGTCTGTGTTTCTTGTTATGATTCTGGTGCCTTAAAACATTTGTGCCGGTATCTAGTGAAATAGGAATTCATCCATTCACTCATTTATTCAACAAAACTCTATTTTCTGTTTGGAAAAAATGTATTTTCTATAACAAAAAAGCAATGCTGGATGTTATCATCGAAAAATATGAATGACAAGATTTAAACAAACCTTTTTATAATAGAAGGTATCATTAATGATGGCACACACTTATAGGGTGTTCTCTATGCAAACACTGTTCTTGTTGCTTTTATTTATGTTATTGGAGTTAATTCTCATAGCAACCTTAGGAGAGAGGTACTCTTTCTGTCTCCTTTTTATAGATAAGGGAATTGAAGCCCAGAGAGGTTAGTGACTTGCCCAGGGTTGCACAGCCAGTAGGTGGCGGAGCCGTGCTTTAAATCCAGACACTCTGGCAGCAGTGTTCCCTCTTACCCACTGTGCACACTGCCTCTGAAATCAGTTGCTACATTGGAAAAAGAAGGACAGAGGAGTCTAATGAGAAATGGCTTATAGCTTGGAATTTCATAGTTCACATCTCAGTGCTGCAGGAGTAGACCTAGAAAAAGGGCTATCAGACAACTAGAAAAAGCATTTTACGAAATGTATTTATATAAATGGATTCCTTGCCATAATTTATAAGCTTTTTACCAAAGTTCAGTCCAAAAGTAAGGTGCTAAAGAAAACCGAACAGTTTTTTTGTGCTTTGGTGTGGTGGCCTAAACACATCTCTGTATTTGCAAATAATTTAATGGTTTGATATATTTCAAACCACAAATTTAGCAGGATTCCTTTTTGCTCAGTTAACTTATTATAGGTAATTTTTGTGTGTCTCCTTTTTTTTTAATATTTTTTATTGATTAAGATATTACATATGTGTACCCTCTACCCCCCCCCCCCCCCCCCGCTCATCCCCTCACCCCCCCGTTGTCCGTGTCCATTGGTTAGGCCTATATGCTTGCATATAAGTCCTTTGGTTGATCTTTCCCCCTTGCCCCCACCCTCCCCTACCTTCCCTCCAAGGCCTGACAGTCCAATCAATGCCTCTCCGTCTCTGGATCAGTCCTTGTTCATCAGTTTATGTTGTTCATTATATTCCACAAATGAGTGAGATCCTGTGGTATTTATCCGCTCTCCAGTTCCATCCATGCTGTGGCAAATGGTAAGAGTTCCTTTTTCTTCTTCCTCTTCTTAAAGAATACCTTTCAGCATTTCATATAATGCTGGTTTGGTGGTGATGAACTCCTTTAGCTTTTTCTTATCCGTGAAGCTCTTTATCTGACCTTCCATTCTGAATGATAGCTTTGCTGGATAAAGTAATCTTGGTTGCAGGTTCTTGCTATTCATCTCTTTGAATATTTCTTGCCACTCTCTTCTGGCCTGCATCGTTTCTGTTGAGAAATCAGCTGACAGTCGAATGGGTACTCCCTTGTAGGTAACTGACTGTCTTTCTCTTGCTGCTTTTAAGATTCTCTCTTTATCTTTTGCTCTTGGCATTTTAATTATGATGTGTCTTGGTGTGGTCCTCTTTGGATTCCTTTTGTTTGGGGTTCTCTGCGCTTCCTGGACTTGTAAGTCCATTTCTTTCACCAGGTAGGGGAAGTTTTCTGTCATTATTTCTTCAAATAGGTTTTCAATATCTTGCCCTCTCTCTCCTTCTGGTACCCCTATAATTCTGATGTTGGTACGCTTGAAGTTGTCCCAGAGATTCCTTACACTATCTTCATATTTTTTGAATCTCTTTTCTTTTTTCTTTTTCGGTTGGGTATTTTTTGTTTCTTTGTATTTCAAATCTTTGACTTGATTCTTGGGATCCTCTTGTCTGCTGTTGGATCTCTGTAAATTATTCTTTATTTCAGTCAGTGTATGCTTAATTTCTAGTTGGTCCTTTTTCATGTCCTCCATGGTCTCACTATACTCCTTGAGGGATTCATTAAATTTATTGGCGGTTTCCATAAAATTCTTGAAAAACCTTATAAACGTGGCCTTGAACTCTATATCCAGTCGTTTGCTTTCCTCCGTTTCTGCCATTTGTGACTTTTTTCTTTGTCTCCGCATTTTGGCTGCTTCCCTGTGTTGATAGAGTGGCCCTGCGCGCCAGGTGTCCTGTAGGGCCCAGTGGCTCAGCCTCCCCAGTTACCTGGGGTAGACACTCTTGGTGCACTCTTGGTGCCTTGGTTGTTGTAGGATCACTGGGAGGAATTGACCTCCAGGCCAATTGGCTGTGGGAATCAGCTGTGTCTGAAGTGGGAGAATGGTCCCCCTCTGACCACTGGGTACAGTGGCTCCTGGATCTCAGGAGGTGCTAATTCAGCCCCTGCCTGAGGCCACACAGCAGGAGCCACGAAGAGGCTCAGCTGTGAAGCAATGCAAGCCGCTGCGGGGCCTTGGGCCTTCTCTTGGAAGTTCCGGGTCTGCCTGGCTCGGCTGCAGTTAGGTACATTCACATGCAAAAGCCTCTGCCGCAGCCTGGGTGGGGCGGGGTCTCAGGGAGTCAAAGGGCAGTGAAAGCAGCTATGGTGATTCTCCGCGGCTGCAAGCACCTCTGAGGGAAAGCCGCCCTCAAGTTTGCCCGCTGCCGCCTGACAGACCAGCCTCTCCCCGTATGAGCCCTGGGTCCCCAGAGACCCGCTGGAACCGGAGTTCAGAGCAGTTGGGAGCTTGTGATTCAAAAAGACAGCCGCGTCCTCAGGCGCCACCCCCTTTCCGCGCGCGCGAGCCGCCGCCGTACCTCTGCACTTCACCTCCGCAGCTCCTCTGGCTCTCAGCGTGCCCCTCTTTTCTTCTAGTTGTAGAAATTACACTCAGCCAGCCTTCCTGTTGTTCTGGACGATGTTTGCTCTGACCCTTGCGGCATTCTTCAATTGTTGTGTGAGGCGACAATTTCCCGGTGTTTATCTATGCCGCCATCTTAGTTTCTCTTGTGTGTCTCCTTTTATCCTGCTTCTTTAATATACACTTTACAACATGCCAAATTCTGACACTACTGGGCTGCAGTTCTGTGTTGGTGGGTAACACCGTCACTGAGGAAGGGAGGCCTGGAAATGAAAGGTTACCCCAATTCTGCAGCTCACCTTTTGTTTAAGTGTCGATAGTCCTAGACCAGCCGTGGGCAAACTACGGCCCGCGGGCCGGATCCAGCCCGGCTGTTCTATCTGGCCCCGCGGAGCTGAAAGAGCGGAGGGTTCTCTTGCTCTCCCCTCCGCTCCTTCACCAGCAGCAGTGTTAACATGGCAATGTCGGGAAACACGGCCGCAGCTCCTTCTTCTGAGTCCAGTTTAAGAACCCATTGTGGCCCTCGAGTCAAAAAGTTTGCCCACCCCTGGCCTAGATGCTTGGCTTTCTGGATGTTCAAGGTCCTGTGCCCCCACTGAGCCTGGAGCACCTGCTCATCACCAAACCCTCATGGGCTAGTTCCACTCGAGCCTCTTCACCAGCTCGTCCCTTTTCAACCCCCCAGCCCGGTCCTGGCCATGGGGGACACTCAGGGTGCTGTGAGCAGGTTCCTTTGTGCCCCACTTTTCTAGGGCACTGGCTCCATGCCAGGACTGCCACCTCTCTTTGGACAGTAGCCTTTAAGGGTCAGCTCAGTGCCATCTTTATTGGGGTCCTCATCTGGTTCCAGCAACTCACAGTTCCTGTATTCCTGTCTGATTCTCCAGCTGAGATGTGGAGGTTCACACCATTGGACCTGGCCCAGTCTGGGCCTTTCCCAGACCATTCTTCCTGCCTACAGGGCCCTTAAAACGGCACCTTTCATCCATGCCCTATATCTCTTTTCATGTTTCCTCTGTCCCCCACTTCATCTCTTCTAGGTTCTGGGTCTTTATTATTTTATTACAGGCCCTTGTTACCGTGGACAGCCCTCGGGTCTAATATGGTCAGCTTCTGAATAACCTGTACTTTTGTACATTGCAGGCTGAGACACTCAAATCTCCTTTGGTGAGCCAAGTTCAAAGTTTTGAATAGCAGCTAGTGAACAAACCTTTTGAGCTACGGTTTGCTGGCACTGCCTGCCAGGCAATATTTTGGTTTCAGGAGTATCTATTCATGGCTATTGGGCCAGAGCCAGTCATTCATGGCTGCCCCCCTCAGGGGCCTTTCTGCTCAGTCCTGCCACCTTTAGACTCTCTGTACAGTTGGGTCGCAAAACAAAAATAAAAATATAAATTTTATATAAATGAGAACAAAGATTATTGAATTCAATGGTAGCTTGATTATATGACATAAAAAAAAACTTCTTCATATACTTTTATCGCCATGGAAGAAGGTAAAGAGATTAGTCAAAGAACATATCTGCATAGTCCATGGACACAGACAGCAGTGTGGTGAAGGCCAGAGAGAGGGGGTTGGGGCTGGGTTGAGGTGGGTAGAGAAGGGTGGGAAATGGGGGACATCTGTAATATTGTCAGCAATAAAACAACTTGCAGTAAATACTTCCGTTAGAATGTATTGTATGAGCTTTATAAACCATCTTAGAGCTATACTGATGGAATCATTAAGAGTCTAAAGGTGTCTCTTAAATTTTTCAGCTGTACTTGGCTGCATTTGATTGGGAAAATATAATGGCATTTGAGAAGCCACGTAAGTTTTGAGACAAGGACCTCTGTATATAGACATATATAACACAGCTGTATGTTCTTTGATGTTCAATGTTTGTGTCATTTTACTACATATTGTGCAATATAAGTGATGATTCAAGTAGGAAAGCAATTAGCTTGGAAGTCATTAAGCCAAAGTGTTGAATCATGGTTTAGCCCAAACTTAATTTCAGATTTAATATTATGTAACTCTTTGAAGTTCTCTACACCAACTATAAATTTTATTCTTAAAATATCCCCATGAGATAGATACTGTTATGTATATTCTACCACCATGCAAACTGTGACCCAGAAAGGTTAAGTAACTTGCCCAAGATCACACAATGATCATACCAGATTTGAACCTAGGCAGTCTAATTGTAGTCCCACCATGTTGTAAACTCCTCTCATCTCTAAAATGAGAGACTTCCATTATTTCTAAAATAATTTCTTCCAGCCCTGATGGTGTTCTCAGCTGTGAGAAGCCTGGAATGTACTCCTATGCATATGTCCATACAAGCCTCATATATGCAGACCTGATTGGGTGGTTGAAAGGCCTGTGTCAATTATGTGTCTGAGTACAATGAATGAGGACAGAATCTCTGTATCATTCTGTGTGCACCTGTTTGTTCCCCGTTAATTAGCTAGCACTTGGTGGTTTATAATGGGAAAGTGACATCCACAATATGGAGAACCTTTTTCAAAGAATGGGGTTCTTGGGACACGGCCTAGCAGAACACAGAATGTCTTTTTGACATCTTAAATTCTTCACACAAGTAAAGGACACGGGTCTTCATTGAAGATAAACTTTCTGAAAGCGTATTTTAGCTCCAACATTTGTTCTGCTAAAGATGTGCCGGTGAAACCTGGCTCAGGGTTTGGAGTCCAAGTGGGGACCTCCCCTGCATGGCTCTTGGAACACAGTGGTCCCTGGTCAGCCCTGATTCATGCTTCCTAAGCTTTGCACAGGGTGGCGGGTGGCTATGGAGAACTCACTGTAGAATGGTCTGGACACCATAGAAAACGTTAGTTACGTTCCCTGGTGCTGAAAGGTACCTTCTTCCTATATGTCCCAAGTGTACAAAGGGACCCAGTGCAGCCTGGAGGAGACTTAAGTCAGGATGTTCTCCTCGGAGCAGCTGGCCAGATCCAGTGATGGGATGTGGCAGCTTCCTTAAGTAGCCTTCCTCAGAACATCTTCCTTCATTTAGTACCCCAGACTAACTCTCTCTTTTTTAAAAAAAAAATATTTTTATTGATTTTGGAGAGAAAGGGAGAGGGAGAGAGAGATAGAAACATCAATGATGAGAGAGAATCATTGATTGGCTGCCTCCTGCATTTCCTCCTCCCCCCCCCCCCCCCACTGGAGATCTAGCCCACAACCCCGGGCATATGCCCTGATCGGGAATTGAACCGTGATCTCCTGGTACATAGGTTGACACTCAACCACTGAGCTACACTGGCCTGGCCAGACACTCTTCAATGCCTCTGTAGAGGGGATTGCTGTGCAGGATGGAATGTTCAAGTTGCCTTTGAGGCCCTTGCTGTGTGGAGAGGGTGTTTGTGGACACGTGTTTCTAAACCCATGTGTGAAGATACATATGTACATCTTGACACTTGTTTCCAGAGCTTGTGTCCTGGGGGTAGGCAGGAAAGGTGTGTAGAATTTAAGAAGCAGATCTGGGCTTTGCACCCCTCTCCTCCAGTCTGCAGGGACTGCTGCTCTCACCACCGTCTCCACAGAAGGTTCTCCTTCCTGTCCCTCTTCCTCCCGCCCACACCACATCTCGGTGTGGGCGTAGGTGCTCAGTGTCTGAGTAGCGGAGAGGGAGCATGCAAAGAATCATTTTCTGGCTCTTCCCCAGGTGACACACTGCTCATTGAAGCTTTCTGAGCCTCAGCTTCCCCATCTAAGATAATGTGCAAAAGACTAATACAGCACCGGGCATATAATACTTATTGACTGTATACTAAATGATTGAATAACAATGGGGATAAAGGAAGAAAAAGTTAAAGGCATCTGATGTTTGGTGAGAGTAAGATTGAGAAGGTGACAAGTTGTTTTTTTTTTAATTTTAGTTTTCAATTACAGTTGGCATTCCACTATTACTTTGTAATAGCTTCAGGAATGCAGCATAGTGGTAGATACTCAAATCATGTACTTGACAAAGTGTTTTCCCTGATATTTGCAGTACCCACCTGGCACGACACATAGTTATTACAGTATTATTGATTTGATTCCCTATGCTGTACTCTACAACTCTGTGACTGTTTGTAACTACCAGTTCGTGCCTCTTAATCCCTTCACCTCTTTCGCTCATCCCCCAAGCCCCCTCCTTTCTGGCAACCTTCACTCTGTCCTTTGAGTGTATGTGTCTGTTCTGCTGGTTCGTTTATTTGTCCTTTAGATTCCACATAAAGTGGAATCATATGGTATTCGTCTTTCTCTGTCTGACTTATTTCACTCAGCGTAACTGGTTAGTCTGAAGGGGAAGGTGAAGAACAGGAAGCTGTAACGTGTACAAGACTAAGGAGAAACCAGTGCAGGCCTTTGTGCCCAGGGAGAGCGCTGCCTGCTTGAGAAAGCCTGTGCCCATCCCATCCCGTCCAAGTCTCCTTCCAGCACGGGAGTCTTATGGTTCTGCGAGTCTCTTCTAGGCCTCCTAGCACCGAGGATGGAGCTCTCCCCTTCGCAGAAGAAGGTGAGGCACCCTGCTGCCATCTGCTTCTCATCACTGCCTCCCTGTGGTTTTATAGACTTCTTCTGAGAGGCTGCCTCCATCTGTCCCGGGGTTTTCCTGGTTTACAGAATTCCCTGGTTTATAGAATGAAGACACCTTGGGTACTGTAGGGCAAGCAGAAATGCCGATGTTTACATGAGCTGGGTCACTGCAGGCAAAGCACATTCTGCAGAGCACAGTAGAGCAAGCCTGAGCCTGCTGGTGGGCAAGGGCTGGAGGCTGTGGGCACGGAGAAGCTCACACCGCAGCTCACACCGGAGTGCTCACATCAGGACGTGCCTAGTGCTCCCAGCCTGGTGTCCTCCACACATGCTAATGGCTTCAAACGTCTCTGATCTAGGCAATAAGGCAACCAACGGGTTCCAACAGAAGGGCTGACCCATACTTTTGATGCTCATTGTAGACGGAATACATTTAATTTCTGTTGTGGTTAGCACATTCCTCATCCATCACTATGTATTACTAAATTAATAGCAATTTTTGCCAACGTGTATTTCCTTAATTCATTCCATTATTTCATCGTTCCTTTATTCATTGACCATTCATTATTATGGAAAAGTACGTCAGCACACTGGTCCCGTGGGGCTCATCCCATGGATGGTGAGGGGAGAACCACAGTTAGAAAAAGAGCTCAGGCCTTCAAGTTCCCAAATCCAAAGCAATATTCTGTCTCTCTAGCCTAATAAGTCCTTGCTAATTGCCACTTGCAAATAAAGAGAGACATTACATAATGCTGCAAATGTGTTTGTTAAAAACAACAATAAAAAAGAAAGAAAAAACTAGGCTTGCTGATTTGTCACCAGGAATATATCTATTTTCCTACCTCTTTTCCTGTCTCCACAAGCCACACACCAGAAGAGTATGCTGTTAGGTACAACTGTCCTAGTTATAACAGGCTCACATTTCTCTTTTGATTGGCTTGTGCACGACTGTGGGCTATAGGTGCTTGCAGCTCAACCTTGGTGACGTGACCTCCGCTAACCAGAAGTTAAAAGATTACTCTGTAAAAAGAGTGTGGCACTGGAGTTATTAGTAGCAGCCTGGGGAGGTGAGCAAATCCCCTGATTGATCTCAGCAGTTTTCACTGGCTCTGCATAATTTAACCTACTATTCAGAATTGATAAGGAAATGCCTGTAATGAATGCTATTGGTGTTCAGAAGCCTTTTTAATAATGTCATTGATATTGGTGTAAGCATAGTGAGTCACCATTTGTCTATAACTCTGGCAATTTTTGGCATTTGGGGAAAAACGTTTCCGATTTGAAGGAGACTTAGGAAAAGCCTTATTTTCCACATTTCCCACTCAGGTCTGACTCACCTGGTTCTATGATCTGAGAGAGTTGTGTCCATGAGTATTCACATTCACTTCTCTGTCTGCATTTCTTTTTGCTGACCCACAGAAACTTATCTACAGAAATTCCTGGTGGCTGTTTCCAATGTGTGGACATGAAGAGCTGTAGAAAGTCCTGTTCATGTGGGTCCCTCTCATGTGTCCTTTGTCTCATAGGAAATCTGCGATCATCGACATTTTATAACTTCTGTGTATGATTTTCTCCGTGTGACAAATATATGCACTTAAATTATCTTCCGGTGTTTATTGCTTCCTAATTTGGACATGTAGTGGAGACTAGTTTGTATGATTTACCCAGCTTTAATAGCTTGAATTAACAAAGGCAAATCGGCCCTTCTGGCTCAGCGTAGAACCAGCGTAGTGAAGCATGTACTGTTCTTTTTACATCTTTCTCTCCAGCTTGTATATGTGTAGATAGTGTGTGGTGAAAGCACAGACTTCATTTGCAAGTGAAAGAAAAAACTGAACCCCAAACTGCACTTCTCTCTTCCCCTCCTCCCAGTGTTTTTGATTCAATTTCAGTGGAAGCAATTATTAATCACCTACTGTACTAGACACTGGGCATACAAATCTGTCATGTGTTCTGAGCTCAAGAGATCTCACCAGTGGGCGAGACAGACAAATAATGACAGCAACGTGACAAGTGCTGTACTGGAGAGATGCACGGTTGCCATGGGAACATAGAAGCAGCAATATTTAATTGTGGATGGGAATGGAAAGGATGGGGAAGGCTTTGAAAAAGGATGGGGACGGACATGAAAATTTTTTTTTTAATGCAGAAAGGTCAGTAGGCATTTGTCAGGTAAGGAGGGGCAAGTCACTGTAGACAGGAAAGATAGTGTGCATCAAGGCACAATGGTGGGAAGTCATGGGTGCTTGAGAATGTTTTGGTGTGTAAGGCTTCCAGCGTGATATATAGGGGAGTTGGGAAATAAGGTGGGGAAGACGGTCAGGACCACGTTAGGAGGAAGGATCTTAATATGCCTACCTAACAGGGACTACATTCTGAAGGTGAAGGAAATCTGTTGAAGGATTTCAAGTAGAAGAATGGCACGGTACTTATGATTTAGAAGTAACAATTTACTTTACAGAATAAACGTTTCTTCATTCAGCAAATACTTTTTGAGAACCTATTACATGCCAGATATTGTTCTAGTCCTCAGGAAAGAAACAATATTGTAAAAATTCCAGACATTTAGGTGAACTTACAACCCAGTGATAGGAGATAGTAAACAAAACAAAAAGTTAATTCTGTGATTTATTAAAAGTTAAGTGCTATAGAAATAAGTAAGCAAGGAATGTAAATAGGGAGTCTTGGACATGGGCATGGAGGGTTACATTTTAAATAGGGTGCTTTGTTATATTGGAATATAAAGAAAAATTACGTTGGTTTGTATTTTTTATGAATTTGGTTTTAGTGTGTGTTTTAGGACTCAGATTCTGTGTCACATTTGTTTCTATTTTAATTATTATTGTTGTTTTAGAAATTTGTTTACAGAAATAGTACTGAGAAAACCTCCCCTTTTGGCAATGAAATAGAATAAGAACTCAACTCCACGTCCACTTAGTGTATTTACTCCTTCAGTACTGTGGATAAATATAACAAGTTGGAATTTGGAGATGAGAAAGCTAAAGAGTAACCTCAGAACTATGTTCGAGGATGGTTATTTAAGTTAGGCCAGGTATTTCTATCTCCACTATTGACAGAACAAGATAAAAGGGGGTTAGCTTCAGCATTAAAGGCTTGGGTACAGACAAACATGAGTTTTCTATAGTGGTCATTTGTCCCCCGATGACCAACATGCCCATCGAGGTGGTGCTGGGTCATTAAGTCACACCACACACAGAGCAAGCTCCCAACTTGGGGGTACCCTCTGGGAAGAATTGAGCAGAAAGAGGAATTGTTCATTTCAGAAGGTAAAAATTTTATCAGCTAGTGTTCCATAGAGGAGGATGGGTTTTAAGACCCTAGTCCTGCTTATAATCAAATTAAGGTTGAGCAGAAATAGTATCTTTTTGGTTATTGGCTAGATAGGCAAAGGAATTCAGGAAATTCTTAATTAGCCCAGGGTACTATTCTTCATGAAGACCTAAATGAGCATGTTTAGGGGGAAAAAAATTTTGTCCTTGTGGAACTTGAGATTTTAACCTGGTCTAAGTTGTCAGAAATATGTCATTTTCTCTAACAAAGCAGTGACCATGGATGGACATGGAGTGCAGGGCTAGAGGGCCCTACATCTCTCCTGCCCAAAGCAGGATTGTGAGATCAGTGAGAGCCTCCAGCTGGTAACCAAGAAGGCCTCTCTGTCTTTCCTCCCTCTAACGTACAGCATTGGAAGGAATACATGTGAATGGCCTTCGCCCACATTGATTCCTGGTCTCAAATTTGATTAGTTGCGGAAACCAAAAGCCATTATTTTAAGTATCTGAAGCTCTCCCTCTAGGAGATGAAGAGACAGCTCTGTCTGCCAACATCCCTTAGTGTCTCTAGGGCCATCTGTGTTGTGAGGGAGCTTTGAGACTTGTGTGGATGTGGCACCATGTTCAAGGGTGTGAATGGTGAGACCGTCAGCTTATTCTGGATGACAGTAGGGCTGAATAGGGCTTAAAGTGGGAAGCTTATTGGAGGGTGCAAAGAAGGGCTTCTAGAGAACCAATGAGGAAGTAAGACAAAAGAATAGGTAGCAATCCTTCCTTGTTTGGGGCAAGGAACATTCTCCGTCCAGTAGAACATCCTAATATCCATTAAAAAAGCATAAAGATACCATCTCAAAATTTCCGTGTGGTTGGCTAAAGGAGCCAGGGACCACAGGAGTTTCTGTAGCTGGCTCCCTCTCACACTTTGAGGTTTGATTTTTGTGGAGGTCACAGAAGGTAGATCTTTTCAAGAAGGGACATTTTATAAAGGGTGTGTGACAGTGGAGGCTCCCAAGCAGGCAGCCATGGAAGGCTCAAGGCAAGAAACTGAGGCAGGCCCTAGCCGGTTTGGCTCAGTGGATAGAGCGTCAGTCTTCGGACCAAAGGGTCCCAGGTTCAATTCCGGTTGCAGGCTCCTTCCGGCCTGGGCCCTGGTCAGGCACATGCAGGAGGCAACCAGTCGATGTGTTTCTCTCACATCGATGTTTCTCTCTGTCTTTCCCTCTCTCTCCCACTCTCTCTAAAAGATCAATGGAAAAATATCCTCGAGTGAGGATTAACAACAACAACAACAACAAAACCCCACAAAAAAACAAAACAACAACAAAAACCACACACACACACACACACACACACACACACACACACACACACACTCCCCAAAACAACTGAGGCAGTTATTCCCCAAATAGGAAAAAATAACTAGCTGTGATCAACTTGAGGACAAGACTGGGTCAGCAACAGCATGAATCGGTAAATATTTGCCTTGCTACCTGGCTCCCAGGCTTGTTTGCAGACATTAAAATATAAGACAGGTGGAGAACTCAGTGTCCCTACCCAGTTCTCAGGGTGCTTAAAGCTGTGAGGGGAGGAGTTGGCTGTTCCCAGAATAAACAGTCCAATGCTTAAGCCAGACAGTGGGGTTTCTCTCTAAAACACATGGTGGCTGCACTGAGAGAGATCATTGTGATTTAGGAATTAGGCCAAATGAGTGGGAAGGGACAGATGGAAAAGCCTAAATATTTATGACATTGAAGACTAGAGAGAGAATGATTTCATACATGAAGGCCACAGGTAATTAAAAAAAAACTATTGTGACTAATAATTTTAACTAGTTATTTGTCTTAAAAATCTTATGTAATTGCTAATAATATATTTGAGTTTTTTGTTTCTAGTTTATCTAGTGAGGCTGTTTGTTCAGTTAGAGAAAAAGTTCTTTGCTCAAAGGATATTAGTAGTTAATAGTGGTTCCTATAAGAACCACCAAACAAGGTTTTACTTCCATTCATTGGTTTATTTAACAAATATATATTTTTTTAAAATTAAATCTTTATTGTTCAGATTATTACAGTTGTTCCTCTTCCCCCCCCCCCCCAGCTCCCTTCCACCTGGTTCACACCCCACCCTATGCCCTTAACCGCCCACCCCTTCCCCCCCCCCCCGCACTGTCCTCATCCATAGGTGTACGATTTTTGTCCAGTCTCTTCCCATACCCCTTTTCCCCTGAGAATATTCCACTCCCTTTCTATGCCCCTGATTCTATTATATTCACCAGTTTATTCTGTTCATCAGATTTTTTAAAAAAAATGTATTTTATTGATTTTCGACAGAGAGGAAGGGAGAGAGATAGAGAGTTAGAAACATCGATGAGAGAGAAACATTGACCAGCTGCCTCCTGCACATCTCCTACTGGGGATGTGCCTGCAACTCAGGTACATGCCCTTGACCGGAATCGAACCTGGGACCTTTCAGTCTGCAGGCTGACGCTCTATCCACTGAGCCAAACCGGTTTCGGCCATCAGATTTTTTATTCACTTGATTTTTAGATTCACTTGTTGATAGATATGTATTTGTTGTTCATAATTTTTATCTTTATCTTTTTCTTCTTCTTCCTCTTTTAAAGAATACCTTTCAGCATTTCATATAAAACTGGTTTGGTGGTGATGAACTCCTTTAGCTTTTTCTTATCTGTGAAGCTCTTTACCTGACCTTCAATTCTACATGATAGCTTTGCTGGGTAAAGTAATCTTGGTTGTAGGTTCTTGCTATTCATCACTTTGAATATTTCTTGCCACTCCCTTCTGGCCTGCATAGTTTCTGTTGAGAAATCAGCTGACAATCGTATAGGTATTCCCTTGTAGGTAACTAACTGTTTTTCTCTTGCTGCTTTTAAGATTCTCTCTTTGTCTTTTGCTCTTGGCATTTTAATTATGATGTGTCTTGGTGTGGTCCTCTTTTGATTCCTTTTGTTTGGGGTTCTCTGCGCTTCCTGGACTTGTGAGTCTATTTCTTTCACCAGGTAGGGGAAGTTTTCTGTCATTATTTCTTCAAATAGGTTTTCAATATCTTGCTCTCTCTCTTCTTCTGGCACCACTATAATTTGGATGTTGGTTCGCTTGAAGTTGTCCCAGAGGCTCCTTACACTATCTTCATATTTTTGGGTTCCTTTTTCTTTTCCTGTTGGGTGTTTTTGCTTCTTCGTATTTCAAATCATTGACTTGATTCTTGGGATCCTCTTGTCTGCTGTTGGATCTCTGTATATTATTCTTTATTTCAGTCAGTGTATGCTTAATTTCTAGTTGGTCCTTTTTCATATCCTCGAGGGTCTCACTAGACTTATTGAGGGTCTTACTAAATTTATCAGCGGTTTTTAGAAAATTCTTGAAAAACCTTATAACCGTGGTTTTGAACTCTATATCCAGTAGTTTGCTTTCCTCCATCTCTGTCATTTGTGACCTGTTTCTTTGTCTCCGCATTTTTTATACTTCCCTGTGTTGATAGAGTGGCTTTCTGTGCTAGGTGTCCTATAAGGCCCAGTGGCTCAGCCTCCCCAGTTACCTGAGGTGGACACTCTTGGTGCACCCCTTTGTGGGCTTTGTGCACAGCCTTGTTGTAGTTAAGCCTTGATTGTTGTTGGTATCACTGGGAGGAATTGACCTCCAGGCCAATTGGCTGTGAGATTCAGCTGTGTCTACGGTGGGAGAACTTCTGTGCTGGAGACACCCTATGGGGCAAGACTTGCTTCAGTGGGGCTTTGGTGCTCTCTGAGTCTTCCCCCTGAGTGTGTCCCTTATGGATCTGAGGAGTTGTAATCTGATGGTCCCACTCTGACCACTGGGTACACTGGCTCTTGGATCTCTAAGGAGGTGCTAATTTAGCCTCTTCCTGAGGCTACCCAGCAGGAGCTACAGAGAGATCTGCAGATTCCTCTTCTTTGATTGGGATTTGGAGGTGCCCATATGAGGCCCAGCTGTGAAGCAATGCAAGCTGCTGTAGGGCCTTGGGCCTTCTTTTGGATGTTCTGGGTCTCTCTGACCCAGCTGCAGTTTGTTCGGTAATTTTACATTGCAAAGGGCCAGGCCATTCATATGCAAAAGCCTCTGCGCACAGCTTGGGTGGGGCGGGGTCTCAGGGAATCAACAGGGCGGAGCAAACAGCTATGGCTGATCCTTAGCCCTGCCCTACGAGGCCCCAGGTCTCAGTGTCCCGCGGTCATCGCTGCAAGCACCTCTGAGAGAAAGCCACCCTCGAGTTCTGCCTGATGCCAGACAGTCCAGTTTCTCCCCATATGAGTCTGGGTCCCCAGAGCCTCGCCCAGAACTGGAGTTCAGAGTATTCGGGAGCTTGAGACTCCCTCCCGATTGAAAAAGACAACCATGTCTTCAGTTGCCAGACCTTTCCACGCACGCCTCTGTACCTCTGCACTTTACTTCCGCACCTCCTCTGAGTCTCAGTGTGCTTTTCTCTTTCCTTCTAGCTCTAGAATTTCCACTCAGCCAGCCTTCCTGTGGGTTCTGGATGATGTCCGTTTTGTCTTTTAGTTGTATTTTTGAAGTGGTTGTGCGAGGCAGCAATTTCAGGTGTTTACCTATGCCGCCATCTTGGTTTCTCCCTATTTAACAAAGATTTAATGAACGTTGTGTCATAAGCAGTCTAGTAAGATGAGGCCTGTGTAACTTCATTGATGAAGACTTTAGCAGCAAAGTAGATAGAATTAAATGGACCATTTTTGTAGTGGAAAACATATCTGAAAACTAATCCAGATGTACATGAAAATGAAAATTGAAAGAGTAGTTAAGAGATAAGAAGGACAAAATTAAAAGTTAAAAAAATGTCATTTTTTCACCCCTGTGGTCCCCACTTTGGGGCCCAGTTTTGTGCTGTAAAACACCAGTGCATCTATTTAGGGACCTCATAACCTCTTTACCTCAGCTCTCATGGAGAGGATATCTGTTAGTAGATAACTTAAAACTCTTGTTGAGTTTTGTAATTTATGCTGCTTACTCAGTGGAGCAAACTCACGGAGTAGTCTTGATGAATGCATATTAAATGCTTGATACTGTCCGGTTACCATTACATTCAAATACATTTGTTTTAAACCTATAGGTGGAGAGCCATTAACAATCCTCAGCAGGGCATACAAGGCCCTTCACAATTGGATGCCTGGCCCCTCAGTATTGCTTTCCCATAGCAGGGAGTGGGTCAAAATGAAAAGCTAGAACCCCCTGGAAACATTCCTCTACTTCTCTGTGTGTCTTTCTCTATCTTGACCAATGTGTTTGTTACATGGGGGTTTCTTTTCCTTTGTATAAACCCATTGACCTTGGACCTTTCATGCACAGACATTTTAAAAAATGTCTGAGTGTATTAGTCCTTGGCTCAAAGTTATTCATTCATTGTCTTTAAACATAGTAACGAAACAGTGCTATTTTTCTAATTCAAGTCCTAAAGGACTTCACTGAATTTTAAAATGCCTGATGGTGTTTTGATGAAAGTTGGGCAGTTTTTAATGCTGCTATAAAGGGTGGTTTTAGCACTTGACGTCTAAAGTCTGAAAGTACCTTGGACTTTTCCACTTATGGTTCTCAGAGAATTTCAGACATATTAAAATCTTTTCAGAACCCAAATCAGCACCACAATGGGAGCGATAAGCCATGTCATAAAATGGATTGAGTTTTTTAAATTTTTTTATTACTATCTTCAATGGGAGGCTCTTCTATGTTAATCTTATTAAATGGGAAAATATCCTTTTATCATGTCATATTCATCTTTCTGAAGGACAAGTATTTCATAGCACCACTTAAGATATGACTTTGATTAAATGCTTGTGGGGTAACTTAATTCATTATACAGAATATAAACCTTCAAATTAAATTCCCCTTTGTTCCAAATTTATGACCAGGAAAGTCAATCTCCTCTTTGAGTGATGGGAGAGCATCATTAGTGATGCAGTGTCTTCAAGTGTGACTTCCCAGCATGCCCTGCAGATCGCTGTGTGACGTTAGGTGGAGCCCACACAACTTCTGCAGATCTCTCCTCGGATTTCTAAGGGGATCAATGTTGATAATATGTGAGATATTAAGTCTTTTACAGATTACTCAAAATGTATTTCTTACACTGAAAAATTCTGTAGGAGAATGTGCATATATCATCCTTATGCCATTCATATGTTGTCAAAGCTGACATTTGAGAAGAATAGCTTTAAGGATTCACCTTCCATTTCTGAAGATTTTCTAAACGTTATCTTCATAACTTGCTAAATCACTACTTTCTGGATACTGTAATTCTGGCTCCTTTTATGGAAACATGACTCCAGTATTCCAACCTCACTGAAGGTTGAAATAGAAAATATCTGAGGAGCCCTTTTCCTTTTTTGATAACATTGGTATCTAAGATAGCCTTCATGTTATTGTACTACACCCTTTGATAGAAAGAGTGACAGATCCTCTTAGTCCTGAGAATCAAGAGGAAAGGGTCTTTCTGAATCAATGAATGCCTACTACTATGGGCCAGTGAAGGCCCACCACCAAGCCTCTGGGTTCCTTGTCTCCTGGCACCTCATTTGCTTGGAGTTCCGTTTAGTGACCAGTTATTAGAACTCTCTTTAGTCACAGTCTTTCTCCTTTCCCCTGCATTTCTTTCTTTCTTTTTTAGCCTATTAATTACTTTATTATTTTATTTTCCCCATCACCCGCCCCGCAATCCCCACATTGTTGTCTGTGTCCATGAGTTCTCTTTCTCTTCTTTTCTGCTCAGACCCTCCACCCCCACAACACTGCCTCTCCCCTGCATTTCTGGGTTCATGATTTTTATGTTTTAATCAGTTTTCCATTTTTATTGAACTTCACTTTTATGATTGGTAATCTTGTAACTTGAAGGCGAGTAAGCAGTATATATATAAATCAATGAAAATATTATCTCTACACTAAGAAATGTAAACTTACCTTGGTTATAGTAAACTTATTCATCTCAATTTTATTTTTTAAAATTTCTTTCTTGATTAAGGTATTACATATGTGTCCTTATCCCTCCATTGCCCCCTCACCCCCCCACTCATGCCCTCACCCCCCTGGTGTCTGTGTCCATTGGCTATGCTTATATGCATGCATACAAGTCCTTTGGTTGATCTCTCTCCCTTACCCCCACCCTTCCCTACCTTCCCTCTGAGGTTTGACGGTCTGAACGATGCTTCTCTGTCTCTGGATCTGTTTTTGTTCATCAGTTTGTTGTTCATTATATTCCACAAATGAGTGAGATCCTGTGATATTTATCTTTCTCTGACTGGCTTATTTCACTTAGCATAATGCTCTCCAGTTCCATCCATGCTGCTGCAAATGGTAAGAATTTCTTCTTTTTTACTGCAGTGTAGTATTCCATTGTGTAGATGTACCACAGTTTTCTAATTCACTCATCTGCTGATGGGCATTTAGGCTATTTCCAAATCTTAGCTATGTAAATTGTGCTGCTATGAACATAGGGACGCATATATTCTTTCTGATTGGTGTTTCTAGTTTCTTGGGATATATTCCTAGAAGTGGGATCACTGGGTCAAATGGGAGTTCCATATTTAGTTTTTTGAGGAAACTCCATACTGTTTTCCACAGTGGCTGCACTAGCCTGCATTCCCACCAGCAGTGAACGAGGGTTACTTTTTCTCCACATCCTCTCCAGCACTTGTCGTTTGTTGATTTGTTGATGATAGCCATTCTGACAGGTGTGAGATGGTACCTCATTGTCATTTTGATTTGCATCTCTCGGATGATTAGTGACTTTGAGCATGTTTTCATATGTCTCTTGGCCTTCCTTATGTCTTCTTTTGAAAAAAAGTATCTATTTAGGTCCATTGCCCATTTTTGATTGGGTTGTTTATCTTCCTTTTGTTAAGTTGTATGAGTTCCCTGTAAATGTTGGAGATTAAACCCTTATCAATGATAACATTGGCAAATATGTTCTCCCATGCAGTGGGCTCTCTTGTTGTTTTGTTGATGGTTTATTTTGCTGTGCAAAAGCTTTTTATTTTGATGTAGTCCCATTTGTTTATTTTCTCTTTAGTTTCCATTGCCCTAGGACAGTGGTCGGCAAACCGCGGCTCGCGAACCACACGCGGCTCTTTGGCCCCTTGAGTGTGGCTCTTCCACAAAATACCATGTGTGGGCGTGCACGTACAGTGTAATTGAAACTTGGTGGTCCATGTGCAGAAGTTGGTTTTCAGAAAGGAGATAGACGAAACAAGTATACAAGACGAGTGTGGATGGCAGAGTTGGAAGGGTTCGACCTCAGAACGTACCTCAATCAGATTGAGGACGTTTTTAGCAAAGGCCAGCTTAGGAGCACCCTTATTAATTAATAACAGTGTACCTACCTATAAAGTTTAAGTTTAAAAAATTTGGCTCTCAAAAGAAATTTCAATTGTTTGTTTCTTTTTTTAAAATATATTTTATTGATTTTTTACAGAGAGGAAGGAAGAGAGAGATAGAGAGTTAGAAACATTGATGGGAGACAAACATCGATCAGCCGCCTCCTGCACGTCTCCTACTGGGGATGTGCCCGCAACCAAGGTACATGCCCGTGACCGGAATCGAACCTGGGACCTTTCAGTCCGCAGGCCGACGCTCTATCCACTGAGCCAAACCGGTTTCGGCAGAAATTTCAATTGTTGTACTGTTGATATTTGGCTCTGTTGACTAGTGAGTTTGCCAACCACTGCCCTAGGAGCAGTATCAGTGAAGAAATTGCATCGGCCTTATGTCTGAGATTTTGCTGCCTGTGGATTCCTCTAGTATTTTTATGGTTTCCCATCTTATGTTTAAGTCCTTTATCCATTTTGAGTTTATTTTTGTGTATGGTGTAAGTTGGTGGTCTAGTTTCATTTTTTTTTGCATGTATCTGTCCAATTTTCCCAATACCATTTATTGAAGAGACTGTCTTGACTCCATTGTATTTTCATGCCTCCTTTGTCGAATATTAATTGAGCATAGTGGCTTAGGTCGATTTCTGGGTTCTCTATTTTATTCCATTGATCTATATGTCTGTTCTTCATCTTAATTTTAGAAACCTATTAATTCTTTACTTACAGGCTGTTAATGACTAAGTTTAATTTTTTTGTTATTCACAATGTACGTACATTACTGAGAGTATGTTTTAGGTTTTAATGTCAGAAATATTGGAGCCAAGATCTCAATTTTGAGGTTGGTGAATGATAGAAGTGTGAACTGAATGAGTCGATGTTGCTGTATGAATTTTAACAAAAATAGCTGTGGCAGACTACTCTGCCAATTCACAAAATGGCTAATTTTACAGTTGTGATGTGATACTCTGTACAGGTCTTTATTTTGTGGCTGAGATCATATCTGTGAAAACTAAGGCTTTAAAAAGAGTGTAGGAAAAATTGAGAACAACTATTTGTTGGCTCCCCCCACACATTTTATTGTGATATAATTGACATATTACAGCATGTATAAGTTTAAGGTGTACATGTTGATTTGATACACTTATATATTGTACAATGGCAACCACCATAACATTAGCTAAAACCTGCATCATGCCACCTAATTACTATTTCTTTTTTTTTGTGGGAAGAACATTTAAGATCTACTCTTTTAGTGACTTTCAAGTACTTTTTATGCCTTTTAACTAATAAAATGTTGGTTCTACCAAGTGAATTAATTCTGGCCTCTGAGATGCAGATTTATTCTCCTGGAAGTCAAGATTGAACATTTATTTTTTATTTTTTTTAATACATTTTATTGATTTTTTACAGAGAAGAAGGGAGAGGGATAGAGAGTTAGAAACATCGATCAGCTGCCTCCTGCACACCCCCTACTGGGGATGTGCCCACAACCAAGGTACATGCCCCTGACTGGAATCAAACCTGGGACCCTTCAGTCCACAGGCCGACGCTCTATCTACTAAGCCAAACTGGTCAGGGCTGAACATTTATTTTTAATCCTGTCTAGGATTAGGTTTAGAATATTCAAATTGTTGAGCTACTGGTCCTTAAAATGTTTTCATAGTTTTTTTTATGAAAGTTTTGTATTCACAGAACACCTTAGGACATTCCTTTTTTTTTTTCCTTTTTTTGGCTTCAGGACTATTAAATGGCTTTTTAAAAAGGTAACACAATACTGGAAAATTTTCTTATTTTTTTTTAATCCTCACCTGAGGATATGTTTTTATTAACTTTAGAGAGATTGGAAGGGAGAGGGGGGAGAGAGAGAAACATCCATTGGTTGTCTTCCATATGCTCCCCGACCGTGGATCAAACCTACCACCTGGGTATGTGCCCTGACCAGGAATGAACCCACGACCTTTGGGTGTACAGGACAACCCTCTAACCACCTGAGTCATACCAGCCAGGGTGGGGCAGTCAATTAGCATATTTAGTCCTATTGGCTGTGGGCACCGCCATATTTGTGATGGTGTGAGGGTCAATTAGCATAATCCATCTTTATTAGATAGGATTTTATTGATTCTTTTTACAGAGAGGAAGGGAGAGGGATAGAGAGTTAGAAACATCAATGAGATAGAAACATTGATCAGTTGCCTTCTGCATATCCCCTACCGGGGATGTGCCCATAACCAAAGTACATGCCCTTGACCAGAATCGAACCTGGGACCCTTCAGTCTGCAGGCCGACACTATATCCACTGAGCCAAACTGGTCAGGGCCCAAAGTTTTTGAAGTATCCCATTGACAGTACAGAGCTGTAGCAACCCAGTTTTATATCCAGGAATCATCAAAATACCACCCATTTTAAGAGATTATACTTTAGCCCAGCTGGCATGGCTCAGTGGTTGAGTGACCACCTATGAACCAGGAGGTCACGGTTCAATTCCCGGTCAGGGCACATGCCTGGGTTGCAGGCTTGATCTCCAGTGTGGGGTGTGCAGGGGGCAGCTGATCAATGAGTTTCTCTCATCTCTCGTCGCTGATGTTTCTGTTTCTCCCTCTCCCTTCCTCTCTGAAATTATATATATAATTTTTTTTAAGAGTTTATACCTTAGCTTCTATTTTGTTTTGGTTTTTCTTTTTTAGTAAATTAGCAAATACCAACTAAGCATTCCAATAAAATACTATTAGCTACAGAGAGGGCTTCCTGTAGGTGAGTTATGTACTTCTCACTGGGCAGTTGCTCTCCATCGTGGCTGCCCATCAGGAGCATCTCTAGAAATCCCCACTGCCCACACTGTACCTCAGCTTAGGGAGAGCCAGAGGCCTGGGCTGGAGCTTAGGTACCAGTGGTGTTGAAAGATGCCCAGGTGATTGCAATATGCAGACCCAGTTAGATCCGCTCATCTAGGGTTCTTAGTTTGTTTGAAATATCACAATAATTTAGTTATTAGAGGACCATCCCCTCTTGTTTGAATGCACTGGCTGAGTGTACTGGGCTTTTGGATAGCAACATGTGGTAGAGATGGCCTTGCAGGGTGAGTCAGGATCAAGTTGGAAGCCTGCCTCCATCAACACCACTCAAGTTAACTTAGACATTTCACTCTGGTCTGAAATTTTATTCCAGCTTTAGTATTAATCTTCAACACTTAATTTATAGCAATTTTCCAGTGTTTTCGGTATCACATCAAGAAGTCGATAGCTTCAAAATTTCTCTCTGGTAGTTTTGATTCAAGGGGCCATGTGACAGAGAGACCTTTAGTTTGATATTCAGCTAATGATCATGGTTGAGAAGATTTAGATTTTAGGAATTTGAAATTCAGCGTATTGATGTTGATATTTCCATTGTTAAGGAGTAAGAGCTTTCTGAGCAAATCAGTAGCATACGTCTTGTTAATGTATCCTGACTAATAGTAAGCCTACTTACAATAACTAACTCTTTTGAGAACTTTGTTACATTAATGGACATCCTCATTACAAATGAATCTTAGACATTTATGAAAGCAGGTTTGGACACTGATGCAACTATGGACAGAGTCTGAGAAAAGAGGCAGAGAATTTGGACACTCATCTGGATTTTGCCATTTATTAGCAGGTTAGTTATAGGTGGTTACTTAATCTCTGCATCTTTTTAAAAAATATATTTTTATTGATTTCAGAGAGGAAGGGAGAAGAAGATATAGAAACATCAATGATGAGAGAGAATCATTGATCGGCTGCCTCCTGCACCCACCCTACTGGAGATCGAGCCTGCAACCCAGGCATATGTCCTGACCGGAAATTGGACCCTGACCTCCTGGTTCATAGGTAGATGCTCAACCACTGAGCCACGCTGGCTGGCGCAATCTCTGCATTTTAAGGTTCTCATCTATAAAATGAGAATAAGAGTATCTACCCTAATTATTTCACAGGGTTCTTATGAGGCTCGGATTAGATAATTCATTTATTCAACAGATATGTGATTCACCATGTGTCTGTTACTTGCTGGGCAGCACTCTAGATGTGAAGGATATACAGAAGGGAAATTAGTCCTTGAAAGGAGTTAGAAAATATATTAGTCACTGCTCACATTTTTAAAAAATTCATATTGTAAGGCCTTTGAAGAGGACTTGTTCTTTCCTCTTTGTGTTTCCATGTCTTACTACCTGGCACATAACATGGAAGGGGCTAAAATACTGGTTATGTGAATTAATGAATCTCATAATTCATTTCCTTAAAAATATTTTGTGACTCTAGACTGGATCTCTCTTGAACAAGTTGAAATGAGTCAAGTGTGGAAATGTCATTACATTTCCCTGCTGGTTTAAAAAGTACCACGTGAACTTGAGTGTGGTAATCTAACCTGAGATCCTTTCAAACCACAGCAATGGTTGATTTTTCTAGTTGGATTTTGATTCAATTTAGGTTAATATGCCCTTTTCTTCAATCAACATTTTAGTTTCAGGAATACCTGTTTTTGGCTTGACGTCCTTTTAATATTTGGTATTAATTGGAACTCCAATCTTTCTTTTAGAAAGGAAGATACATTCTTTTCTTGACATCCTTTTTTCCCATTAAGTTAAAAAAAAGTCACTTCATAAATGTGATTTCAAACAGCTGGATTTTAATCTTTTCACTTTATGGGAAGAGAGAGTTTGGTTTCAGCAGCGCTCCTCCCACATGTCCTGGACCACACTCAGCACATTGTACAGTGCAGCTAGCAATGAACTTGTGGCTGTGCATTTGGGCTGTGCTCACATGTTATTCTAAGCTAGGTCAGAGACTGTGGTTGGTGTCTTTTTCTATACTCTTTTAAGAGAGTGTGAACAAATGGAGAATTATAATGTTTCATACTGGGTCACGGAAATAAATGCTTTTGAGGATTTAAGTTCTGTCTCTTTACAACCGGTTAAGGTTATTCTCTTTGCAGCCCTATGTATCCTTAGTACAGTTGGAGAAGGCCTTGGAGTGTTGATGCCCAGTCTTTTATTTTAATAACAGAATTTTAAAGTCAAAAGGACTTTGGACTTGATCCAGGCCTGCCACCCACATTCTAGGACAGATAAAATCAAAGAGAAATTAAGAGGCTGTGATAGTCAGCCTCAGGGGGGTGGGAGGGTGGGATTGGGATACTTTTCCTGAGTTTTTTCCTATTGGCTGTCCACTGAGCTGGGACTATGCAAATCCTGCCAGCTTCTGTGGGTGCTCCTTGGAAAAAGCTCACAGACATTCACTGTAAGATACACATAGACATTTTGTGCCCACATGTATGTGATTGTGTAATCTCCTTTATCCTTAATTGCTTAAGTTGATAGTGATGTGTTAAGTTTACAAATTTTCTTTAAAGTTTATAACGGTAAATTCCATTTTCAAATATTGATTTCTACAGAGTTCAGGGAGCCCATGTTCAATGTGGCCTGCAGGGATTTGGGTTGGTTTCCATCCTATAATTTGTCCCTTGGCATAGATACTTCTCAGGAAGCAGAGAGCACGTATTATTTCCCATGTTTTATACTATAAAACCTGGTATTAAACCTGGTTTTTCTTAGACAAGAGATAAATGAACACCAGAGAGGTTGAAAATATATATTCTTTTTTCTTTTTCAATACACTTCTATTGATTGCAGAGAGGAAGGGAGAGGGAGAGAGAGACAGAAACATCAATGATGACAGAGAATCACTGATCTGCTGTCTTCTGCATACTCCACACTGGGGATTGAGCCCACAACCTGAGCATTTGCCCTTGACCTAAATTGAACCCGGGACCCTTCAGTCCACAGGCCGATGCTCTATCCACTGAGCTAAACCAGCTAGGGCGAGAGGTTAAATATTTCGCTCAGAGCTTCACATCATCTAGTGACAAGTTGAAAATAAAATGTATGTGCCTCCTTTTACCAAGCCTGAGCTCCCAAGTCCTGCTGTAACCTCAGCGCTGGAGGCATGGAAAAATGCCACGGGCTTTTTCAAAGAAAATAAGAGCCTCATAGCTATGACTTTTGCTGGCAGGTCATGGGAAGAAAGCATCTGTGTTACTCATTTTGTGGGATAGAGACGTGCATGGAGTAATGTATGGCAAGTGCCCCTGGGGCACTGTCCTGTGCATTTCCTAGAAGGAAGGTCCTTACTAAGAGAGCTCTTCTCTGAGTTCGGTTTCCTGGGATCTCCAGGTAGACTGAGTTCCCAAACGGTCATGGCATGCAAATGGGGAAGAAAGAAATAACTCAAGAGTATCACACGTGCATTGATTACTGCATGCTTTCCCTGTACTTTTTCAGAGTGCAAATTCACCTGCACCAGCGGTAAATGCTTGTATCTTGGTTCACTGGTCTGTAACCAACAGAACGACTGTGGCGACAACAGTGATGAAGAGAACTGTCTCCTGGTGACAGAACATCCACCTCCGGGCATCTTCAACTGTAAGTCCCTCCTACTCACCTCGGCATCAGGAAGTGCGATTGTGTTTTCGAAATGGCCAGGAGGCAGGGTAATGTGGAAATGGGAAGGATGTTGGTTTTTTGGGGGGGTGGGTAAGAAAAGAGATTTGCGTCTTCACAAACGGAATGCTTTTTCTTTTAGGTTAGGAAGATGGTGTGTTTAAAAGTGGGAAATGTATTCTGTTTTCAGAGATGGCCAGTGGCACTCTAGGATGAAATACGCTTTTGCTGCTTTAGAAGCACTGACTGGAGTCCATGAAATAAAATACTGATTTGGTATTCTTCCCATCCGTTTTGTAGAATTGTTTAAAGAGTAATTTTAAACAATTTAAAAAGAATTTTAAATAAATTTTAACTAAGCAAAGGAAGATATGTGGAGAGTTCATAAGTAATCATGTGTTAAAATAATAAAATAGGCAAAATATTATTGGACTTTCAAAAAAGGTTCTAACCGTGTGTTTTTCTATTTAAAACTGAATGGAAAGCAACTTAAGTGAGGTGTTTACATGTGTGAATCCCAAGGCTAAGGCTGAGCATTTCTTGAACTTGAAAAGGTGAAATTATAGTTGTGGTTTATCGTGGTGTGTTTTTATCTCATGGTTTTCATGAAGCGGAGGAGAGAAGGAAGCTTTGAACCCCTGCTGACCTGCCCTGAGGAAAAGTGGCTGCTTGTTTCCTTGGGCTCAGTGAAGTGGGTTGAGGGTGCGAGAAGGTTTTGTGTAGAATGCCCTGGAGGACTGTTTACAGCATTGATGCTCTTCGTGGGGTTTTCTGATACTTGTTTTTATTTACAGCTTTAACATTTTTGTTATGAGATGTAGACTACATAAATATTGATATACTGTAATGTGAAATGGGAAGAGATTTTTAAAAAGAAACACTTTTCTCTATTCCTCCTATATTGTTACATTGGGGGAAAGCTCAGTAAACGACCGTGCCCGGTGAATTTTGAGCCTGCTATCTAATGCTCATTAAATCCAAGAGCCTAATAGTGCAATAGTTTCCCTCAAGTTTTTCTGTTGCATCGGCTTGCCTTTTCTTAGAGTCCCATCTCTACCTTCAGAAGACAAAGTTAGGTGTGCGCTTTCTTGGTATTTGGTCCGTGTTTCCTCTGGTGATGTTTTGTGCAATAGCCTTTGCAGTCATCAACACTGTCGCTTGCGTAGTGCAGCTTGCCTAGATGTGACTGTCCGGAAGTGACTGTCCTGCCTGCTTTGGGCCAGGCTGCTGGTTGGGGATCCTGGCCCTACTCAACAGTCGGGCAGCTCTGTGGCCTTATGCACCATGGGTCATAAAAATGGGTATCGTGAGGATTAGGTGGGATGGTCCACTAAAACAATTAGAACAGAATCGTTGCTAGTACTAAGCTCTTGATGTAGGTCAGTGAGACTTAAGCCAGGCGGGTGGTCTTAGAAGGAGAAGAGCAATGTAAAGGCATTTTCTTGTTCTGTTTTCTCTAGACTTGAGTAACAGCAAACACAGATATGATAAGCTATGGGGAGACTATTAGGACTGTGTGTGGTACCTTGACTGGATTCAAGAGTTCCGTGTAAAAAGCGAGCAGACAAAACCTTTGGCCCTCTGCCCCATGGCACTTCACAGATCCTTTCTCTGAATCTTACAGGTGCTTCTCCTTCATTTTAGGGTCCTTCACTGTGGTCCTCCTATTGTATTGAATCCCTTCCTTTTCCTTTCCTTCCTCCCTTTCTCATCAGTATTCTTTGCTAGTTTTAAAAGCCTACTTTGAGATATTTATAAATTTTTTTATAAATGTGAATATTAAATTTTGCTTAGGAGCAGGTGAAGCAGTTACATCTATAAATGGTTCCGTGTTGCCCAGGTAGCTACAAGAGTGCCTTAACAGAGGAATCTAAAGATCCTGTTGGAAAATTATTAGTTCCTTTGTTGAGATATAAATAGAACTTGTTGTGTCCTTAGAGCTAAAATGGAAGACTATTTACAATGTGCTTTATTTAAAAAGAAGACTGGAGAGCTAGGAGATAGGGTGACAAAAGGCAAGACCATGGCTGTGGCTTCAGGTTGACTTGGATTCAAGTTTCAGCTTACAGAAGTGATTGGACCCCTTTAAGGCTTAGTTTCTCTGTCTGTGAAATGGGAATAATCTCTGCCATATAAGGATTCTTTGAGTATTTAAGTGAAATAATATACATGAAGAGAGTAGTCTATACCAGTGGTCGCCAACCGGTGGTCCGCGTGAGGCCCAAAAGGTCGGCGACCGCCAATCTATACAATCACATTATCCCCACTCATTGTGTGGCCATTTCTTGGGGAGGTAGAACAAGAGAGGTGTATCATCTCTCTTCATGCCAGAGCCATTTTCTTATGTAACAGGAGTTTCCATGTGTTCAAAGGTGATATCATCCTTAGAGGGTCTGGATGTTTCCCACGTATCCTGTCCCCTGGGGAAGGCCTCCGAGCTGAAGGTGGCTTGCTCTGATCTAGCCAGCAGCCCCCTTTACACTGCCTTCCTCTGATTCTCTCAAGCACCAGAGGGAGCTAGGCTCACTTGTTACGTTGAGACGTGCGTTCTGATTTGTTGTAGCTGGTCTGTTCTTTATGGTCAGGCACCACTGGGAAAGGGCATGGCTTCTCTGCTCTTCAATGATGCTAGAGGGTGATCTAACATTGAATGAGTATATTCTCTTCCCTATACCCTGCTGTGCAAGAGTACAGAGTAAATAAAGGATATTTTACTTCCTATTAATAGCTGTGTAATGAGGCTTAGAGGCTCTCCATTCATAAGTGGGTTTTAATGTATCCACCAATATGTTTCCTACAGCAGATGGACAATATGCCCTTCGTGGATTGCCAACTCTGATGAGAAAGCTCACTTTTCTTTCCACCTTGAGAACTTGAAGTACTACAGGATTTCTTGTGTATAAAACGTTGCATTCCAGAAAAACAAATAGTGATTCTTCCCTGCTCCTGTACATGAACAAGATTTGTTTACTGGATATGCTTTGTTTCCACCTGGAGGAAACACTGTGCTCTGCTGTTTGATTGTACATACAATAAAGCAAGGTGGACTCCTCTGGGTTTCCAGATGAGCTAGAATCAATTTTCTGCCTATACTGTTGGCTGTGGGCATGTACCATAGCTCAGATGTCTTGGTCTTCTCTGTCTCTCATTTGATATTTTCTGAAATTTAGCATGAATTAAGGTTAGAGAGAAAATGTTACTGTCATTTGTGAAGTCAGCAATGCTAATGATAATGGAAGCCCTAAACCAAATGGTTTTATAACTGAACCAAAAACCCTTAGGTTTGGTTACCTGCGGCAATGAAAGCCAAACTCATGAGGCAAGTTCTGGTGCAAAAGGAAAGAGGCTGTATTCAGGAACCACATGACCTGGGAGAATGGTGGACTCCCTTCTCAAAGATAATCCCACCGTTCTCTGTCTCAAAGATCATCTCTCTTCCTGCTCAAGCCTGCTGTTCTTATAGGCATAGGGAGGGGAGGGCTTTTTTTCTCTCTATCCAATTATCTTGCTAGCTTTTGGCATGCTCAGTGTAAGAACCACCCCAGTGTCATCTTGGCCAATGGGAGAGACTCCCTGGCACGCCCTGACTGTCTAGAGCAGCCGTGGGCAAACTACGGCCCCGCAGACTGGATCCGGCCCGTTTGAAAATAAAACTATTGAAATAAAAGACCGTACCCTTTTATGTAATGATGTTTACTTTGAATTTATATTAGTTCACACAAACACTCCATCCATGCTTTTGTTCCGGCCCTCCGGTCCAGTTTAAGAACCCATTGTGGCCCTCGAGTCAAAAAGTTTGCCCCCCCCTGGTCTAGATTCTAAAGTAACAGTTTCACTTGCTTCTCTACTTTACTCTGATCAGGCTGTCTATTGACTGAGACTAGTTTATTTTTTTGTGAGCCCCAAAGAGTTTTGCACAGACTTGGAGGACTGGGCTGGTGTTGATTATCTCACAAAGAATGAGTTTTGCTGGATTCATCGTTTTACAGAAGAGAGAATTGTCAGCCTAAATTGTTAGCTTTTCTCATGACTGCTGCATCAAAATATTGTACTTTTTGAGCACTAAAAATACAAACCATACAAATAAAGTTATTTATTTGCATAGCTTATTACAAAAATAAAATTAAGTGTCTTCTGTAGTTATTGTACCAGGCATTGTGAGGGATGAAGGAAAACATAAAGTCTCTTATCAAGGTGATGATACTCGAGTCAGGGAATTGAAAGGTACAGGTATAACGATAACTGAAAATGAACACAGAGTATATAGAACTAAGCAGTTCCAGCAATTCTTGGTTTAGGAGTTTAGAGAGAATCATTCTGATTGGACTTAGTAGTCATGGTGGCTTTTTGCAGGAGGCATACTGGGTATCATGGAGAAGACAGTGTCAGGATGGAGAGTAGCCAGAGTGCAGGGAGAGTGAGGGTGGATGCCTTGATTCTGAAGGCCTGGGTTGGAGGCAGCCTGAGATGAAGCTGGAAAGGTGGGCTGGACCCATAGAGAAAAGCCAATGGGTCATGCTACATCTTCTTCCCTTGTCTCTAAAAAGAGACAGACTCCCGGGGGTTGGGGGGCCGATGTCATGCTTAGGGGAGAGCTACATAGCCTGCCTGTTGCCCTGGGTGATGCTCACATCGCTGCTACCAGCCTTCTCTGCCTCACTGTTCCTATCAAGCAGAGTGTTTCCTGTTACACTACATTTTCAAAGACCCTTTACCATGTCTTGTTGGGGGAGAGCAGAGATCCCCTGACTTGCTAGAAGCAATAATTGAGGATCCAAAGGACACAAAGAGCTGTGTACTTTTAAAGTGTTGGCAAAAACAGACTTTCCTTAAGCAGTCACTGCTATGAAATTCATGCTAGACCATAAGAGTAAGCCCACAGTTGACATGAAACCAGCAGTCAATTAGAGGACTTTTACTTTCAGGTTCAGTGGAACTTCTGATTCGGGGAAAATTAGGAGTAAGGGAGTCCCCATTCCTACTGAAGGGGAGAATTGCTTCTTTCTCTCTTTTAAAAATATATTCAATTACAGTTGACATTCAGTGTTATTAGTTTCAGGTATACAACATAGTGGTTAGACATTTATATAATTTACAAAGTGATCCCCCAGATAATTGTAGCACTTACCTGGCAACATACATAGCTTATTACAGTATTAATGACTATATTCCCTATCCTGTACTTTCATAGCCCCACAATTATTTTGAAACTACCAATTTGTACTTTTTAATCCCTTCTCTTTTTTCACCCAGACCCCCAGACCCTCCTATCTGGAAATCATCAGTTTTTCCTCTGTATTATGAGACAGTCTCTGTTTTGTTTGTTTATTATGTTTTTTTTTTAGATTACACATATAAGTGAAATCATATGTTATTAGTCTTTCTCTGTCTGACTTATTTAACTTAGCATGATAACCTCTAGGTCAGTGGTTCCCAACCTTCCTAAATGCTGCGACCCTTTAATACAGTTCCTCATGTTCCCCCAATTTCATTGTTACAAATTGAACATAATTAAAGCACAGTGATTAATCACAAAAACAATATGTAATTATATATGTGTTTTCCGATGGTCTTAGGCAACCCCTGTGAAAGGGTCGTTCGACCCCCAAAGGGGTCGCAATCCACAGGTTGAGAACCACTGCTCTAGGTCCATCCATGTTGGCAGAAATAAGATTTCATTCTTTTTTATGGCTGAATAATATTCCAGTGTATATATGTACCAACTCTTCTTTATCTAAACATCTATTGATGGACACTTGGGTGGCTTTCATATCTTGGCTATAGTAAATAACACTGCAGTGAACATAAGGGGGCATATATATTTTAAAATTAGTGTTTTGGATTGCTTCAGATATATACCCAGAAGTGGAATTGCTGGAACATATGGTAGTTCTATTTTTAAGTCTTTGAGAAAGCTCCATACTGTTTTCCACAATGGCTGCACCAATTTGCAATCCCAACAGATATGAGGATTCACTTTTCTCCACATCCTCTCCAACACTTATTGTTTGTTGATTTATTGATGATAGTCATTTGATAGGTTTGCTGTGGTTTTAATTTGCATTTCTATAATAATTAGTGACACTGAGCATCTTTTCATATGTCTATTGGCCATCTGTATGTCCTCTTAGGAGAGATGACTGTTCATGTTCTCTGCCCATTTTTTTATTTGGATTATTTGATTTTTCAGTGTTAGGTTGTATGAGTCCTTTTTAAAATATTTTTTTATTGCTTTTTTACAGAGAGGAAGGGAGAGGGATAGAGAGTTAGAAACATCGATGAGAGAGTAACATCGATTCAGCTGCCTCCTGCACACTCCCTGCTGGGTATGTGCCCGCAACCCAGGTACATGCCCTTGACCAGAATTGAACCTGGGACCCTTCAGTCTGCAGGCCGACGATCTATCCACTGAGCCAAACCAGTTAGGGCTGTATGAGTTCTTTATAAATTTTGGATATTAACCCCTACCGGATGTATCATTGGTGAATATTTTTTCCCATTCAGTAGGTTGTATCTTTGTTTTGTTGATGGTTTACTTTGCTGTACAAAAACTTTTTAATTTGATGTAGTCCCAATTGTTTATTTTTTCTTTAGTTTCCCTTGCCCAAGGAGATATATAAGAAAAAACATTGCTAAGAGAAATGTCAGAGAGTTTACTGCCTATTAAAGACTTTCTTCAATGTAAGTCTTTAATCCATTTTGAGTTTATTTTCATATGTGGTGTGAGAGGTAGTCTAGTTTCATTTTTTGTATGTATCTGTCCAATTTCCCAACACCATTTATTTGAATAGACTGTCTTTACCCCATTGCATGCTCTTGCCTCCTTTGTCATATATTAATTGACCTTTTTTCTCCACTCATTAGTGGGGATACTTCTATAAATAGAAATTCCCATCAACTATGTGATTATCATAAAAGTAGATATCATATAGGATCGGTCTTATTAATAATAAGAAAATCCCCTACTAGCATTCAGTGAGATTTTCTTATGTGTCATTATGAACTGATGAATTAATATACATTTGATGTATACATGGGGCCTTTTTAGAAATCCCCTCTGTGAACTTGGATGACCAACTCCCAGGTCTTATCCAGGATTCTGAGATTCCCATGGTCTGTTTAATTTCAAGAGTGCAGGGTTTGATCCCAACCCACAGTCCCACAGCACCTGGGAGCCTCATGAGCTCACCCTCTCACACCTGCTCATCACCTTGCCAGGTTTATCTTTCCTTTTCCTTGCATGCACTCTCAGCTTACCTTCTGTCCTTTGTCATCACCTGTCTACCTCTGACTTCCCGGTGGAGATCAAACAAACAATCTGTTATTATGAAGGCTCATAGATATGAGTCCTCCAGAAACAATTGTTTATATGACAATTTTTAATTGATATACAGATGATGTTCATCTTGGTTTCATTTTGGATTTTCAAATAGATTACAAAAAATTAACCCAGGAGTCCCAGGGTATCAGGGGTTATTAGTTTTGTTGAGTTCCTTTGCTTTTCCTCCACTAACTGATAAATCACTACTGACGTGACCTGGGGGAAGTCATTTCCTCTCTCAGTTTTACTTTCCACATCAGAAGTGTGAGTATGATGACAGCTGACCTGAGAGATTGTGTGGCTCAAGCTTGGTGGGACTCAGTGAGCAGAGCAACTCTATCTCTGCTCTTACTCTCCCCATTAACCTGCTGTGAACACCAAGAGGCTTTCTTGGCCAGACGTGGGATTTGAACCCCTGATTTCCCACTGGATCTTGTCTGAGCACTGTGGCCCCTTCAGACTCCTTCAGCTGGGGCATGGGAGCATGGGCAGGCCTTGCCTGCTTCCTTGCTTCTTGATGATGCTGACCACAGGGACGGTGGGCGAGGATCTCCCATGGTGTTGTGTTGTTGGGCTCTGAAGATTCCATCTGTTTATTTCTTGGTCAAGGCTGGGAGTAGAGGTTGCTTTCAGTGAATCAAGCTGTTGTGCTGAACAGTGTGTGTTCTTTTGACAGGACTCCCTGCTCCCTTTTTCAACTAAAAGAAAAAAAGAGAGAGAGAGAGAGAGAGAGAGAGAGAGAGAGAGAGAGAGAGAGAGAGAGAGAGAGAGAGATCATGACAAAACAATTACTGATTTGTGTGAAAATGATCCAAGATGGTATTACAAACAAGGGGAGGGGAGGGTAGGCATCTCTTACTTAGACTGAGCCTGATCAGCCTGCAGGTGCTCACTGGCAACCTGGGTATATTTTTTGGGGGGGGGGATGCCCCGGAGGAGGCACTGGCAGGGCTCACCCCCTCCTTCACTGCCAAAGAGGAGGCTCCCCCCAACCCTTGGGTTTGCTGCCTTTGTTTCACCAGACCGGTTTTCTGACCAATTAAAATCGTATAGGGTCTTGAAAGGCAATTCTGCCTTTTCAAATAAACAAAGGCAGAGAACAAATGGGAGGGAAAGTTTCAATAAATTCTTAGGCATCATTTCCTCCTGCTGTGACACTAAATTTACGTGGATAAAAACAACCTCTTAGATTTACATTTTGATTCTGTTACTGCTTTCATGCGTGTGGGGCTGTCCCCCTTCAGATGAAATTTATCCACTTCTTTAAATATTTAGTAGTCTAGCGTGGATGTTAATGAAAGTCTGGCAGTGCTATTTTGAGAATTGCAACAATGATAGTAATTTTCAGTGTCAGATTCCTGCTTTGCAAAGGGAGAGAGGGATGGGAGGAGGAGGAGGTAAAAATGTTTCAGTTCTAATAGAGTTTGCCATCCGCTGGGCTGTGCCAGACAGATGGGTCATGAATACTGTCTAGACTAGACGCTCTGCCTGAGCGAAGCCGCGGTCTCTAAGGACGCGAAATGAGACGCTGGCTTAAGTAACTGGGGAAAGTCAGGGCAGGCCCTCCTGTAATCAGATAGAAATCAATGCTGATCTGCTTCCTGGGGGAGGCCGGAGGGAGGGGAGTCTAGGTTCCTAGGGGGTGTTAGGAGAAAACGCCCTCTGATCCCGATCAATTTTAGTGAAAACGTGACTAGTATCAGGCATTAGGGAGAACGGGAACGGAGAGGTGTAGCATGGTAACGCTATTGAATTAAACTGTACGCAGCCCCAGGATGCGGAATGCTTTCATTCAGACGTGGTCCTTGAAAGGCCAGAGAAGAGCAGAAACCGAGGACGTCTTCTTGTGTCATGAAAACAAGAACCCAGACTATCGGGTGACCTGCATTAATTGTGTGGATTGATGAGCCTGGTACTGCTCCGGTCGAGACGGTCTGTCCTGACTGTTCATTTTCTTGGGTTTAGCCTCTTAATTAGGAAGGGTTTCAGAGACTCGCCTGGGTTGCTTTCATTTCGGAGGGGTCTCTGAGAACTTCCCAAAGCTGGTTCTCATCACAGGCAGCTCTGCCGATGGTGCTGTGGGAAATGAGCTAAAATCTCACAAGCACCCTGCGTGGCTGCACTGGGTACATGGACACGTCTGGTGGGTGTTGTGCTCGGTATTTTCCTTGGTGCCAGGGATGGAGTTTACGTGACAGAAGTAGTGAGTTTCTACATATCACAGCTCGCTATCGAAATGCGGTGGAGGGAGGGGAAGGAGATGCTGGCATCAGGGTGAAATGATGGGGGAAGGTAAGGAGAGCATGCCAGCTCAGGTGGGAGGGCTTCATTGTCAATAGTCACATATTTGCCTTGGAAGGGACGATCTTTGAGAAATCACGAAAATAAAGCTGAAATTCAACTGTCATGTGATGAGACCTCTCCTGCAGAGGTGGGGTGACCCCCTGAGGGTCAGGCCTCTGAATTAACCATCTGGACTCATAGCTCTGTTAGTCCTGTCTCAATGGAGATGCCAGGATAGTCTTTTAATTTGGGGAAAATCTCCAGCCATCTAAACTTAACAATAATCATTTTTTTTTCATTCCTTCATTCATTCTCATTATGTCCTACAAGCTCACAGCAGAGGGAAAAGTAGATGGTTTTTGCTTCTTCCTTCCCAGAAAGAAGAGGAAAACCAAAGATGAGAAATAGTCTTAACGTACACATTTCCAGGAGAGGAGGGAAAGAGAACTGTGTTCAAGAGCTGCAACCATAAGCAGTGAGCAAGTCTGCCTTGTTCCAAACGGTTCTCCATCCCGAAAGGGATCTTCTTTCCCTAAAACTCTTGTCTGCTGCCCCCTCAGGCTCTTACACTCAGGGCATAAACTCTCCCACCCTTTGGATAACCTGTAAGGAGCATCCATTTGTGGCAACAATGCGTAAGGTGGGAACGTGATGCCAACATCCACTGACAGCCTCTGGGTCTGGAAGGCGAGCCCAGCACTTGGCAGAGGCCCAGCAGCACCTTTCGGTCCTGTTCACGTATAAGCAGAGGAACAAAACATGCATCTGCCTACTTCACAGACTCCAGAGATTTCCTGGGTGATTCGTGGGCTCGTGGACGTGCCTTGGCTAGGAGCATGTACCATTGTTCCTCTGCTTTGAGAAAAGGCACCTGCCTTCACATTGGCACACACCTGTTCTGGAAGGGGTGGCTGGGCACGTTGCCTTTTCATTTTTACCTCTTTATCTTTAGTGGGGGTTCTTGGCTTCTTTTATTCATTTGATTTAAAAAAAAAAAAGAGGAAGAAAAAGGCACTTGAGTTAAACTTCTGACCCGTTTCTCCTTCGCTCTTGGGGGGAAGGCCCACGTTTTGTTCCTGGTGAGGTGCAGAGGTGGGGCGTGCGGCTGGCAGCCTCTGCAGTCAGTCTGGGTTTGCAGCAGGCAGCAGGCAGCCGGCAGCAGGCTGGAGCACAGGGGTGGCTCTCCCTGCCATGGGGGCGGAGCAGGGGTGAGTGGCTGAGCCAGGCAAAGATAATGATTTGTCTGCTAGGACTTGATTTAGGTCTATGTCTGTGACATGACATGATTTCCACAGAAGGGTAACCAAGAAAAATGCACCCCTCAGAGACCCCCCCTCCCTTCTATTAAATGTGCTTAGAAGACAGAAATGTCAAGTGTGTCTTTTCCATGGGGAGGTGGGTTGGCATGAAACCAAGTTTTAAATGCCAATCTGACCTTAAAAAATGGAAAGTGTTCACTGTCTTGGCGCCACCAGGGCATCCTGCAGGGCTGCCAAGGGCCAGTGCACTGCCACCTCATGATCTTGTAGTTCCGTGCCCGTGTTTGTTCTCATGTAGGGACATTTAAATCTGGAAATGACAGGAACTGATGGCCATGCTTTTTCCAAAAAAATAGATGCCAGGACTGATCAATTTTCAGAAGTTGTTGAAAGAGAATGAGTGATTAAAAGATAATGTCTGGACAGGAGGCCGGAAAATGCTCTAGAAAACATGTTTGGGGTTGTTATTTGCAGAAAATGATGTCTTAAATAGCAGCAACAAGTCTCTGTATTTCATGGAGAGTATTTTTGTGAGTGTTGAATATGTGAAAGACATAGGGCGGGGTGATGGGTTGGGTGTACAGGGATGCTGGGAGTGATGCAGAGTAAAGCATGGATGGAGGTAGTGCAGAGTATACAACGGGAATGGGGTAGATGCAGAATTTACAGGAGGGTTTGGAGTGGTGCAGAGTATACAGGGGGAGTAGGAGTAGGGGCAGAGTGTACAGGGGGAGTAGGAGTAGGGGCAGGGTACGGGGGAGTGGGGGTGGTGGTGGTACAGTGTTTACATGATGTGGTCTCTGATCTCCAAGTTTTTACATCTGGTGCTAAAACAGTGCACTTGGGAAGATCCACAAAGGTTTGGGACAGTTTTTCCAGGGCCGGTGTGTGGGACAGCAGGGAAAACCCTTCGAACTTGTGACTAAAGACAGACCTCACTGTGTGTGTGGTTCTGGGGATCTCTTACTCTCCTGGGCATCCTGACAGGAGGAGCCGCGAGCAGTTGGGGAGAGGGTTAACAGAGATACCATGTAGGACTTGTCATGATGAGCTAGCTTTCTTGGAGGTGAGAGCTGAGTTTGAGGAGTCTTACTAGAAAGGTAGGTTGGGGCCAGATTCTAGAAGGCCAGGAATGTCAGGCCTAAGAGTTTTTATTCTTTATCCTGAAGTCAGTCAGGGAAGGTGTTTGAGTGGGAGAGTGAGGGTGTGACACAGTGTGGGAAGGTCTGAGAGGTCACCCCGGCCTGCACTGCACTTCACAGACAGGGAACTTCAACACAGAATAGTGACTGGCAGAGACCCTGGTGTGAATGCTTCCTATCTCTTAGGCCAGTTTTCTTTCCATTGTATAACGTCCTCATGCTAACTTGTCACGTGAGGCAGTGACAGGAATAGACAGAGAAAACAGAGGGAGTCACCCGGAAGGATTTTTCTGCACAAACGAGGCGGCCCCTAGGTGCTTGGTGTGCACCCCAGGGGGGCAGAGACACAGAGAGATAGCCAGGGGTTTATCAGAGGGGCAGGCGCAGTACCTTTGTCACCAGTGGTACCTTTTCAACAGTTTTTGAAGGCAGTCATATTGTTCTGATTGTTAAGATTCTGTAAAAAAAATTTTTGGAGGAATCCATGTGCAAGCCGCATCAGGAGATGAATAGGTAGGTAGTCTGAGTGCGCCCCAGCTTGAGGTGTGCCCAGCTTGGGGTGTCCCCCAGCCTGGGGCCTGCTGGGGCTCTGCAGCCACCCTCACTGCTGTAACTCAGGCCCGTGCAGCGCCTGGCAGCCCTCCGAGGCTCTCAGTGCTGTGAAAGGAGGAAGGGACCGAGGTTATTTCAGGGCACAGGGAAGTCTGGGCGATTCTAGAGGAGGAGAACCCTGTGAGCAAGTCTCTGCGTGGATGGGATCCAGCATAGCGAAGGGGGAACTCGTCCTGGGCGACCTGGCAGAAGGGTGGTCCTGAGAGGGAGAGTCGCTGAGCTGCAGAGGCGGAGGAAAGAGTACCTGCTGGGGCCGATCTTCCCAGTAAAGGGTAGATAGGGTCTTCTGCCACCAATCAGCTTGGGGTTGGGAAGTTGAAAAAATCCTAATGTAGGAAGAATCCACAGTCTTAACAGTCAATATCTTGGTTGTATTTTACATGCATATAATAAAACTTCCTTTTAAAATTAAAAAAAAAAATTTCTGCTATCTGGAGGTATAATGGACAAAACCGTAAGCTATTTAAAGTGTACGTCATGGAGATTTAACAGATGTGAACATTGTGAAACGAGGCCCCCACCATTGAATTAACACATGCATCACCTCATGTTTATCTTTTTTTGTGTGAGAATGTTTAAGTTCTCTCTTAATACATTTCATTTATATAATTCTGTAGTCACCCTGTTGTACGTTAGAACGTCAGACCTTATTCACCTTACAGCTGAAAGTCTGTGCCCTTTTACAAATTCCTCCCTATTTCCTCACCCCATGGCTGTGGTACATGTATGTACATGTAAGTGAACATGTCTGTCTTGGGATTTTTTTGTGTGTACTAGTAAACGTAACATCTGCATAGCAGCAGGGCCTGTACCTGAGGAAAGATACAGGACCCAGCTCTCTTCCCCTTTGAAAACAAATGGTGATGGACGTTGCTTGGCTTTGCTGCTTGTGCGTTGGCGGTGCACGTTCATGCACATGCATTATGGAAACCAGGAGACCCAGGACTTGCTGGAGTGTTACCTAGAAACTGGGTGTAATGTTCAGAAGGGGAAGGACCTTTAATGATATTTCTCTTGGGGGCCGAGCACTGAAACTTGTCTTGATCGTGGCTGACAGTGGGTTTTGGCATTACTGTGTGTCCCAGGAATGAGTTGCAATACAGAATCAGCAATGCTGCCGCGCTCTGCAGTGACCTTGGGTTGTTAGCACCTTGGGCCCAAGTTTTCTCCGCCTGCTGGGAAGGAAGGCAGTTTTGGTCCCTACAGTACCCTGTGGCTAAAAAGAAAAAGATGATCTGAATTAGTGACTTTGCCTCTGTTATTAACTTGAATAAGATTAATATCGGATACAACACGCATCCAACAAAGGAGTTTCTTTGTAAATCACGTACTTATTTTCAGGCTTTCTGAGAGAGGTGTTCATCAGGGCAGAAAATGCCTCTCAGTACTGGCTAAAATTAGAGCCTGCTCTGTGGGACTGGCCCAGCCGTTCGTTACCAAGTACCAGGTGCTCAACCTGCCTTTCCCACTGTCACCCCTGCTCATTACCTTTCAACCCCCCTATCGCCGTGTAATCTGTTCGTCGGAGACAACAATGACGCAGTGTGTGAATCCAGAGTCTGGCACCTCGTAGCACCTTGGTGGAAATAGAAAGCTGTGATCGCAGCATTAAAATATGCTAACAAGCTGCAGGAGCTAATGGGCACCGCTTTTACACTGCAGATGTTCATTCTGGCGCAGCTGCCGACTGCCGGGACGCTGCTCACATCCCAGTGTTTGGTGGTGGTTTTTGCTGATTGCAGTGTTACTCTCTGAAAGGGACCCCCTGTCTTCTTGGAGAAGTGCGCTGCGTTTCTGGGCCTGTGACGATCGAGGAACCCCCTTGGGTGGTGTGACTGTTGAGAGAGTGAGCAAGAGAGCGGAGTTCATGCGGAGGATCATTGTTAACGATAATGATAGGATGTGACTATTTGATTAAAATAAATTAGATTTTACCTTGTTGTGGTTAATGTTTATCTACATGGAGTTTCCGAGCCCTAGAAAGAGGTTCCAAATGTGTCCTATAAGTGCATCAAAGAATTCCAGTATACTAAATTTAAAGGGATGATTTCAGTGTATTATGTAAAATTTTAACTATGTAGAATTTTTAATTTCTGGCTTATGGTTTTGTCTTGTTTTGCTTCCTGGCTCATATTAACAAATGATTCCATTCTCTTCATAACCTTTGCTCTTACTAATGCCTACGTGCACCCTTGGTTCTCCCCTCTGCCCCAATTGGCTTGCTCTCTCTTTGTGGAAGTCAGTCGGGTGAAAAACATACTCAGAGTGAATGGACAGGACAGCCATTGGCTGTGTGCTGTACGGGCTGGTGGTGTCATCCACACTGAAGGATGGCTGGCGTCTCTGTCGGGTGGGTGGCAGGAGGAAATGCCTGGCTCACATGGGGAGTTCTCCTAAGCTGCAGGTCCGGCAGCTGGCAGAGGCGAGGTGGGCAGGGTGCTGACTGCACTTGGGCTTGGGCAGATACTCAGCAGACCTCATCCAGAAGGTGCTGTGGAGCAGGGAAGCACTATATTTCTAAGACAAAAACTGTTACATTGGATGTTTTGTGTTGCCTCGGAGATCATACAACCCTGAGCCCCCAGATAAAGGTCATGATCATTTATGTGTCTTCCATTTAAATATCCCACTTAATGTACACTTTGCTGAGTCCCCCAAAGCGTGAACAGAGCACACAACCAGGTAGGTATTCAATCAGTTTTGGTTGAGTAGATTCATATGTACCAGTCACTGTGCTGGGCAATCCAAAGTGTGTAAGACTTGGTGGTCCTTATCTACAAAAAGGGTATAAAGTAGACTGAGGCTGGATACCTGTGTACACACACACACACACACACACACACACACACACACCAGCTAGGAATCAGGGAGGAGGAGTGGGTGCTGTCCAGGAGAGACCAGGAGAAGCTGGGAAGACGGCCAGGCGTGCCGAAGCTCATCCTGGCACCAGGCCTGGGGTTTCCCCAGGCTCGACCACCAGTGGACGCTTAGGCAGGGAGCTTGGGGTCTCCATGTTTTTCAATGGTCTACAGAGATATTGGAAACCTGAAAAAAAGGGTATTTCCTCCATGATAGGAAAAGAAAACTGCAAAATTGAAATGAAAACATGTAATTAACTGTCTATGATTCATGATCTCCTATGGGATACGGGTGTACTTCATTGGTTTAGAGAGCATCTGAGAGGCCCATTCAGGCCAAGTTTCAAATACATTTTGAAACTAAAATTGAAATTCAATGGTTCCTTTTGAAAATATTTATCTTTATTGTTGAAAGTATTACAGATGCTCTCTTTCCCCCACATTGATCCCCTCCACTTTGCACCCAACTAACCCCACCCCCCAGACCTTCACTGCACTATTGTCTGTGTCCATGGGTTATGCATATATGCATACTAGAGGCTTGGTGCACAAAATTCGTGCACTCAGAGGGGGTTGTCCCTCAGCCCAGCCTGTGCCCTCTTGCAGTCCGGAACCCCTCACTCCTTACCACCTGCAGATCATGGAGGTGGGAGAGGCTCCCGCCACCACCACTGTGCTCGCCAGTCATGAGCCAGGCTTCTGGCTGAGCAGCACTCCCCCTGTGGGAGCACACTGACCTCCAGGGGGCAACTCCTGCATTGAGCGTCTGCCCCCTGGTGGTCAGTGCATGTCATAGTGACTGGTTGTTCCACCATTTGGTCCATTTGCATATTAGCCTTTTATTATATGGGATAAATTCTTTGGTTAATCTCTTCCCGCTCCTTCTTCCCCCTTCCCTCTGAGATTTGCTAGTCTGTTCCATGCTTCTGTGTCTCTGGATCTACTTTGTTCATCAGTTTATTTTGTCATTAGGTTCCACATATGAGTGAGATCATGTGATATTTGTCTTTCTCTGACTGGCTTATTTTGGTTAGCATAATACTCTCCAGGTCTCTCCATGCTGTCTCAAAGGATAAGACTAAAGGAGCCAGGAAAAACCACACAGAAAAGATGTTAAGTATAAAATATATATTTTACCCAACTGTGAATCTTTATACTATACTGTTAGTTGATGAAACAAAACAGAGGAGGTAGTCTGAAAAGCTTTTAGTTTTAATCCAGGATAGAAGAGTGGCTGAAGCACTAGAGGACATGCTTACTGTATCCTTAATGGTGGAAGAAAGGGCTGGATTCAGTTTGCAGGAGCTCCGAGGATAGCCATTAACCTGAGCTAGAAAGCCTGTTTGTGAGTATTGATGGCTGAGGGGAGTTGTAAACAAGGACTCAAAAAGAATCCCTTGATAAATAGATGTAAAGCAGTTTTAGTTGTTCTCTAATATCTGAATGAATACACCACTCATATTAGGTACGTGAGTCATATAATGTTTTTGTGTTCAATTAATGGAGTGTAAAGTAATGATGACATGAATGCAGACAGGATTAAGAGGGCAGGGAGCAAGCACAGACATGGATGACACATTCCCCACACCCTCCGCAGGGAGCCTGTGGTGAGAAGAGGCTGGAGCCTGCAATGACATCTGCTCTGGTTTGAGAATGTAGAGAAATACCAGGAGCTCCTCAGCCTTATCCCAAAGCCTCTACATCCCCCTGAGGGTGTGTCCTCCCCACGGCCCCCTGTGTCCTCACTCCTCATGAGGAGTCGGGCTCGGTTGCTTTGTGCATGTGCTTAAGACTGGAGACTAAGAGCAGGTACAGAGAGGCACCCTCCCTCACCTGGGGCAGAGTGAGCGTTCCTTCCTCCCCTGTTCCCCACGGCTCCCAGGGAAGCTGCCCGGGAGCTTGGCTGCCCATCTTCCCTTCACTTGTGTTCAGACCCACACTGGGCAGTGGCCGAGGAGGAGTGTTAACACAGGGCACCCCTGAAAATGTGAACTGAGCAGGAAACACTTTTTGAGGGAGGCGTCTATGTGATAAAGACAAGTAAAGCCAGAGTCCCTGCTCTAATGGAATTTAGTCAGGTGCAGGCGGTAAGATGCATCTTACTGTTAAAGGACAACAGCAAAGGGAGGGCATGGTAAGTGTGTGTCCCCTTGGACTGCCCCTAACCCCTCATTCTGGCATTTCTGTGCTTCCCCCTCAGTTCCAGCTGCACAGGAAGGTTTGCCTGCACCTAGAACCCAACCTGCCGGCCTGGCCTAGGCACACATCTTCATGAGGCAGGACCCTTTTTCCATGTGAGAGGGGAGAAGGCTCCCTTTAACCTGAAGAATGGAGCAGTAGCAGAATTGCCAAGGGGGACTTGGAAAGAGAAATGACTCCCAACTGTCTCATGGACGGCTCTCTCTCTCTCTCTCTCTCTCTCTCTCTCTCTCTCCATATATATATATATATATATATATATATATATATATATATATATATAAATATATTTATATATATGCATAATATGCTAATTAGACCGGACAGCTGGACGACCTTCCGGACGGACATCCTTCCAGATGACCTTCTGGACGAAGCCATGGCTACGAGGGCGGGCTGAGGCAGGAGGGACTGTGAGGGCTGAGCCCCTTGCATGAATTTCGTACATCGGTCCTCTAGTATATATATCAGGAGCATATTCTTCTGGAATATCTCTGTACAGTAGGATTTGTAGCTATTACATCCCACCTGCAGTCAAGGTCACTAGCGTATAGTTGGGGAAAGTATTTTGCTGTGTATTGGGAAACTCATTATAGCTTCTAATTAAAACCACAATCACCCCACTTTCAGGCTTTTCTTTCTTTTTTAAAAATATTTTTTTATTGATTTCAGAGAGGAAGGGAGAGGGAGAGAGAGTTAGAAACATCAATGATGAGAGAGAATCATTGATCGGCTGCCTCCTGCACACCCCCTACTGGGGATTGAGCCAGCAACCCGGGCATGTGCCATGACTGGGAATTGAACCCTGACCTCCTGGTTCATAGGTGGACACTCAACCACTGAGTGTTTCTTAATACATTGTTATAGTAATCTTGGAAGGATATTTTTCTGTAACACATTTTTTCTGCTTGCTACCTTCCCACACAAGAGTTAAAACTTTGAAAACTCCCTCATCTGTATTTCCCTTCCCTCCCTCTGCCCTACCATCTGACTCCCTCCTTCACTTCTTACTATTTCTCCTTTTTCTGCCTTCCTCTCCCCCCAGCCCCCACCCCCACCCCCTTAACCTGGATAATGACATCTGCCCTCTATACTTTGGGTTCTTTTCAGTGAAGTGTGGAATGAAGATTTCAGCAGAGGCGTTAGGGCATAGGAAAAGAAACTGTATCTCAGGGGCAGATAGAGATTTCAAGAGGTGCACAGCCCTATGAACGTGGCTAACATATCAGAGGAGGAAGTTCGCACTGGGAGTCTGCTGCACCCTGCCTGCCTGTGCGGGCTGTGGCCTTTGTCTCTTTAGGTCTTTACAGACACTTTAGGCAGCTGCCACACAATCGATAAAGACTTTGAGAAATGAAGAATGGTCTGAAATGAGCATAGCACGAAGTGCAGAGTGATGAAAGGTGTAAGTCTCTGTGTGTGTGTGTGTGTGTGTGTGTGTACATGTAGTTTATATCTGTGTTTATCTTCTTGTGTAATTTATTTATTATTTATTTTTTATTTTTATTTTTATATAGGTTTCAAGTGTACAGTACTATCATACATCATCTGTACACTGCATTGTATGTTCATCACCCAAAGACATCTCCTTCCTTCACCATTTCTCCCCCTTTCACACTCTTCTACCTTTCCCCGTCGACTTTTCCCTCTGATATTCACCGTACCGTTGTCTATATCTAGGAAGTTAGGTTTTTTTCTTTGTGTTTTAAAATACCATCCTGGCCTTCGTTGCCTGTTAACATAGTAGCTCCATTCTGTTATTTTTATACTTAAACAGGCTTTAAAACTATTCTTAACACAGAGTCCTATCTCCCAAATTGTGTTTTTTTTTTAAGATAGCGTCTTGTCTTCTGTGATGGGAGGAAGGAAAATGAGTTGAGTGGGGCTGGAGGAAACATTGCTCAGCCCAGGATGGCGGCCTCTGGATATAAGCTCAGAAACAAAACACCCATGTATGTTTCTTTTGAGCAACATACATGTGCCTCCCAGGGGCTCTACTTGGCATCATAGAGTGTACACTCCCACACAATTCTGATATCAATTCCTGATACGGAGAAATTAAATGCAACTCACATTTTAGTCACCCCAGGACCCTCCCCTGGGCATTCTCGTGCTTTGGGAAAGGTGGCCCTGGCATGAAGGCCAGGTGCAGTGCCCCGCATTTTGAACCATCTTGACAATTACCCTTCCATTTTTGGAGGAAATGTAGGAGCTAAGAAATATGTGTTGCAGAGTAAGAGAAAAGGACTCAAGATTTCTGTTTTAAAAATGCGTTTCTTAACTTGTTCTCCGGCATAATTTCTGCATTTATGGATAGTACTTCTCAGCCTTTCATGAAATTTCCGCCTTTTATATGTGGAAAAAAACCCAGAGGCTATTTTAAATTATAAAAACAAGCTTTAATCTAGTCCAAGAAACTGGGGGAAATATATGTGTGTGTTTTTCTAGCTTCAGCCCCATTTTCCTACCTAATGTTAAATATGGCGATTTCTCCCAAGTTAGAGGGTTTCCTTTGTGGAATATGAATGAGCTATTTACTGAGTAACAAAAAGACAAGCCTTTCAAGTACAAATGGAGCTTTGGAGATCTCTCAATTTGAAAGACTAATCTTGGTGTAAACACAACTGCTTCTCCATATTGCTGGGAACACTCCATCTAGCTGTTTGGCCACATTTTCTATTATGGTTTTTATAATATGAAACTATGGCTAATAGCTCAGCAGAGAAGTATTTGGGCACAGCAGCAATGGGGATGTGTTTACATTGCCTTAAACTGTGTTGATGAGCAAAGAATAGTTGTTTTCTATAGAAAGTGCTCTAATCTGATAAATAAAATTAGGCATTGGGTGTTTTCATTCCCCTTCATCTATCTGAGCTCAGGTCAACCAGTCATCTCATTTAGTGTTTTGGTTTACCTTATTACTAGTAAATGTCTGGTTATACCTGTTGTCTTTAGGCTCAAAATCTTACAGCAAATCCTCCTTTTTCTTTATGTAAATGAATGACATCACATCAAGACTATCTTCTACGGGGACTAATTTGGAGGTCACAGTGTGTCTAGCATCTTCCCCCAGGAAGCATACCTGGGAGTAGAAAGATGGAGCCATTGCATTCAGAAATGCCTTTTGAGGCCAGCAGAGCCTGCCTGTTTTGAGCTTCCCATGCCTATAGGTGGGACTTGTGACCCCCCTCTTCCCCTTCATCTCCCCTCCCTCACCCCTAAAAAGGTTTAGGACAGAACTGGGTTAGTGAATTCATGTCTTGATAGACTGAAGGGAAAAATGAGGCTCTGTGCTCCATATTCATGTGCATCTGCCCCTCTTGGTGACATGCTAATTGGTTGGCCTGGGCACAAGACTAGGAAGCGCAGGCTTCCAGTTGCTCGCACAGTGTGTCTTGTCTTCTGTGATGAGAGGAAGGCAAATGAGTTGAGTGGGGCTGGAGGAAACATTGCTCAGCCCAGGATGGCAGCCTCTGGATATAAGCTCAAAGGATTGTCTTTTCTAGGAAGCTTTATATTAAAAATCGACACAGCTATTAATAAGTATATGCTGTTTGGTAATTTAAGTTAGGCAATGTTTAGCCTGCATAAAGCTGGTTTTAAAAATCTGGATATATATTCTGTTTATTCCTAGGATTTAGTTAAGTGGTATTTAGTTGTTGCTTTTATGTAAAGTGAGCTTATTAAATACCATGCCCACCTTTCATTCTCATGCTGTGTTTTTCATTTATTCTGAAGGTCAGATGAATATGTTCAAATTCTGTTAGCACGCTGGAGTCAGAAATGAAAAGATGATTTAACCTTTTTAAACCCTTTTAAAGAATCACACACTATCAGGAAATTAGTTGATAGGAGTTATGGATAAATACACAGTCATGAATATTTTCAACTATTAAAAATGAATAAAAGGGATGCAGATCGGAAAGGGTGGGTATGTTGAAACGTTTAATTTTGGCATACTACTTATTCATTCATCACTTGATGGATTCTACACCCTCATTCTGGTTCAAGAGGGCAATATTGTGTGCCACTTATGCCCTCATTGGCTCACAACACCTAAAAACCACATTGCATTTGGCATCAGGGTTAGTATCTGTTGGTGGAGAACATAGAGCCAAATGGAAATGGGACCTCCTAGTAGGGCTTGTGGCTTGGCAGAGGATTGTTGTGGAAAATGCACTAAGTTCATTTAGGCAGTTTCTTCCTCTTCACTAACAGTACTTTTCTTTACTTCTAAAGCAATTCTAAATTCCGGACATGTATATAAACTATAATGCTGCAAGTTAGATGGGCCACTCTTTCTAAAATCTCAATCTCTTCATACTCTCTTCCCCTTTTGCTGATTTTGTGTCACTTGTCACTAATTATCATACTATGTATCTCATTTATTTTGCTTTTTCTCTGTCTCCCAAGAATATTACTCTAGGAGGGTATATATGTTTGTTTACGTCACTAATGTGAAGTACACTAAGTACTTAGAGCAATGCCTGGGAGTACAATTAATACATATTGAATGAAATAATGAACAAATATTTAAAATGATGCTCAGAATATAGTTTTTGTATAGTAATATATATTTTGCAATTAATTATCCTTTAAAAAATAATAGAATTGTAGTTCAACATAAGAAAGTCAACCAATTTAATACACCTCATTAGCAGAATGAAGGGGGACAAAAACCACATGCTCATCTCAATAGAAACAAACAAAAAAAGACATTTGACATAATTTAACATCTTTTAAAAATAAAACAGAAATAGAGGGGCACTTCCTCCACTAAGTAAAGGGCCATTTATGAGAAACCGACAGCTAACACATGTTCAATGGTGAAAGACTGAAAGCATTCCCCTAGATCAGGAACAAGAAAACAAGGATGCCTCCTTTCACTACTGCTGTTCAGTATTGTTCTGGAACTCCTAGTGAGAGCAGTTGGAAAAGAAATAATAGGCATTCGAATTGCAAAGAAAGAATAAAACTATCTCTATTTGCAGATGACATGATCCTATGTATAGAAAATCCCAAAGAGGAGTCCATAAGAAAACTACTAGAGCTAATAAACATATTCAGCAAAAGTATAGGGAAGTAGATTAACACAGAAAGTAGTTATTTTTTTCATACATGTGCAATGAACAGTCTAAAAAGAAAATTAAAGTATGTCCATTTAAAATAGCATCTAAAAGTGTAAAATAACTAGAAGTAAATTTAATCAAGGTGGAAAGACATGCACACTGGAAACTATAAAACATTGCTGAAAGAGATTTAAAGAAGACTTTAACTCAGTAGAAAGACTTAATTGCTAAGATGTCAATACCACCCAAATGATTTATAAATTCAATGCAATCCCTATCAGAATTCCAACAGGTTGTTTTGTTTGTTTGTTTTTTTGCAAAAAATGCAAAAACCCTTCTCAAATTTATATGGAATTGTAAAACGTTTTAAATAATCAAATAATCTTGAAAAAGAACAAAGTTGGAGGACTCACCCTTCCCAATGTCAAAACTTATTAAGCTGCAGTAATCAAAATAGTGATACTGGCATAAGGACAGATATCGAGACCATAGGAATAGAATGGACCAGAAATATACACCCATACATTTATGGCCAATTGATTTACAATGGTACCAAGTCCATTCAATGGGAAAAGAATATTCTTTTCAACAAATGGTGCTGGGACAACTGAATTTCCAAAGAATGAAGTTGCAATTCTACAAAAATTAGCTCAAAATGGATAAATGCAAGAGCTAAAACTATAAAACTCTTAGAAGAAAACACAAGGAAAAATTTTCATGACCTTGGATTTGACAGGGCATTCTTAGATATGATACCAAAAGCATAAGCAGCAAAAGAAAAAATAAATTTGTCTTCATCAAGTTTTGTGCATTCGAAGATATTATCAAGGAAGTGAAAAGGCATGCTACAAAAGGGAGAAATTATTTGTAAATCATCTATCGCATAAGGATTCAATATCCAGGCAATATAAAGGACTCCTAAAATTTAACAAGAAGACAACCCAATTAAAAATGTGCAAAGGGACACGCCCTCCTGCGAGCACACCCAACCCTTTCAATTTTCCCTCTTCCCTCTCAGGCATGTATCTCCTAAACTCTAAGGGACTCCATGAGGTTTGCAACCAGCACAAGACTTGCAACCAGGGGAGCAATGGGCAGTGGCAGCTCGTCCCCAGCTAACCCCCTGACCCTGTCCCCGAGATCCCATTTTCTCTGGCTTCCCAGTGAGCTAAAGCAGCCTGCCTAGGCTCACTTCTTTCCTATAACATTCCTAGAGACAAAGCAGCCCTGTCTACGCTCTCTCCTATTGCTTCTTCTTTCCTACGCCCTTTCTTGTTTCACTGTCCCCAGCTTTAATAAACATGCTCTCAAAATAAAAAACAAGGTGCACCAGTGATCCCACTTCTAGGAATATATCCCAAGAAACCAGAAACAACAATCAGAAAGGATATATGCACCCCTACGTTCATAGCAGCACAATTTACCATAGCTGAGATTTGGAAACAGCCTAAGTGCCCATCAGCAGATGAATGGATTAGAAAACTGTGGTACATCTACACAATGGAATACTATGCTGCTGTAAAAAAGAAGGAATTCTTACCATTTGCAACAGCATGGATGGAACTGAAGAGCATTATGTTAAGTGAATTAAGCCAGTCAATGAAAGAAAAATACTACATGATCTCACTCATTTATGGATAATAAAGACCATTATAAACTGATGAACAAAAATAGATACAGAGGCAGAGCAGCATTGAACAGATTGTCAAACTATAGCGGGAAGGCCGGGGAGTGTTGGGGGGTGGGTAAGAGATCAACCGAAGGACTTGTATGCATGCATATAAGCATAACCAATGGACACAAGACACGGGGAGGGGCGGAGGGGAAGCCAGGGGAAGGTCAAGGGGAGAAAACAAAAAGGAGACATATGTAATACTCTTTGTAATACTTTAAGCAATAAAACAAAATTTAAAAAAATGTGCAAAGGACAGCAAAAGAGTTGATAAAATTATAAGACAACCTATGGAATGGGAAAAATATTTGCAAATGATATATCCGATAAGGGGTTAACATCCAAAATATATAAAGAACTCGTACAACTCAATAGCAACACACACACACACACACACACACACACACACAATCAAATTTAAAAATTGGTATAAGACCTGAATAGACATGTTTCCATCCCCTGATATCCAAAAAACCTGGAGTGTTCTGAGAGTTTGTATTTCTTACAAGTTTGCAGATAATGCTGTTGCTGCTGCAACATTGAAGGGACTGCACAACGAGAACCAGTAGTCTAGAGCAGTAAGAGAGCATGATGGAGTGTGGACCTTGGAGGCAGCAAAAGAGGGAAGTGCCAGGAGAAAAGAAGATTGCTCAAGACAGAATTGCATACTTAACAGCTTTGCCTGGACAGCCTGGATCCACATAAACTGAGTTTTCCCCTGCTTATGCTAATCACTCACTAATGAGACTATATTTTTCTTGAAGAGCAATGTTGTTTGTTGTCTTTTTAAAGGCTTTTTTGAAGTCTTTGGTGTTGAAAAAGAAATTTACTCAATAACTAGCCCCTTATTGTTCCAAGAGTAGACATGAATCTTAGTCGCGAAAAGAAGGAAACTCAGAGCACAGAAGTATTGATTTTGATCCGGAGAAACTAGATGCTTGGTTTTAGGCAGAAGTCATTCATTTGGATGAATCTGTCTTAGCCACAGAAATCAAAGCCACCTCCCTACCAGGAGCCTGCTAAGATCGAGGGTGAAAAAGGGATGACTGTTGGAAGGGGTCTCACTCCATTGCATCCAGCCAACACCACCACCATGGCCAGGCCACAGATGGTGCACTCTCTTACACATTACATCTCCTGAAGAACTGTCTTCTGAGGTCCCAGTAATCAAATCAGCTCTCTGCACTTTGAGACGCTATGAAGTCCACTGAAACCTGGACCTACGACAGCCCTGGCCTTCCTTGTTCTCCCTCAGGCTCTTGAAGGGGGTGGCCAGCAGCTCGGCCGATAAAAGAGGTAATTCAGGCTTCAGTTTCAGATAAAAGACTTGAGGTTCCTGAAATGTTCCAAAAGCATAACAATGTAGCTTCTGTTCTGTGCTGTGAAACACATTAGGAATACGAACAAAGGAGCAGCACTGTGGAGTCTGCAGGATCTGACCCTGCCAAGGCTGCGAGCCAAGTCTCAGGATTTGGGCGTCCTTTGGGCTAATGAAAAATCCACCGGACAGTCCCCTCGGTTCTGTTCATTCTCCTACCCCCATCCTCTCTGTCTTCTTACCTTAACTTGCACCTGCTGGCATTCATGTTGCCAGGAAGGTTGTGGACGAACAGTTTAAGGTCAAGTGCAGTAAAATGATTTTATTTATGCATCAACAGGTCCCTGGTTAATGCACTAAGAAGTGTTATATTGTCGCATAAATATTGTTGTTCCACAAATATATTACATCTTTGTTTTCAATGGATGAAAAAGGGCAGGTTTGATAGTTCACAGTGGGCATTTATGAGGAAAAATTAATCTCTTTGGTAATATCTAAAGAAGACTTTGTGGACAGGTATACGTCTGCCTGTCTTTTACAAACTTTCAAAGATAGTGTTAATTTTTATGTACTTATAATCTCAGTATGTCATTATTATTCTCTGAACAGCATTTGTTTGTAGAAGTAACATTAATTAAGTGTCTCAACTGAAATGAAAATACTTTACAGGAATACAGTGAATTTCCATTCCTCTCTACCTCCCCCCAGCACATCAGATAGGTTTAAACACTTGAAGGCAGAATATAGCTGGCAGAAAAAGCAAACCTAATTATAGCCTAACGATGCCAGGTGAGTTGTGTTCACTTTAAAATGGAGACATTTAAATCTGTCTTCATCTTGTCCAGACTATAATCCTAGACAGGAAGGGAAGAGCCTGGATGCTTCCTGCCATCTCTAGCTTCTCTAGTTGTCATGGACAGTTGTTTCTGAATGAGTACAATACCCCAGCCAGACACATTCGCCCATTTGGTGGGTCTTGGAGTCCTGAAGTCAGGCTGGGTATGTCTGGCTCCAGGTGACAGTTATACAGGTCTTGGTGGGTCTAGTCCTTGGATAACCCAAGGACTCCAGGCAGTGGGGTTGGTTCAGTATTCCTCTTGGAGTCAGGTCACTGACAAGAGTATTGATCCTGTTTGGTTTGGGGTTAAATTGGTTCATGGAACAGAGATAGATGCCATGGTTTCCTGGGCACTGAAGCTTGGGACTCGAGTTTTTCTGTGTCTCTGGTATGGCTCCTCCTGGTTTTTGTAATGCTAACTTGGTAGTGATGTACTCTTTTAGTCTTTTTTTGGGGGGGGGGGCGGGGTTTGGGAAGCTCTTTATTTGACCATCTATTTTGAATGATAGCCTTGCTGGATACAGTAATCTTGGTTTCAGACCCTTGCTTTCCATTACCTTGCATATTTCATGCCACTCCCTTCTGGTCTGTAGAGTTTCTGAGAAGTCAGGTGTCAGCTTTATGGGACCTCCTTTGTAGGTAACAGTTTGCTTTTCTCTTGCTGCCTTTAGGGTTCTGTCTTTGTCTTTAATTTTTGGCACTTTAATTATGATGTGTCTGGGCGTGGGCCTGGGTTCTTCTTGCTTGGGGTTCTCTGTGCCTCCTGAACTTGTATGACTTTCCTTTACCAGGTTAGGGAAGTTTTCTGCCATTATTTCTTCAAACACATTATCCTTTTCTCCCTTTCTGCCTCATCTGGCACACCTGCTACTCTAATATTGTTACGTTTCACATTGTCCCACAGCTTCCTTAAGCTGTCCTCCTGTCTTTTAATTTTTTTTCTTTTTGGTTTTCTAATTGAGTGATTTTTTTTCCAATCCTGTCTTCTAATTCACTGATTGATCCTCAGCTCCCCCTAATCTGCTGTGTATTTCTTCCAATCTGTTCTTTATTTGTGCTATGTCATTCTATATTTCCAACTGTTCTTTTTCATAGTTACTATATCTTTTCTCATGCTGTTGAGTATCTTTACCATCATTTCTCTGAGCTCGGTTTCAGATAAGTTTTTTTTTTTTTTTAATCTCTGCTTCATTTATCTCTTCTGGAAAATTCTCTTGTCCTTTCAGTTGGGGGTTGTTTCTTTGTCTCCTCATTTTGGCTGCCTGTTTGGGTTTGTGACTATGTATTAGGTAGATCCTCTACACCTGTCAATCTCTAGTGCAGGACAGTGTCAAATGTTGTTTCTAGATCAGGCAAAGACTCAAAGCCTCCAGAAACTGCCTCTGCCTATAGACCAGCGGTTCTCAACCTGTGGGTCGCCACCCCTTTGGCGGTCGAACGACCCTTTCACAGGGGTCGCCTAAGACCATCCTGCATATCAGATATTTACACTACGATTCATAACAGTAGCAACATTACAGTTATGAAGTAGCAACGAAAATAATTTTATGGCTGGGTCACAACATGAGGAACTGTATTTAAAGGGCCAGAAGGTTGAGAACCACTGCTATAGACTGATAGGATTCCTACTTGAATTGCCACCCAGGCAGTTGTCTTCAGGTGTGGTGAGAGTTTTTTCCCCCCCAACAGGGTGGGGTAGTTGCTTCTCCCTGGAGGCTAATTGTTATTTTTAGTCTCTTAAGTGGCCTCAGGGTGTTTTCCAATAGGGTTGGTGGGTCAACTTTCTTCCTCCAGGCAAGGCAAATGTCTGTGTGGGAAAGATGTTATCCCACACAGGGAATGTCTCAGGATAGGAAACTGGGGGTGTCTGCCTTCTGAGCCCTAACCCCTGAGTCCCCAATCCTGGCTTCTGCTCACACAGCTTCAGTCCACTCTACCCTCCCTCTGCTGGAGCACAAGGTGGAGCCACAAGGAATTTTGTGTATTGGCCCTTGAAGAGGGTGTCTGAATTTCCAGCAAGAGGCTACCTGAATTCCCTGGCAGACAGCAACCATGCTGCTTTTCACAGCCAGATGTTATGTGGGGACCCTTTTTAGTTTTGGTGCTCTCTGCTGGGGGGCCCAGCTTGGAGATTAGATCCCAGAGTTCTCAGTGGCAACCCCCTACAGCTGAGATATCTCTCCAGAACTTCAGTTGCTATCTGTGGGTGCCCAGCCAGCCCTTTCTCCCCTCTGCCCCTCCTACTAGTCTTCTATGTGGTTTCCACTTTCTTTCCTTGGGTATCAGGGTTCTCTCCAGTGAGTCTTCTGTTGATTATTCAGGAAGTTTTTCTGTATTTTGGTTGTAATTCCAGTTTATTCCTGGGAGCGTGTCCTTGCAGCATTGACTCACTGTGCTGCCATGCTTAGTCTCGCTCCTCCTGGTTTTTGGAAAGCCCCCAAGGAAGGTTTAGACCCATGGAGTGCTGACTTGAGTCCAGAGAAAATAGAACAGACTGGCAAATTCAGGGATGTCACATTGGTTTTCTGTTTTCGATTCTGTGCTTTGCCCTTTTTCTTAACTATACCTTTTTCATTTAGGCTAGGCAGCTCTTCTCTCTCCCACTATAAGGAATGCCAAGTTAGCAGTGGCTATTCTGTTTTATATTAATTAATGTAGTGTGTTTTGTGGCTGCTGTTCCAGATGCCTTTATATATTATGGTATGTGGACTCCTGTTACCCTGCTTAAAGTACATGAGATCTTGTGACTAGCCAACAAGAGCTTCTCCCTTTCCCCTAGAACTCACAGCCTCTTCAGGAAAAATGAATAATATGGAACAGTTCACAGTCATAAGCAGTGTATGATTCCATGCTAAATTGTGGTACTGATAATAAAAGATGCTCTCACCAGAGGAGTCAAAGAAAATGGTATGGAGAGGTAGGATGTGATTGTACCTCATGAATGGAAGGGCAAGAAGAGGCCATTTATTATAGGGGAACAAAATAATTTAGGCAAAGGATCAGAGATGGAAATGAAAATGGTATGTTCATGGGGGGGGGGGGACATTGGTTTTATTAGAATGGAGAGCTTGTTAGGGGAATAGGCGACATAAATTGGATTAATCTGGGGGACCAGACAATGAAAGATCTCTAAACCTGTAATAGAATTTACACTTGATGCAGAGGCAAGTGAGAGCCTTGATTGTAAACCCATGTAACTTCCTTAGGGATGGGGGCTGCTTTGTACGTGAGAGGCTGCAGATTGGCAGTCATGGCCACTCTGGTCCAGACACATGTTTGGTTTGGTGTATACACTGTTTTGTCTGTCAGTGTTTTAAAAATTATGAATATAACTGCCAGTGTTAAAAAATTAGGAAACTTTATGCTAAGCCAGTCAAATTTCTCTCTTAAAAAATGGGAAGATGTAGTAGCATTGGGCCTGCACTGTCAGTGGTCCATGGTGGGGGCTGAGTGGTACATGGTTCCCCAGGGTCCTTACTGTCTCCTTCACACAGAGGCCAAGTCTTTGGTAGATCTCCCGAGGATGGCCTGTTCTCTTCCTCTCAGCCCACTCCACTTCCCTCAGGGACACAGCCTGACAGCTGGGGGTGAGCTTGTCTGGCACTAGGTATGGTTCTCTGCAAATTTTTGGCTGGCCTAATATTTTAAAACATTATTAAGAGCATGGAGGGGATAGATACAGGCAGCGCATATGTACTTGCAGGGATGTGAGTAAACTCAATAGGTATATAGTTGAATTCCTTTCTTAAAGAGTGGAGTTCACCATAAAATAATTTTTAGCATTTAAAAAACAAAAGCAAGTTCTTAAACAAAAAAATCAAAGATTTGTTCCACTAAGCAATAGTTAGATGCTTTTTTAGCTTATTCATTTTAGGGAAGGTAGTCTCTCATGATAATATTATGTTGCTGTTTTGCCTTTAAAATAACTCATGCTAAGTTCAAACATAGCAGTGGCATCTTCTGGGTCAGCCGACGGTGGCGCAGGCACACAGAGCGTCACGTCACACAGGGGGTCTGCACCTCAGGCTAGGATGCCATGTCCAGTGTTCTTGCTATGGTTATTGATTACTATTTTTAACGAGTCTAACATATGATTGCGTAATTACAATTTGGAAAATCAAATTAGCCTTTCTTATTCTCATTAGGGGATTATTTGATTACTTTGGCAAAGGAGGGAATCATATAGTAACATAGCAAATTAGATAAAATTACTAAAAATATTTGAAAGACACTATTACATAAAAGTTCAGTATTTTCCATCCCCCCCCCCTTAATTAAAAACATCCTGAATAGAGCTTCATAATGTAGAAGAATACTTTTAAAGTTAGATTTGGGCCGTGAGAGGCGTGGGCAGTGTCAGTCTCGAAGAAAGAATGTATAGGGATCCCCTAAGTAAAAATTGAGGATTCCGGCAAAGCCAGATCATTCTTCCCAGGAGCTCTGACCTGGAAGTGGTGAATGCATGCGTCGTCGGGCCACAGACAGACACGCCAGTGTGGGCTGAAGATGGCGTCAGTCCTGATTGACAGCATGCGCAGCTGTGCTCCGACACCTTCCACTGTTATCCTAAGATGGATGGATTCTCTGCCTCTTTTGAGAGTGAACATGCCCGCGAGGAAGAGCTGGGAGCAGTGAGTCACAAGGAGACATTTCCCGCTGCTGTACCTCAGCTCTCTCTTTCCTCGAGGCCCCTAATTCCATGATTTCTGGGTAGATGGGGTGATTCAGGCTCAAACCTGAGGAGGCACGATTTCTGCAGAGGAAGGCTTAGGAGACAAGAGGTGACAAGGTTGAGCATGCTATCCTAGGCTCGGCTCCCATAGTCACAGTTCCTGTCCCCAGAGTTCCCGCCCCCAGCACTCAGACCTCTTCCTTGTTCTGTTCCCAGACACCATCATTCATCTATTTGTTCATTCAACAAATATTTGTTAATTGCTTGCCCTAAGCCAGGTCCTGTGCTGGGCATTGGAACTCTGCAGGTCTCAGGATAAGCAAAGTCCCATTGGTCCTCCACAGCTTGCAGTTCATTGGATGGGGTGAGCAGTTAGATAAGTAATCACGGGAGGGTTCCGAATAAGGATCTCCAACTTCGAGGGCCAGGAAAGGCCTTCCTGAGGAAGTGATGTTTAAGCTGGGATGTGAAAGGTGAGTAGAGCGTGTGGGTGAGAGAGTGGCGTGTGGAAGTGGAGATCTTGGGGTGCCACAAGGAAAACATTTCCTGATGGGGTTTCGTGCAAAGCTTTGTTGATGGTGTAAAATTAAGGGGGTCCCCCTCCAAGGTCCCATCTGTGTAAGTCTCGCTGAGGAATAAGTCCAGTCTTGTCTTCAGCAGGGCCAGAATGAAGGCCACTGCCCAGAATTTCTGTTCCATGTTAAAGTCCAGTCCAGTATCTGGTTAGCTTAGCTTGTGTTGCCAGCCACTGTCCATTGCATGTGGGGTCCATTGCTTTAAGGCCACATGGCGATGGAGAGAGAATAGGCAAGTGCACAGGCAAGAGCACAGAGAGAGGGAACTCTTTGGGGGTTTAATCAGAAGCGTCTTCAAACTACCTAATTAACCTTTCAAGATTTTGTGCGCTTCTGATGGGGTCCACCCCCTAGCCAATCCATTGCTCCCCAGGCAGTCACCTTCCCCATGTACCCCACTTCACCGCACACGTGCCCATCTGCCCCTTTGCCCATCCCTTCCCCCAGTGATCTACAGGGAATGGACCCATGGTTCCCTGGGGAGCATGAAGCTCTAGCTTCCTGGTGAAGCTGCCCAGATGACCATGCTTATAATGTTTGGCCTTCCCTTTATTCTTTTCTATTAATATTAATAAACTAGCTAATTATGCCAATAACAGAAGGAAGGCCTACAGAGAGGAGAAGGGGAGAGAGCAGGCAAAACAGGCGTGAGTGATGGAGTGTAGGTGTGTGTGTGTGTGTGTGTGTGTGTGTGTGTGTGTGTGTGTGTGTTGGGGGTGGGAAGGACTGCTGGCCCTGGGTATGGGCAGGAGGTGAGAGGTCTCTGAGGCGGCAGGTGGAGAAGTGTGGTGGAGGTGAGCAAGTTCAGAGCAGTGGACACCGTTCCAAGAGAGACAGCAGGGAGCTGGACTGTGGTGTGAGGGCTGGGGGCCTGCAGGGAGCCAGAGTGGGGCACTTCAGGGGGAGGACTAGTGCCCCTCACCACCGCCATGGCCACCAGCCTCCCAGCCCCCACTTCCTGTGCCATAGACAAGGGGAGGCTCTATAGTGAATGAGGCCAGGCAGCTGTACTGTGCCATGCCATTTTCTTTTATGAACACCATTCTTCCAACTTCCCCCAAATACAGATTCCTGTTGGCATTGTGATTATAAGTAATTGTTTTGCTTGGCAAAAATCACCACTCTTCCTGAGCAATTAGACAAGGGGTATTGATAAATATTTAAATATCTTAATTCTCCCTGCCTCCCTTCACAAACAACATCAGGAAATGAGTGTCAGATGGCCCCAAAGTGAATTTTATACCCTTTTTACAGGTAAAGAATAAGATATAGAACTAGTGGCCAAGAAAACAGATCTCCCCTTTCTCACACAGTGCTTTCCGTGCTCGGTGACAGTGCACAGGTCTGTGCCTTGTCACGCCAAAGCATTGCATGTTGGTGTCGCTCACTGAATTTGCAGAGCTCCCCAAAGAGGCTGTGCATTAATCACCGAGGGAGAAGTAGAGTTGTTGCCGTCAATTTATGGATGGCTATTAAGCATCCTTATTTGTCTCCAGCACTGTAATACTGTATTTTATGGGCATAATTAATACCATAGAGATCATTTATGTTGCTTTCATGAAGTTTTTGCCCCCCATTCACTGTTGGTCCACAACAGAGCTAATAAAGATGTACAAGCACCTAGGGAGGAGTTGAAAATGCATCTGTCATTCTGTTCCCCAAGATGTACACCACATAGGCCAAGTCTGGCCAGAAACGGGTCATGTGGATGTTCCTGGGATGGCCAGGAAGGGCTGGAGACCATAAGGTGACACTACGAGGACTTAGAAATACAGAGCTGAATGCAAGCGGCCTGCTGGCAAGTTCTCAGCGGCCGGCAAGGCACTCTGGAAGGAGAAACTCGGATTTCTCCCCATGTGCCTGGACTCTTACAGAGCTTCACCTTTCTGAGACGCTTTCCTCTAGCTCCAAGTTGCCTGTGCCTGAGGTGACATCCTTTTGCTGCCCAGGGTTTCGCTTGTTCCCTTTGCCTTACTGTAAAGGTGAAAAAAAAGGATGGGAGGTCTGTTTTATTTATTATAACGAAAGTGCGTATCCCTTCTGTCCCAATTCCAGCTTCCTGCTACTCGTTCCCTCCTAGTCTTTCAGGAGGAAGGGGCTCCTTAACAAACACCTTCTCCTCTGGCCAACAGGACAGCCCACTTCCCTGAGAAAGACACAACGTGGCTAAGGGGCACTGTCTGACCTTACCCAGGAGGGGAGGGGAGTCTCACAGACTGGGACAGCCTCAAGGAAGGAGTCTCAGGCCCTTTGATCCATTCCAGGAAAATCTTAGGTGTGGTGGCAGGACCTTCTCGTGACCCTCTCTGCGCAGAGCCCACCTGACTCGCCTCTGAGCTGAATGCATGTCCAGGATCCTAAGATTGAAGATGCCCGGGAGGGGTCTCGCTGCCCCCCAGAAGACTGAGACCTCTAGCCATTGCCAAAGTACCTGCCATCTGGACACCCATGGGAGCACCAGGTCGGGCCACAGCCCCACCTCCCACTTTCTTCCATCCCTGTGGCTCCCCTACTCCTGCAGTCTCTGAGGAGGGGATATCTCTCCCCAAGCAAATGTCTTTCCTCTTAGCAAAGGGGTGTGGTAGGTAGAGGGACATTCTAAAACATAGCCCCTACCTTGACATGCTGCCCACAACCAGTACATTTAATTGTTTCAAACGATTTTAAAACCATTTCTGTAAGCCCGCCGATGCTGGGAATGCGCGTGCCCTTCATCTGAAGGCCGGTCCTGACGCACTAGTCTTCCTTTCCAGTTGTTTGAATCTTCCCGTTTACTTGTTTTGCACAACAGCTGTAGTTCTGTGTAAAATGTCATGAAGTTTCTTTTTGCATTTTTGTTACACCACGGAGTCAGCTTTTTGGACTAGAAAAAAATTCAGAGAGAAATTTAGATCTTGGAAGTATTAATCACTAAAATATAATTTATGTAAAACAAATCATTTTCCTCTTTTTATACTGCGTGCCCCATACTGCTTCTGGCTTTGGTGTCCCTAATGTTCTGAGAAGAAGGGTATTCTTAGTTGGGAATTGCTTTGAATGATTTGGAAATATTTTCCAGGATTTGAATAGCATCCTTTCATTAACTCATAGAACTCTGCCTGGCCTGTAACATAAGAGCTTTTCTTCTTTCAGGAAGAAATGCAGGGAGGCCAAGATTCGGTGGTTTTCTGTGTGCTGAGCAGGAAATCCCAGTGCAGGGCTCAGGACAGAACACAGTTGCTCGACTCCATGCACGACTGGCCCTGCTATTTCCGAGACAAGGAGTACATGGAACAGGCAAAGGGAGGCAGGGGTTAACACCACAGTCACAGCCCACCGTGGTCCTCAGGAAGAGGAATGCTTGTTAGATCCGGCTTCCCTCCTCCCCTGTTGGGCCCTTGCTTCCTCTCCTGTGTGTGCAGGGCAGCGCGAGAGGTCCTGCTTCCTAAGAAGGCTGGGGTGGTGCCCTGCAGCGTGGAGACAGGCATGCTGGCCCTGGAAGAGCAGCTGCCATGCTGCCATCCTTGACTGTGGAGGGAGCCCGTCAGCAGTGGTTTCCGGGAGGCGTCTGCCCCTGTTTGGAGGACAGCTGACTGCAAACATTACCTGGCAATAAAAAGAGCTGGAGTCGGTTGGAGGGAAGAAGTGGGTTGGTTGTTATTAATCAGGCCGAGATGATGCATTGTGGTTTAAAATGGAAACGGAAGGGACAGATTAAATATTGACACTCACTATACTCCAACTCTGGTGGCTTTTGACTTACCTGACACAAAAGCATATATTCACTGAAAGAGGAAGTGAAAACTTCATCTAAATTCTGCTTCAAGGGCCTTTAGTTAAAAAAAAAAATAGAGAGACCTTAGTAGGATTCATTTCCAGCCGGCCTCCGGGGAAGAGCTTAGTTACTGAAGTCTGTGAAAGCTTTTCCTTAATGACATCACAGTGCCCTGTGGCCACTGAAACAGAATCTGCCTCAAGGACTTCTCTCAAGTCTGTGTCCGAGTTTTATAAAACAGGTAAAATATACTTTCTTTTTAAAAATATAGTTTTATTGATTTCTAGAGAGAGAGAGGAAGGGATAGAGAGATAGAAACATTGATGAGAGAGAAATATCATCTGTCAGCTGCCTTCTGCATGTCCCCCACTGGGGATTGAGCCCACAATCCAGGCATTTGTCTGTGAATGGAACCACGAACTCTTGGTTCCTGGGTCCACGCTCAACCATTTTTCTTATAACTCATGTTCACAGTGTGCCTATATTACAGATAATATGCATTAAGTAAATGACATTTATAGTGGGAACTTATGTAACCTCTAAGAAAATATGTAACTTGTAAGAAGTTTGGGTGTCCCCCACTGCCTCCTAGGATATAGGTTTATCAATGAATGATGAAATGATTGTTACACAAATCTTGTAAAATGATAATTTATAATTTGGTGTCTTCTCTCTGTACATGTCTTTCAAGAAACACTTTTTTTCCTGCTGTTATAATAGTGAGAGTGAACCTAATGGACTAGTATTCATTTTAAGGTACAATTCAACCCTTTATAACTCAACCCTAGTGACCCCAGCCTCCCAGCACGGCAGTTACAATAGTTCTTAAGGTCTTATTTGGCATTGAGGAGAGATTTCCAAGTTCACCAAGTTTCCACAGCGAGTAAATCACTGAGAAAATGACCTCTTAATCTAAATGTATGGGACTATTGAGAAGGGCTTGTGTAGTGGAATTCTGAGGAAAAACTATTAAAATTCCAACCTCCATCTATAAATATAGAGTTTCATCACAGGAGTGAAATCAGAAATCATTTGGTCTAATGGCCTCATTTTGTAAATTAGGGAACAGTTTCAATTCCAGGGTCAAAAAAGTGAATGTAGATGGGGGAAGAGAATCTGGAATTAAGGAGGGAATTGAACACAAATCACTTTTGTTCTTTAGTTGACAAATCTCAGAGCTTAACATTTTACTGACAAGTGAAATTGTAGATGTATCTCATCTATTTCTCTAAGCCTGCCTTTTGTCAATACAACGTTTTCTGTTCATGAACATAAGAAATAACTTTGGTGCTGTCACTTGCAGTGAGTCCATTTATTTATCTTTTACAGGAAATACAAGGGTATGTTTTTCTCCTTGGCTGAAGCATGTGTGAGATGGTCTTCTTGAAAGGTGATTGTGACCACTAATGTGGCTTAGTACAAAGGAAAGACGTATATCAAGGATTCTGAAATCTTCCCTTAGCTGTTTCTCAGAATTTGGTCAATAATCTTTAGTGTAGTTAAGACACGTCAGGTACGGGTTAATAAAATTACAAATTCTAGAACAAGAAAGGACTTCTAAGGTCATTGGGGTCTAGCCCACTTTCTTTGGCAATTAAGTTATTCATTCTGTACTGAGATGATAGCTGACACTCAGAGGGATTATATGCCTCACCTAGATCACATAGAAACATCACCAGCACTGTTCTTTTAAAAAATTTAAGCAAACTCAAAGATCTCCATTCATCTCCTAACTCGGTCACATTGCCTTTGCCTTCACCTGCTGGCCTCTTGGTGGAATTTTTCCCTGTTGATTTTTCCTCCCTGCCCAGGCCTTTTAAGATCCCCGTTTTAATTCTGTATCAAACCGCAGGCTCTTTAGATTCTCCTGCCATCCTTCCGGCCGGCCTCCCCTTCTTGGCCTGGAGGATACTTGGCTGTGTCTGGAGGAGCAGGAAGAGTGATCATGCAGAGGGACAGGCACCAGCTGGTCTGCATCAGAACCAATGAGAGCACAGGGGGAAGTGAGCATAGCGGCAGCTTTGACGGTTTAGGTTAAGCATAAGGACATGAATCCTGAGTCATGCAGACTGCCAGGAACTAGAGTCAGTTATTAAGGAAGATTGTGGAATCTGCTCCTCTGGAAAACAAAAGAATCACACCGTAAAAATAAGGCAGCCTCACTGCCCAGAATGATTTTTGTAGGGTCTTGCTTGAAGTTGGGGGGTGAACGGGTGACCCTCTCATCCTCCCTCTTGATTCTGTTAAAAGATTTTCAGGGGATGAGGTTTCCAAAGTCAGTAGCATAGTCTAATGTTTAACAAGTCTTTTGTTGAAAATGTTAATTCTATCTTTTCATCTAACCTAAATCTTTGCTGTGTAAGTTAAGCCATCTTCCCAGTGGGGGTGAAGAGCAGAAGAGATCAGAATTCAGCCTGTAAAATATCCAGTTAAATTTAGAGTGTTTAGAGTTAGGGAGAGTCAAGAATTGGCACTGAACTGGGTCACAGCATCCAATGGTTTCAGAGAGAAGGACATCATAGAAATCTGACTCTTGTGTTGGTATTATAGTCAAAGTCTCCATCGGTGAGGTTAATAAAGGGATTAGGAGGTCAGAGGAAAAGAGTGAAATTTCAGGGTTTATGTCCAAACCACTGCATTAACGTAAGCAAATAAACCCACATAGTATAAAATGTCATGCTCACACATTTATTTGCTTTAGCAAATCGAAGGTGGCCAACCTTGCAACTGGTACCTCAGTGGTTGAAGATAGGTAACCAAGCAGCACAAAAGTTAGAATTAATAATCTTTTAAAATTGTGTGTTCATAAATATGAATAATTAAATGACAATAACTATGTACCTATCAATACATGTAAATGGATTAAGTGTTGCAAGAGTAGTTGAATGGATAAGAAAACAAGACCCATGTATATGCTCTCTCCAAGAGATCCACTTTGGATAAAAAGACACAGAAAATAAAGGGATGGCAAAAGATATTTCATGCAAATGGAAATGAAAAAAGAAAGCTGCGGTAGCAATACTTATATCAGACAAAATAAACTTTAAAACAAATGCTACAAGAAGAGACAAAGGACATTACCTAATGAAAAAGGGATAAATCCAATAAGAGGATTAACCCTTGTAAACAGTTATGCAACCAACATAGGAGCACCTAAATATATAAAGCAAATATTGATGGCTATAAATGGAGAGATCGACAGTAATCCTATGTAATAAAAGCATAGTATGCAAATTGTCCCCTCGACCTGGAGTTTGTCCAGGAGTTCAAACGGGGGGGGGGGGGGGGCGGGGCGGGGCGGGGGGCGGTGGCTGGGGGAAGGGAGGGAGTACTGGGAGGGAGTACCTAGCAGCTGCTAGAGACCCTACCAGTGCACAAATTTCATGCACTGGGCCTCTAGTACAGTTATAGTAGGGGACTTCAACATTCCATTGACAGCAATGGATAGATCTTCCAGACAGAAAATGAATAAGGAAACAGCAGCCTTAAATGACACATTAGAACAGATGGAATTAGTTGATATTTTTAGAGCATTTTACCCAAAGCAGTAGAATATACATCTTTTCAAGTGCATTTGGAACATTTTCCAGGATAGACCACATGTTAGGGCACAAAATAAGTCTCAGTAAATTTAAGAAGATTGAAATCATATCAAGAACCCTTTCCAACACAATAGTATGAAACTAGAACTCACAAGAAAAAAACTGAAAAGCTCACAAACACATGAAGGCCAAATAACATGCTACTAAACAATGAGTGGGTTACCAGTGAGATCAAAGAAGAAATAAAAAGATATCTTGAAACAAATGAAAAGGAAATACAGCAAACCAGAATCTATGGGACACAAGGAAAGCATTTCTAAGAGGGAAATTCATAGCAATACAGTCCTGTCAAAAAAACAAGAAAAATGTCAAAATGAACAATCTAACTTTATACATCCAAAGGAACTAGAAAAAGAAGAACAAACAAAGTCCAAAGTGAGTAGAAGGAAGACAATAATAAAGATCATCATGGAAATAAACAAAATAGAGTCTAAAAAACTCACAAAAAATCAATGAAACCAAGAACTTGTTCTTTGAAAAGATAAACAAAATTGATAAACCTTTAACCACATTCAACAAGAAAAAAAAAAAAAAGGAGAGAAGACCCAAATAAATAAAATCAATTCAATTTACAATTGTATCAAAATAATGAAATACCGAGGAATAAACTCAACCAAGGAGGTAATAGGCCTGTACTCGAAAAGATATAGACAGTGAAGAAAGAAACTGAAGATACAAATAGATGGAGGCACATACCGTGCTCATGAATAGGAAGAATTAACATCATTAAAATGTCGATACTACCTAAAGCAATCTATAGATTTAATGTAGTCCCTGTCAAAATACCCATGCCATTTTTCACAGAACTAGAACAACTAATCCAAAAATTTATATGGACCCACAGAAGACTCCAAATAGCCACAGCAATCTTGAGAAAAAAATTACAAATTTGGAGGTATCATGCTAGTTGTTAATAAAGTATACTACAAGGCTGTAGTCATCAAAACAGCATGATATTGCTGTAAAAACAGACACATAGATCAACAGAACAAAATAGAGAGCCTAGAAATAAATCCACGCCTATATCATCGATCAGTATATGACAGAGAAGGCAAGAATATGCAGTGGGGTAAAGAGTATCTTCAGTAAATGATGTTGAGATAACTGGACAGATAGATGCAGTAAATGAAACAACCATCTTTTTTTTTTTTTTTTACACCATACACAATAAACTCAAAATGGATTAAAGACTTAAATGTAAGACCTGCAACCATAAAACTCCTAGAATAGCCCTGGATGGTGTGTTCAGTGGTTAGAGCACTGGCCAGCACACTGAGAGGTCACAGGCTCAATTCCTGGTCAAAGGCACATATCTGGGTTGCAGGCTGATCCCCAGCCCCATTCTGAGTGCATGTAGAAGGCAACCAGTCCATGTGTATCTCTAACATGGATGTTTTTCTCTCTCTCTTTCTCCTTCCCTCCCACTCTTTCTAAAAATGGAAAAAATATCCTCAGGTGAGGATTAACAAAAAACAAAAACATAAAAAACTAGAATAAAATATAGACAGTAAACTCTCTAACATTTTCGTAGCAATATTTTTTTCTGATATGTCTCCTCCGGCAAGGGAGACAAGAAAAAATAAACGAATGAGACTACATCAAACTAAAAAGATTTTACACAGCAAAGAAAACGATTAACAAAATTTCAAAAAACATCCTATTGAATGGGAGAAATATCTGCTAATGATACATTCAGTAAGGGGTTAACATCCAAAATTTATTTAAAAAACTTATATAATTCAACACCAAAACCTCCAATCTAATTAAAAACTGAACAGAGGACTTGAATAGACATTTGTCCAAAGAGGACATACATACGGCCAATAGACATATGAAAAGATGCTAAACATCACTAATCATCACAGAAATGCAAATTAAAACCACGATAAGATTTACCTCACACCTGTTAGACTGTCATCAATAAATCAACAAACAACAAGCATTGGTGAGGATGTGGAGAAAAGGGAACCCTTGTGCATTGTCAGTGGGGATGCAAATTGGTGAGCCACTGTGGAAAACAGTATGGAGTTTCCTTAGAATTGTAAAAATGGAACTGCCTTATGACCCAGCAATCCCCCTTCTGGGTATATATCTGAGGAAACTTAAAACACTAATTCAAGAAGATACATGCACCCCTATGTTCATTGCAGTGCTACTTACAATAGACAAGATAAGGAAGCAACCTAGGTATCTATCAATAGACTAGTGGATAAAAAAGCTGTGGTACATATACAGGGCTTGGCAAAATTAGGTTTACAGTGCAACAAACCAATAATACAATAATTAATAAATAATACAAGAATAAACTTTTGCACACTCACAACTGTAAACCTACTTTTGCCCAGTTCATATACAATGGAATGTTACTTAGCCATACAAAAGAATGAGATCTTACCATTTGCGACAACAAGGATGCACCTAGTGGTTATTATGCAAAGTGAAATAAGTGAGACAGAGAAAGACAAATACCATATGATTTCCCTTATGTGTGGAATCTAAAGAACAAAATAAACAACTAAAACAGACTCAGATGCAGAGAACAAAGTGATGATTGTCAGCGGGGGAGGGGGCTGGGTGAAAAAGGTGAAGGTATTAAGAAATACAGATTGGTAGTTACAGAACAGTCATGGGAATGTAAAGTACAGCACAGGGAATATAATTAATAATATAATAACTGTATCGTGCAAGGTGGGTACTTGAACTATCAGGGGATCACTTTGTAGATCATGTGGTTATCTGATCACTATGGTGTGTACACCTAAAACTAATATAAAATAAAATTGAACATCAAGAAATAATATAATAAAATTGTATTTTTATTAGCTAAACAAAACATTAAAAGTGCATGTATTCAGGAAATGCAGTAAGATAAATTAATGAGTTTTAAAGCCATAATGTTCAATTTATTAGTAATTTCCATTCAGCCGATTGCCTGAATCATAATGAGCATTCTTCAATCTAACTAAAATTTAGACTTCTTAGGGAATTTTATTTAGCTTTTGTGTTTTTTTTACAACTTACAGAAAGGGTTCTTATAGCATTTTTGATAGGGTGACTACTTACAATTTTACCTGCCTTAATTGTTACCATTTTTTCAAAAAGAGTTCACTAAGCCCCAAAGAAGGTGCAAGTGGCTTTCATGTCAGAATATCAGATCAAAACACATTTTGGGAGCCTCACTTTTCTTTTATCACAATGGAAGGAAGCCATTGATATTGAAGAAATGATATTGAAGAAATTCTTCTGACCACACACTTTGTCTGCTGTGCGGAGGAAAACCTCCACACTCCCCTTTCTTTTTCACTCGCAACTCTCTTTCCAATATTGGAAGCAGTCAGGTTTTTATCCTCCTCATAATAAAGAAATCACCATTTCTTATATCCCCATCTCCAGTTCCCACCTGCCGTCTTCCTGATTCACAGATAATTTTGGTTTCCCATTTAGAAGCACATATCAGGTTTACACATGTTGCCCAAGACTCTGAAACTTGGGAATGTTAGGAATAACTCCAAACTCTTTGTTAACAGAAGGTTGTTTGATCTATTTAACAAATATTTGGCTAACCTCTTAGAGTCACTGGATATGAGATCTTAGCATCTAGCTGGGTTGGGCTGGCCCTAATCAAGCACAGAATAGCATCTCTCTGCTTATTTTCCCTTCTTGGCACATTTGAGTTGTCTCCTGACTCCCTTCTCCATAGCTCCTCCTTCCTGTGATGTAGGTGATGTCAGAGTGAAGAGCTTCTCTCTCTCTCTCTCTCTCTCTCTCTCTCTCTCTCTCTCTCTCTCTCTCTCCTCTCCAGGTCTCAGACATTCTTTCCTGTTGTTCACACATAATACTTTGGTGTTTTGCCTTGGTATCATGCATTCTTTTTTTCTTTTTAAATATATTTTATTGATTTTTCACAGAGAGGAAGGGAGAGGGACAGAGAACCAGAAACATCGACGAGAGAGAAACATCGATCAGCTGCCTCCTGCACACTCCCCATTGGGGATGTGCCCACAACCAAGGTACATGCCCTTGACCGGAATTGAACCTGGGACCCCCGAGTCCGCAGGCTGATGCTCCATCCACCGAGCCAAACCGGTTAGGGCGGTATCATGCATTCTTGCCCCCTCCCTGGAATAATGCCTATGGGAGGGAAGCATTAGTCCCAACATTTTGGTGACAGGAATAAGATTGTGAGAGTTTGATTATCCCTTCTAGGTGGTCCTTTGTGAACTCATGTGAAGTTTGACATTCAGTTGCTGACTCCCAGAATAAAAGTTCCATTAAAATTTTTTTTTTAATTCATTTTAGAGAGAGGAAAAGAGAGGGAGAGATAGAAACATTAATGATGAGAGAGAATCATTGGCCAGCTGCCTCCTGTACACCCCCTGCTGGAGATTGAGCCCGCAATCTGAGCATGTTCTCTGACCGGGAATCAAACTGTGACCTCCTGGTTCATGGGCCAACACTCAACCACAGAGCCACACCACCAGGCAAAAAGTCCCATCTTTTTACTGAATAAGGCTGATGTCAGAGACCTCATCCAGTAACAACAGGGACTGTTTAAATTAAAGAAGCCTTGAGCATTTCTGTAAATGTTTCTGTGAGATAATATGCTTCAACGTGAATGCCTATTGTTGACAGTAACCAGAGACAGGTCATCAAGGAACAAGTTATGCGACCTCTTGGGTATCAGCACCATGGTGCCTTTACGTGTGAGGTCGGACAAAAAGGTCATCCCAAATCAAAATCAATGGTGTAGCAAATTTAGATTTTTTTCTAAGAAGGGAGACGAGACCATTGGCAATCAATGACATTTCCAAATATTGTAAGTGTTAAGGTAGCTTAAATTGGCTCCAAGCCCTACCTGCCCCAACCCCCTTCTTCACCCACTCTCACTGACAGGATGAAATGGGGACCAACCCCAGGGGTTCCAGATCACAGCCACCAGCAGAGGTGTGGCCGGGCGCAGGGGTCTCTGCGCAGCCCCGGTGTGTGAAGGGGTTGCAGGAGGCCAGTGCTGTGGCTGTCCTTGTCAGGGAAAAACGGGGGTGGGGAGTGGAGGGGGAGGCGTACTGTCTTCCTCCCATGCCTGCGGACATGATTTCAGCAAAAACTCTTCCTTTCCCATTTCCAATCTTAAACAGGTAGGGTGGCTAAGTATTAATATTAATGAGCATAATAACAATAATAAAACTGGCAGCAGCGTTAAATGAATGTGGTCTCCTGCAGTAGAAATATTTACCCGATGTGTCCTGCCAGTGAGAGAGATTTTGGCATTAAACCTAGACATTACCTCATCCTCCTGGGCAGACAGCCGATTTAGATGCTAAGCAAGTCTGCAGAAGTGAAGAGCTGAATACCTGCCTGATTAGCTGCATAGCCCCAGCCCCTGGTTGGAAGCGATTTCCTTGAGAGTCTCTGTTAGTGTGTCTGTCTGGGTCCTGCCCTTAGTTCCTTTCTCTCTCCAGCCCTCCATGGGGTTGTCATTGTCTGTTTTCAAACTGTGCTGATTCCTCTTTTTTAATCTTGAAGGGCACACTGTGAAAGGTCTGCCAGCCAGGTGGGCAGGTATTAATCTACAAAGAGACCTGAAAGGCCAGATTAAGAGGAGGAGAAGTGCAGTGCGTGCGTGCGTGCGTGCATGTGTGTGTGTGTGTGATATGCACAAATATCCTCACGCTTTCAAGCACACATGCACCTTCTTTTTGTAAGACTCGGGGGCAGACGAATGGCATGGGTTTTGGTTTTTGTTGGATTTGTTTTAGTTCATGATAAATACAAAGAAGTATTCCACAGTGAAGGAAGTTTTATTTCAAGATTTTTCACAACTAAAATAATATCGTGGAGCATTTGAAATTGTACTAAAATGTGTTTTTGATGCTTCTAACCTAAGAGAACATAATACTTGAAATCCTTTTATTCCACTGGGCTCAACCCTTTTTAAAATTAGTACTGTACACAGTGTAGAAGTCCTGGGTAAGCATAATAGACTAATGTGGGTTAGAAAATAAAATATTTGGGCAATACTAAAAATATTACGAAGGCTTTGAATTATTACTAAAGTACAGTACCATATATTCATCCCACAAGTTTTCTAAACAGGGCTTGGAAAACCACTCCATCTGCTCCTGGGACCAGCTTGCCTTATGTTTTCCTTAGCTCTTGATTCACAGTTTCCTATCATGTATGTTTTGTGCTATTACTACTAAAGTGACTGACTTTTATTAATTGATGCCAGGTCTTCTAAAATCCCTTCATAGAGCTAAACAGCCTTGGTGTTGGCCTTGGTTATTAACAAGCTCTTAGAACTGTATTGCAGTACTTTTTTTTTCTGAAATGCTCTTATTTGGGTTTCAGTTATACTCATTTCTTACACACCCATCATTGGATACTGATTATTGACCTGTGTATTACCAAATTTTTGTGTGTGAAGTTTATTCTAGCCAGCAGGTCAGGATTATTTGCTTGTATTAACATGGACATGAGGTGCTGATGGTATTACATGGAATTTTGAATTTTACCTGTGAAGGGGGACGAAACCATTGGCAATCAACTACATTTCCAAATACAAATGTTAAGGTAGCTTGAATTGGGCTCTAAGCCATACCTGCCCCACCCCCTTCTTCACCCACTCTCAGCCAGCTTGTGCCATGGAATCCACAGGGTTGACATTAAAGGGGACTTATATGGAGAAGATTGGGTCAAGCCTAGGAAGGGGTTCTGCCTATGAAACAGATCTTCTTAACCCATTGTACACCATAAGTGTCTGTAGACGCAGCGGCAGACCTTCCCCACACGCCATGCGTGTCTATAAAAACAATGTTTTCCCTAAGTGGCAGCCCTGACCAACTTTAAAATCATTTTTCATGAGAATTTTTGACTGAAAATATTCAAGAACACCCGAATTGTGAGCAATATAGTTATTTTTATAATATTTGTTGCAAGTTGATTTTTTAAAAATTAAATTCAAAATACCGTGGCATGTGGGGATGGTTTCCGTTTTGGACGCGTGGTAGTTAACTGGTTAATACTTTGGGGTGGATCTTGACCTTTTCACAGCGTCCTTAGAGAGCTCAGCTCTCCGGGAATGGGGAATCAGGGAATCGTTGCAAGCCTGTGTGGTCATCCAATCCATGGAGCAGCCCCATGTTGACAGGCTGAGCTCCGTTCTCCCCATAGGCTAGTTGGGGTAGGTGGTGGTTGGGGAGGGCGGTCCTTTCTACCTTTCAGGAACTTTCGGTCCAGATGGTTGTTGTAGGTTAGTGGATGCAACAAAGATTTGCTGTAATAGAAAGAATTTGGGGGAGGAAATGCTTGAGAATGAAGGGCGACAGCAGAGTTTGTTGTCTAAGTCCGGATTATTTGCTTATATTAACATGGACAGGAGGTGCGGATGGTATTACATGGAATTTTAAGTTTTAACTGTGCCTCAATTCTGTCCCTTATGGTTTATCTATGGCCACTATCAACTGATGACGTAATAAAATGTTTATTAATTTATATACCTGAAAGTGGAGATTGATACTAAGGGTTTTATTTTGTTTTGTTTTGTTTTTACTTAGTTTACTCCATGTTTCCCCCCCTCTCAGTTACATGGAGGAAGCCACTAAATACTGTTGTAAGTGGTATCACTGAGAAATGCATCACTTTGTGCCCCACCATATTTCTATTCTGGGCAACCTTCGAAAGTCATTTTCTACAGATAGTTGGCAGCCTGCCACCGTTTCCAGCGGGCAACATGCTTCCCTGCCACCGGGTACCAGAACAAATGGTGTTATGGATGATCTTCCCTCGATGATCTTCAAGTCTTTAAAAAACCTTAAAGACTTGAAATGGAATTGAGACTTCTAAAAATCTTCTGGGCTTTTCTCCTTTAAATATTAGATAAGGGAAATAGATCTGAAAAGGGATCCGAAGGGGGCTTCCTTGCTGTGAAAGAGACGTATGGATTTGATTTAAAACAACTCAGGATCCAATAGAAGAGTTGTGGATCTGGGAATACGAGCATAGGTGTGCTAGAGAGGCCCGGACCCGCAAAGCATGTGTGTGTTTTGAATGAGGCCCATTCTGAAGTGACTTTTGATTTATGATGTGAGGGCATCATAGGCTATAGCTCAGGCAGAAGATGAGAACGGAAGGACCATGGCTTTAAAGAAGAGCACCCGTTGTCTTTAAACGTTGCATACTGAAAAATAAATAAGTAATGTGGAATACACATATTTTCTTCCTTGAGAGGCAGGAGTGTGAATCATGATTGGTCTGGCCGTTGGTTAATAGTCCCGTGCCAACATTCCCACAAAGATGTTACTTGCCACTGCTGTTTATTATGGATTCTGATGTAGGAATATCCATCCTTCATAAGAGTTGCCGTCCTTCCACCAGAGGACTGGGCAGGCGGTGGAGGGGTGGGCAGAGAGGGTGGCTTGGAGTCTGGAGAACCGGTTTTGGAATTGAGCTCAAGTGGCTTGGACAAGTCACTTACTCCCTGCCTCACAGTGTTGTCATGCTGGATCGATCCCTCGCACACCCTGGGGACTCCAAGTATGGTGGTTGCTTCTAGTTAAGGAAATGTAATAATGTCTCTTCATTCTCCTAGCTTGTAGGAGCTCATTACCCCTAACCCAAGTTTTAGTTAGCTTCCACCAGAAGTAAAAAGATTTTATTTTAGGTTAGCCCTACTAATGGAAAAATTACAATTGTTTCCTGACCTGTAAACGTTTTTTGTCAAAGCACCAAAAACTCTCATATTTTCAATTATAATCAATAGGGAAATGACAAATAATAGTAAAACTAATACTTATTTAATATACTGTAATTTTAAACATTAGAAACATTTGAGAATTAAGGTGTTTTATTTCTTTGTAAAACTTATTCAAGAGTAGTTTCAACATGCTTGCTGTCTGTCTTCTTGTGTTGTAATTTCTGATCTGGAGCAAGAACTTTTTCTGTGCCTTGATGAATTGTCATACTCCTTTCTTAGTTTGTGTCAGTGTCCAACATTTTATCCCTTATGCTTTCAGTGTTGTGAATTATCACTGAGAATTCCTTTAGTGTAAAAATTTTTTATCGGCATCATTTCCTCTGGGACAGCTTCTTCCTTTTCATCACAACCACGTTCCTCCTTTATGTTGATAAACTTGCCTGTGTGTCAGGAGTCTTGAACAGCAGCAGGGTCCGCATTCCCACCAGCAGCTGTTTCTTTTATACCTCCATTTATGGTAAATCCAAATTTTACTTCCAGCACTATCATTTTGCATTTCTTTGTACCTTTGTTGGCTGGCTGGTTCCCTCTTCTTGTTGTATATGTATTTCTGGGAGATAGGCCACAAACAACTGCATGGTTTGCTGTCTGTGTGTGGATAACAGCTGTGTGGTGACCAATCACCAGCAGATTTTGAAAGAAGTGATGTGATTGGTTACTGATCATGATGCTCATCTGTTCTTTACATAGTGATTTGTGGATGGAAGAGCTAGCTGTAGAGTGTCCACTTTATGCAATTACAGTTAATACATTCTGATAACCGAAATATGAACCATGTTGTGCTGTGGGTGGTATCATTTAACTAATCTGTGGTAACCAAAAAATTTTTCATATTTGAACTGTGTAAAGCAAGGATAACCTGTACACATTTAATCTTGAACAGAACAGGTAATATGTTTTTATGGGAATTGGAATCCATTATTCTAGTTAAAACTGCATCAGTAAATAGATACTGAGATCAATTGATGGTTGCCCAGATGGGAAGGGGTTGGGGATATGGGTACTAATAAAAAAGTAAAAGGGATTAAGAAGTACAAATTGCCAGTTATAAAATTAGTCATGGGAATGCAAAGTAAAGCATAGGGAGTGTAGTCAGTAGTATTGTAATAGTTATTTATGGCATCAGAAGGGTACTAGACTTATTGAGGTGAATACTTGCAAGGTATAAAAATATATAATCACTGCATCATATAAATGTATAATAACTACATAGTTGTACACCTGACCTAAACTAATATGATATTGTACATCAAATGTAATTGAGAAACAAATTTTTTAAAAAAGGAATTCCAACTCATGCCACAATATGGATGAACCTTGAGGACATTATACTCAAGGAAATAAGCCAAATAGTATATGATTCCAGTTATATGAGGTATCTGGAGTAGTCAAACTCATAGAGACAGAAAGCAGAATGGTGGTTGCCAGAAGCTAGGGGGTGGGGGAAATGGGGAGTTTCTGTAAGATAAAAGAATTCTGGAGATGGATGGTGGTGATGGTTGCACAACAGCGTGAATGTACTTAATACCACTCAACTGTGTGCTTAAAAATGGTTAAGATGTTAAATTTTATGTTATGTGTACTTTGCCACAATAAAAAAATAACCTGCAGCAGTAATCATATGGGAGACATTCTGCATGTCACTCAGTGCCTTTGGATCTCAGTTTTCTCTTCTATAAAAGACCAGATAACCTTGATAATTCCACTTTCAGCTTGGAAACCATTTGATTCTATGATTTGGAGAGAGAGTTCCAAAGAAAGTCATAAAGATGATTAAAGGGTTGAGAAAGGAGGTGTCTGAGGAAAGAGTAAGACAACATGGCTAGCTTTCCTGACGTGTAATGACTGGATTCAGCACCTTCTGAGGCTCACATCTGGAGCCTGGTGAGCAACTCTCCATCTCTGCTACAGAGAGTGGGAGCAAGGAGGCTGAACCTAGAGAATGAGGGAAAGGTGTTCCAGGGACTGCAAAGACGTGAAACATCTGAAGAGTATATTGTTATGACTGCTTTTGTATTTAATTGAAGACTTTTCTTGGGCATTGACATTTTTATAACAAGGAGTACTTGGAATCTTATCACTAAAGTTCTTTGAATTTTCTTCTAGCAGTTACTGTGTTTACGTAAGATGGGTTGGAAGACAAGCCATAGTGTTTTGTTTTTAATATAATTTCCCTTGTTTCTTTTGATGGTTGTCTCTTGCATTGGGCTTCCAGGATGGATATAGACTTAATAACGAAATGTGGCTCTATTTTAGCTACACCATTCTTTAAGCCTCTCAGCTGCACATCTTTTGTGGCATGATTAAAATAAGAAATATCCTCCAGCCTGGCTCACATGGCTCAGTGGTTGAGCATCAACCTATGTACCAGGAGGGTGCCATTCAATTCCTGATAAGGACACATGCCTGGGCTGCGGGCTCAATCTTCAGTGTGGGGTGTGCAAGAGGCAGCCGATCAACGGTTCTCTCTCTCCCTCTCCCTTCTTCTCTGAAATTAACAAAAATATATTTAAAAAAGAAATATCCTCCAGAGTCACAATATGATTGTTCTTTTTAAATTCCTCTGAAATTAATAGCCATTTAATCAGCAATGGCCTTGTTTCCTATGGGCAAGTCTGTAAGAAAATATTCTGGAACAGGAACATCCTGCATATGCTACATAGGTTTTGTAAGGCACTTAACAGGAGCGTCTAGAGTGGAAAAGGTTGGGTACTTACAATTTTGGTACCGGGTTCCTTTCAAATGTTGATGCTTTTGAAAGTTTATTATGTTCCTGATAGTTTTGCTGCTTCTGTTATTCACATGGTAGTTTCATTAGGTTCATTGACTAATTTCATGTGGTCCATAATTCCTATGTCAAGTCTCCTTGAGTAGCTTTGACTACTACATTGAACTAGAAAAAATTGGAGATAGATTTTTCCTAGTATTCTGCTTTTCCCTCTTCCAGTTTCTGGAATCTGTTTTGCTTACTGCTTTAGACAGCACTAGACAAGTTGCATTTTCCACACAACTACTGTGATAAACACAAGGTTGTTTTCAGGTGGGAAAACTTTTTCTTCATGAACTTTCTTGCTGTACTTAAATAGTTAAAAGTAATTAAATTACATGCTTCTTTCCCTTCTGTTTTTAGGGAAAATTCATACTTCGGGAGCTTCAGCTGTTCCCTGGGAGAGTGGCGATACTGAGCATATTAGTACAGCGGCTGGTGGGTGGCTCATGGTGGGGCATCACAGGCTTGCACCTCACATCTTTCTTGTTCATCAGTTCATGGCATTTCAGTTTTTTGTGAACTTCAAGAGCTTTTGCTGAGTTTTCTTGTCATGTAGAAAATGCCAAGGCCCTAACCTAAGCTTTGGAGATATGTTGGGCTTTGATTTCATTGAAGCATGTTAGATGTTATTTATAAAACACCTGTCAGACCAAGGTAAGAGTAAAAGGTGGATCCTAACCAGGCACACATTAGCCTATCCTTTTTTTAAAAAAAAATATTTTTAAAATTGATTTTTAGAGAGAGAAGAAGGGAGAAGGAGAGAGAGAAACATCAATGTGAGACCAATACATTGAACATGCCTCCTGCACGCCCCCTATTGGGGATCGAGCCCACAACCTGTGCATGTGCCCTGACTGGGAAGTGAACCAGCGATGCCCAAGAAAAAATCTTCAATTATGTGCACAGGATGACTCCCAACCACTGAGCAACACTGGCCAGGGCAGCCTGTCCTTTTAAGTTTGCAGCATATAAGAACGTTTAGAAGTCCAGTTGATGAAGACTCTGGTTTAAGTCAGAACTTGGAGAAATTGCAGACAGACAAATTGAGAAGTCTCGGCAGAAAGTAATAAAGGCTTTTTCAGGCTTGTAGCATGTCATTTGGGATAACTGCAGGCGACTGGGATGATGAAAAGAGGATGAGTCAAACCATCTCAGACAGCGTTGTCTCTTGCCTACACTCTGTTTAAGGTTTTACCACTTTCTAATGAGAAAGTGGAGAGACTGGAAATTACTATTGTACTTCATTTGTAGTGTGTTGCGCATACTAACTCTTACATTTACTTCTAGTAAACTATATATAGTTCTCATTCTATACTATAGACCAGGGGTCCTCAAACTACGGCCCGCGGGCCACATGCAAATACAAATATTGTATTTGTTCTCATTTTGTTTCTTTACTTCAAAATAAGATATGTGCAGTATGCATAGGAATTTGTTCATATTTTGTTTTTGTTTTTTAAACTATAGTCCGGCCCTCCAACGGTCTGTGGGACAGTGAACTGGCCCCCTGTTTAAAAAGTTTGAGGACCCCTGCTATAGACCCACCTGTTTTCAAAGAATCCATAATACTTTGGAGTGCTGAAGTCCTGGGTGAATCCTGACTCCTTTGACCATGAAAGAGTTAACCTAGTTTCTTTAAACCTTAGTTTTCTTATCTGTGCAATGAGATATTACACCGATTTCATGGAATTGTTGTAGGAATTAAATAAATGCAAATAAATCACCTAGCACAGGGTCTAATTTGTAATAGATACTAAACAAATATTTATTTCCTTTCCTCTCTTTTTTCATAATTAAACAACCCATTCTTGTATCATTAAAAATAGATATTTGAGTCAGGTGGACCTAGTTGACAGATGAACCAACATTCTGGGCCCAGAATAGAGACCCACCAGCTAACGATACGCCTGTGGTATCCCTAACTGAAGTGCTACTTGTTACATAGTCTTTACGACTGTTCAGATTCAGTGTTGCGTCTGTGTGTGTGTATGCTCATTTGAAGAAGCTATCAGTCTACTGGCACTTTAAATTCTGCCTTGAGCAGCTGTGTCTCGGTGCTCATTCCAGAATCAGATTTAACCAATGCCGATCAATGACCCAAGCACACATAAATCCCAAATGAAAACACAGCCTCTCCTAGTGGGCGGGCGAGAGTTCCAGGTTCAATGACTCTGCTCCATTCGGCGTCATCTCGTTGTTTGTAAAGATGAAAAGACTCTCCTTAAGAGCAGAATTAAACTTCGCTCTGAGCTGTAACTGAAGGGTGGATTAGCCCAAACACGACCAACTCGACACCACTCTGGGCTAAACGCTGAAGAGGTTTAGCGGGTGGACAACTTTTTCTATTCATGGACTTTTCTTTTGCTGTATTTACATATTTAACAAATAATTAAATTACTTGAATGATAAGGGGTCAACTGTTGCTCCAGAAAGCACATAAATGGTGGGACACACTGTGAATTGTTCTCTGAGGAGAGGGTTCAGAGGGCCCTGCCTTGAACAGAACACTGGCAGTCACTCTTCTGATTCATGAGCGCTTGCCTCTGTGCGTAGACCTGTTTTAAATAAACCCAAATCCTCAAGGAGCTGCCTGTGGACATGAGGAAGGAAACATGAGTAGCTCTGACTTTGCTTTATGTAAAGCTTCCAGATACATAGCAAAGGACAGGAGACAAACAGGGTTCTGGTCCTAGACGTGGTGGTCGCTCTTGGGTTTCAGTTTGAATGTAGCTATGAAAGCTAACTTTTTCCTAGAGGCCTTGTGGTTATAGGACAATTGTCTTTAACAAACTGAAAACACATCCTGCCCAGTGTGGCTCAGTTGGTTGGAACATTGTCCTGTACATGGAAAGGTCATGGGTTCGATTCCTGGTCAGGGCACATACCTACGTTTCAGGTTCCATCCCCTGTCAGGGTGCACGTGGGAGGCAACCGATTGATGTTCCACTCTCACATCAATGTTTCTCTCCCTCCCTCCCCCCTCCCCCTCTCCCTCTTCCACTCCCTCTCCCTCTCCTTCTTCCTCTTTTCTCTCCCTCTTTCCTCTCCCTCTCCTTCTCCCTTTCTCTCTAAAATCAATAAAAGCATGTCCTTGGGTGAGAAGTTTTAAAAAAGAAACTGAAAGCACATAGAATCAAAGATAAATAAACTTTAAAATGTCAGTAAATCAAGCCATTGAACAGACACTTAGGTGCATTTTCAGAAAAGTACGCATAGCTGTCCTGCCAGTGCACAGCATTAATGGAAGGTCCCCTCAGGTTTCAGCAACCTCTTGAAGAAATCTCAGTAGACTTACAAATTCAGATTTTAATTCCCATCACTTAACAATGGTTTCCACACTTTGTTTTACCTTTTTTAAGACCTAACCAAAAAAAAAAAAAAAATCAAGCAATGTTATAAGATCTCTAGGGCTAAACACATTTCTAAATCATATTTAGATCACTAGTGCTTGAGGCATTTATTTGCATTTTATGAGGAAGCTGAAATGTTTTGATTCCTAAAATTCGCTCTATGAGAGAGAGAGAGAGGGAGGGAGCGAAAGAGAGAATATTCTGGATCTTTGGACCTGCATCAAACATTTACATGTTTATATCTCTTCCTTCTTCCCTGCCCCCAAAACTGAAGGTAGGAAGATTGAGGGTGTTGCAAATACATGTTACCATAACGAAGTTCTAATAAGATTCCCGACAGCAGCAAAATCGTGAATGATATTGTTCTGAAGAATATCTCATTCTTTACAGAAAGTTCTAGACCTCTGTGCTGCAGTGGGCATTTCCATCTTGGTTCACTTGTCTGCTCGGTCTCATAAGCTGAGGAGGCTCTTCTTCTCCCTGTGAGGCGCAAGTTGAGGGTGTGATGTGTGTAGAAATCTGAGGATGCAGACAGAGCCTTCTCTCTGTGGCAGCGGGGGTCTCCCCAGACAGAAGCTTACATAGTTGGGCTCTTGATTGTTTGGGTGGCATTCTAAATGCCAATTGTTCCTAAAAACCAACAGAGCAGCACTTCAAATTGACACAATTTTTGATTCAGGGATCAGCGTCTCAGAACATCAATGTATTTTAATCCTAAAAAAGTTTTACAAACTCTTATAACCAAAACCAAAAACAAAACAAAAACAAAAACAAAAAAAACAAGCAATGATATAAGATCTTTAAGGCTAAACACATTTCTCCGAATGTTACTCCGAATGTGGCAGCTCACTCACTGGGAGAAAAAGGCCCCAGCAATGCATTGCGATTGGCGCCTTCATTGAAGGAAAGTGGCCTGGTGTCAGCCTGTGATCCTCAGGCAGCTGGCATTCCTTAAAACATGGGTTCTTAGAAGCAAATATTCTTAACATATGTGTGAGGTTTTAAGAAACATCACAGTCCAGTGGACACTCATATTCCTGTCACCCAGTCCACAGTGGCCGCACCACTTTACCACCCTACCAACAGTTCATGAAGTTCCCTTGCTCCTCATCTTAGCCAACACTGTTGTTTGTTGGTTTATTGATGACAGCCATTCTGACGGGTGTGAGGTGATATTTCATTGTAGGCTTGATTTGCATTTACCTTATGACTAATGATGTTGAGCATCTTTTCATGTGTCTGTTGCCATCTGAATGTCCTCTTTGGAGAAATGTCTACTCATGTCCTTTATCCATTATTAACTGTATTGTTTGTGTTTTTGATGTTGAGCTGTAAGAGTTCTTCATATATTTTCAATATTAACCCCTTATCTGATACATCATTTGCAAATATCTTCTTCCATTTAATAGGTTGCCTTTTCATTTTATTGATGGTTTCCTTTACTGTGTAAAAGATT